>NC_091441.1:6195844-6549460 GCF_964237555.1 Oryctolagus cuniculus | reverse complement strand
AGAGTGTCTTGGCTTTCCATGCCTAAAATACTGTCATGGGCTCTTCAGCCAGATCCCAATGCCTTAAGGACTGATTCTGAGGCCAGAGTGCTGTTTAGGACATCTGCCATTCTATGAGTCTGCTGTGTATCCCGCTTCCCATGTTGGATCGTTCTCTCCCTTTTTGATTCTATCAGTTAGTATTAGCAGACACAGTCTTGTTTGTGTGATCCCTTTGACTCAGACCTATCAGCATGGTCAATTGTGAACTGAAATTGATCACTTGGACTAGTGAGATGCCATTGTTACATGCCACCTTGATGGGATTGAATTGGAATCCCCTGGCACATTTCTAACTCCAACATTTGGGGCAAGTCCGATTGAGCATGTCCCCAATTGTACATCACCTCCCTCTCTTATTCCCACTCCTATATTTAACAAGAATTACTTTTCACTTAAATTTAAACACTTAAGAATAATTGTGTGTTAATTACAGAGTTCAACCAATAGTATTAAGTAGAACAAAAAAATACTAAAATGGATAAAGTATTAAGTTGTTCATCAACAGTCAGGACAAGGGCTGATCAAGTCACTGTTTTTCATAGTGTCCATTTCACTTCAAAAGGTTTCCCCTTTGCTGCTCAGTTAATTGTCACTGATCAGGGAGAACATATGATATTTGTCCCTTTGGGACTGGCTTATTTCACTCAGCTTGATGTTTTCCAGATTCCTCCATTTTGTTGCAAATGACCGGATTTCATTGTTTTTGACTGCTGTATAGTATTGTATAGAGCACATGTCCCATAATTTCTTTATCCAGTCTACTGTGGATGGGCATTCAGGTTGATTCCAGGTCTTAGCTATTGTGAATTGAGCTGCAATCAACATTAAAGTGCAGACATCTTTTTTGTTTGCCAATTTAATCCTTTGGATAAATTCCAAGGATTGGGATGGCTGGGTTGAATGGTAGGTTTATATTCAGGTTTCTGAGGAATCTCCAGACTGACTTCCATAGTGGCTTGACCAGTTTGCATTCCCACCAACATGGCTTCCTTAGGATAAAAGCTGGCCTAGATACTTCACTAAGGGCTGGCAGAGTTGGGCCTTAGACTTTGAAACTCTCTTCTTAGATGTGGGGAGCAACTGGGAGCAACTCGGACTAGACTAAGTTACTGGAATTAAGACTTATTCTATGCATCTGCTCTCCCACAATATGGCGCTGGGAGAGGAGGAAACAGCTTTTACACAGCTGCCTCCAGTTCAACCAATAAACAGCAGGACCTGCTCCTGATTGGAGGAGAGCAGCGTACTCGGCGTGTAGGTAGCAGAGTTGGGATGGGTGGAAGAGGACTATAAAGGAGGAGAGAGACAACATGCACCAGGAACATCTAAGGGGAACATCTGAAGGAACACCTGTGCAGCCCCCGAGAGAGCCGGCCGGTGGTGTGCCGCTCCCCCGCGGAAGTGGGGAAAGTGGCAGGGGGAACCGCCCTTCCACGGAGGTGGAAGGGATAGTAGCCAACCCGGGAAGAACCAGCAGCAAACCCGGGGAGGGCCGAGCAGACGAAAGAACAGCGCAGGGTCCTGTGTCGTTCCTCCACGAAGACGGGGAGCGACACTTAGACTTAGCCCCTCTCCCCTAGGAAGTTGAGAACTGCCTTACCATCCTCTCAGAGCACAGAGAATAACATCCACCTATTGCAGGACAGTGGCATGAAGACTGGAGCTCCCGTGACTTCTTTCCCTGCTGCTTTGGAAGCTAAATAGCCCCTCCTGAATTTCCTTAGTTCACACTGCTACCCTCAGCTTTGCTTCTCTATTCCGGCCTCTCTCTTAGTAAACCAGACACCCAAATGCTGGCTTCTATTTTGTTTCTCCATAAGATTCCCAGAGGGTTTGCTGGCCCTACTCATATCCAGATCCCCTTTTCACTGTAGGATCTTAAACAGATAAAGGAATAATTAGGAAAATTTTCAGATGACACTGATAGATGTCCCTTCTAAAATGTGTCCTAGGGCCGACGCGTGGCCCATTAGGTTAATCCTCCACCTGGGGCGCTGGCATCCCATATGGGCACCAGGTTCTAGTCCTGGTTGCTCCTTTTCCAGTCCTGCTCTCTGCTGTGGCCCTGGAAGGCACTGGAGGATGGCCCAAGTGCTTGGACCCCTGCACCCACATGGGTGACCAGGAAGAAGCACCTGGCTCCTGGCTTCGGATTGGTTTAGCTCCAGCCGTGGTGGCCATTTGAGGTGTGAACCAATGGAAGGAAAACCTTTCTCTCTGTCTCTCTGTCTCTCTCTCTAACTATCTGTCAAATAAAAACAATGATTTAAAAAAATGTGTCCTAGTTTTTTTGACCTCACTTGGAGGAATGAAATGCTACTTCTAAACCAAACTTTAGTATAACCAAAAATCAAGCTGCTCTCCCAGCTGCAGAAATTCTTTTCTGTGGACTTTATGTGAAATTTACTTCCACACCTGATCATGGAAGCCAAGGATCCTGCAGGAAAACTGTGGGGAGCAACCCGGACTAGACTAAGTTACTCGAATTAAGACTTATTCTATGCATCTGCTCTCCCACAATATGGCGCTGGGAGAGGAGGAAACAGCTTCTACCCAGCTGCCTCCAGTTCAACCAATAAACAGCAGGACCTGCTCCTGATTGGAGGAGAGCAGCGTACTCGGCATGTGGGCAGCCGAGTTGGGATTGGCAGAGGAGGACTATAAAGGAGGAGAGAGACGGCATGCACCAGGAACATCTAAGGGGAACATCTAAGGGAACACCTGTGCAGCCCCCGAGAGAGCCGGCCGGTGGTGTGCCGCTCCCCCGCGGAAGTGGGGAATGTGGCAGGGGGAACCGCCCTTCCACGGAGGTGGAAGGGTCGGTAGCCAACCCGGGAAGAACCAGCAGCAAACCCGGGGAGGGCCGAGCAGACAAAAGAACAGCGCAGGGTCTTGTGTCGTTCCTCCACGAAGACGGAGAGCGACAGAAAACAGGTTGCTCCTCATGAAGAGCCTTACCCAAAATGCAAATCAGATGACCAGGTTAGTGAATGGAAACAAAAGCAATTGATTGCTTCTGTCCTAGAGGGATTGGGGCAGACCAGCACCAAGCCCCTGAACTATGCCAAGCTACCTATGATAGACCAAGGCCCCAAGAAGTCTACCTCAGCCTTTCTAGGGTAGCCAAGAGAGACTCTGGTCAAGCACAGCTCCTTATCAACTAACTCTGTAGAAAGACAGGCAATCTTAAAAGATAAGTTCATTACTCAATCATTCTCTGATA
The DNA here is from genome assembly GCF_964237555.1 of Oryctolagus cuniculus. Taxonomy (NCBI): domain Eukaryota; kingdom Metazoa; phylum Chordata; class Mammalia; order Lagomorpha; family Leporidae; genus Oryctolagus; species Oryctolagus cuniculus. The sequence goes on along the minus strand of NC_091441.1, from coordinate 6,546,195 downwards.
TAAGAAGAGGGCTATTGGATCCAAGAGTACACTAGAAAATCTCCTAAAGACCACCATTTTGGTCTTTTATAATTGAAACCAAGAGGAGACTCAACAATGGGAGGTAAGAGACAAGAAAAATTTCACAGATCTGGTAGTGGCTTTACGTACACACCGACATGAGGACCCCCAGGAGTCTCCAAAATGCTATAGTGTGATAAGACAGGACACTTCAAAGTGTATGTCTATATCCTTGTCACCAGAGAAAGTCCACCTGGCACTGTCCTATTTGCATGGGGATAATTGTGTGTGTGTGATTGCTCCCATAGAACAAATCCTCCCTGCTTGGTCCCCTCCTCAGATAACTCAACAAGACCAAATGGGCCCAAGGCTTCTCCTATAGACTCCTACCACCCAGAGAATTAGCACTCAAGAGACCCAGATAATTCTAACAGTACAATGGAGAGAAGTAGGTTGCCTCCTAGATACTGGAATCTCCTTTTCAGTCCTTCTCTCCAACCCTTTTTCCTTTATTATGACTGTGAGGGTTTCTAAGGCAACTTCTTAGTTGGCTATCTCACTCAGTTCATAAAGTATAGCTGAGATAATTTTTTCTATATATTTTATTTTTTAAAAAAGATTTATTTATTATTTGAAAATCAGAGTTACACAGAGAGAGAAGGAGAGGCAGAGAGAGAGAGAGATTTTCCATATGATGGTTCACGCTCCAATTGGCTTCAACAGCCGGAACTGCACTGATCCAAAGCCAAGAGCAAGCTCCTTCAGGTCTCCCATGTGGGTACAGGGGCCCAAGGACTTGGGCCGTCTTCCACTGCTTTCTCAGGCCAGAATAGAGAGCTGGATCAGAAGTGGAGCAGCCAGAACTCAAACAGGCACGCATATGGGATGCCAGCACGACAGGCAGTGGCTTCACCTGCTACACAACAGCACTGGCCCTGCATCCCTTCTTGCTCATACTAGGAAACTTCACAAGGGGGTATGTAAACTCCATAGCAGGAGAGAAAGAAGTGGTGGGAGCTCTGACAGTGACAGTGGCCAGGAGAGCTGGATCCACCTCACAAAGTTGACAGAGTTCAGGTTTATCTAGGAGGAAAAAAAAATGTCCAGACATAGGGGACCTCAGACGAAAACCCTGCTCTGCAGCAGAACAAGTCTAACTACTGGAGGGTGGTGAATGACACTTCCCTCCAGGGCCCAGGTTTCTGCATCTTTTAGATTGTATCCTGTCCATTCTTACAAAAATAGAACAGGCATTCTTTCTCCAATGTTGGGGGGGGGGGGGTTGTCACAGAATCCCAGCGTCTGAGAATGAAGGTGGTGTGTGCCAAAGATGGATTATTATCCATCTTAAATGAGAGGAAAAAAACAAGTTACTCTCTGAGTTTCTGCCTCTACCCACTTGAGGCATCCCTCCAGTTCCTGCTGTTAAACAGAGCATCCTGGAACCCACAGAAAGGAGAGGTCAGAGAACAGGAGTAGATGCACTTACCTGTGCCTCCACGCTTCCCATGTATCCCTGAGATCCAAAAGACTCAGATTTTGTGTTTGGTTAACTGTAATGATCTATATGCTCAAATTTGTAACTAAGTCTTCCAAATGTCCTCTCTACAAGGGACATAAGGACAATAGACTGTGAGGATGGGGCAAGGCCCTGGTTCCAGGTGGAGCTTGGAAGGATTTCCTGTCTCAGAGGGACCCCAGTGGACAAAGAGAGGAGGCCCCAGCAGGAGACCTCAAGTACATGTGCAAGGAAGAGATATTGGCATTAGGGGAAGTGCAAAGGGGGTCCTTCAGATTGGACTCTGCCAAGCAGCAATAGAGAGCGTGGGCAGGGACAAAGTACCAGATGTCAGGAAGGTTGTAGTCGACCCTGTGGAGGAGGACACTAGAGGGGGACTGAATTTACAGAGTGGACATTGGAAGGGAACTTCAAGTGGGAAGTGAAGTTGACAGCAAAAGAGGACCTGTTGGAAAGATTCAAACTGATCATTGAAGTTCAGGCACAGGAAAGATGGGACAGTGGTCAGGCAGAGAGGGTGACCTGAAGACATAATATATTTAAGGCAAAGCAACATGAAAGAGAAAAGAGAAGAGTACAGAGTTCAGCCCATTACCCTAACAGGAAGTCAGAGTCTGGATCTGATCAGGTTGCATCCAGGTGACACAGGGAGCTACCCCAGCCAGAAGCCTCAGTTACTCCAAGACCTTACTCTAATATGAGCATTGGATCGATTTCCACAAAATGAAACTGAGACAGGCTGTGAACAATATTTCTAGTGCCAAAAGTCAAAGGGGGGAGTGGCTCTGTGGCACAGCAGGTTAATCTTCTGCCTGCCAGGCCGGCATCCCATATGGCCACTGGTTCTAGTCTCGGCTGCTCCTCTTCCAATCCAGCTCTCTGCTACGGCCTGGGAAAGCTGTGGAAGATGGTCCAAGTCCTTGGGCCCCTGCACCCTCATGGTATACTTTGCAGGAACATGAACACGGAAGGGCAAGCGGAGGAGCAAGTTTATGAAAGCCATGAGGACGCTCTCACCTAAGGGAGGGGACCTGCAGGAAGGCTGCCATTAGGGGGCATTGCCTGTGAGTTTATATCCCTTATGAGGAAGTTTGTACAAGATTTTGCAAATGTGCCATTTAGTAACCAGTGGCCTTCTCCTTGTGGGGGTGTCAATCTTGGGCACTGGATGGGTCCAGGCAAATCTTACTCTGTTTTTGGCCCCTCTATCTTATTTTTGGGTGGTTGGGGAAGTTGTTCTTCATGTCAGACTTGAGTCTCTTGGACTCTTTGTCCCTGGCTCTCTTCCTCAGACCTCAGCTGATTCTCTCCTGCCTCTATCAGTGATAAACCCTGAATACTCCTTCTAGTTTTTATACACATTTTATTCAAGTAAACATCTAGGTACATTTACTGACACCTTGATCCCCTAAACTGTCACATTTAACTCATTATTACCTTAATTCAATCCAGTCTAATGGGCAATGGTGTTCTGAGGCTCAGGTACAGATCTCATAAGTCTCAGTGAACTTGTCCTTCTCCCACGAGTGTTAATTGCATTTCAGACACCTTTGAGTTTTGGACCCTTTAATATACATGGATTTGAACCCATGCAGGGAGCCCAAGAATTTTTCAGACCTTCTATGAGAGCACAGCCAAGACTAGCCTCATCTTTGCCACACACGCTGCAGATTTCTCTCTCCCAGCAGTGGCTCTCTGTGCAGTTATCACACTCAAGACTCAGTCTCTTGAGCATGTTAAAGCACAGGCAGAAGTGAGTGCACCTCACTGTGGTTGATCCCTCACCAAAGTCTATCACGGTTGCAGTCTCACCTCTATTCAATGCTTTCAAAGAGCTGAGTTTCTATCTTCTATGGCTTTTCAAGCTCCAGCTGTGGATGCTGGTGTGTCCATGCTGCTCCCTCTTAACTGGAAAGGAAGACATACACGTTAACTCACACTTTCTTCTTTTAATCTTATGCCCTTCGTTTTTATACTACACCTGAAAGTTATTTAAATAGAAGGATACAAAGTAAGGTTTTATGCCATACTTTACAGAGTAACTCATTCTAGCAATAGTCAATTTTTATCTGGTACAAAATGTCACCATCAATAAATTTTATAAAGTTGTTTACTTTAAAATGCAGTGAATTTGAGATAGGCACTTAGTTTAACAGTTAAGGTACCAGTTAGAACTCCTGCATCCCACAGCACAGTGCTTGGCTTTGATTCCCAGCTGTTCCTGACTCCTACTTCCTGATGATGTAGACCCTAGAGGGCTGTGGTTATGGCACAAATAATCACATTCCTGCCACCATGCAGAAGACCTGGATTCAGCTCTGCATTCTGACTTTAACTCCTGGTCCAGCCGCTGTTGTGGCAGACATTTGAGGAGTGAACTGTCAAATAGAAATGTTCTCTCTCTCTCTGCCTCTCAAAAAAGCAGGTAACAAATTATTATTAGTGTTAACATGTTTATCAATGCATCCAATTTTATCTTAGGATGCACTGGAGACTTTTTTTTATTAGAGAATGTGTCTTAGTAATGATCTTCAATACACAGTATCAAACAGCATGAGTATATCCTAGAGGGACAAGAACTACCTTTAAATGAGGTAGATTTTTTTTGTCTTTTTTTTTTGCAGCATCATTTAATAAATGATTAGTTAAATATTTAAATAGTTTTTCTTTATCTGTGCTTTTACTTACTTGCAAAATAATAAAATTTTGATCTGACCTGAAAATTAATTCCTGATATAATGATGAACAAACTATGCATTCGCTAAGAACTACCTTTAAATGAGGTGGATTTTTTTTGTCTTTTTTTTTTTTTTTGCAGCATCATTTAATAAATGATTACTTAAATATTTAAATAGTTTTTCTTTATCTGTGCTTTTACTTATTTTCAAAATAATAAAATTTTGATCTGACCTGAAAATTAATTCCTGATATAATGATGAACAAACTATGCATTCGCTTGTTTGTTTCAGAGAACCCTCAAAAAGCTCAAATTGCTTTTCCCTCATCTAAAATCAGTCAAGTTTAGGGTCAACTTTTGCAGCATAATTTTGAGATTAATAAATTCATCACAAAATTTTAAGAATTACATGAAGTCAAACTTTAAAATTTCGAACACAGTACATAGTAATGTCTTAGTAAGTGCTCATGTGCGGCCCGATTCTGTTGCGGCAGATAGCAGTTGTGATCACTCTGCTTTATGTCTCACGACAGTGAAGAATTAGGAGCATGGACAAAGAAGAGTGTGCAGAGCAGAACTACTTTATTGAAAAAAGCAGAGAAATCAAAAACGAAAGCAAGAACTCCCAGAAGTGCTGAGAGGCATCCTTGAAGAAGGCTGATCATCCAGGGGATTTTATAAGCTGGAAAGAGGGACGTTCGCATGATTGGTCCAGGAGAGGCTATAAGAAATGATGGTTTTGATTGGTTAATTGAGTGAAAGATTCCAATTAAGACTCAATAAACACAACAGAAAGCACAAGAAACTTTCCTCCAAGATGCATTAAACTTTCATGGTCTAGGTCAGCTACAGTAGCAGAAAAATCCTTCCTTGCAAAGACTGGCTTGTGACATCAGCATCCTTCATGGAAGCTGCTTGCTTGACTTTCTCAGGTCCTCTGACTCTCACCTCTCGATGGTGGGGAGGGCCTCCTGGTCCCTGTCTACCTAGCGGGAGTCTAGCTCTCTATCAATGTGTCTCAAGAGGGAGAGTAAGAGGATGGCAACATCCCTGTGCTTCCCATGGCGAAGATGCACACTCCTTGTATTAAATGAAGAGATGGGGAAAAAAGAGCAAATCAATGAAATGTACACAGACATTCACAGACTACGGGTAGCATTTGATTTTTAGTCTTCCCAATCCTAACTAACCAGCTTATTTTCAGAGACAACTCTTGAAATTTATCCTTTTACTGCCATACCTGCAACAGCAGTGATTGTCAGATAATTTGATTTATGAAAAGGAAAATAGAAATGCATCTGATTTTTTGTTCTATTAAAACATTTGTGGATGAACATGTAATAATGGCAATTTTTTTTTAATTCAGAAGAAAGTGTTGTTTTTGAAAAGAAAGTGAAGAGAAGATGTACTTTTTATTTTTGTAAAATTAGAGGCATTCTTTTATAAAACTTAATTTCAGTATACCATCCTTTATTTTTTAAAGATGTTCTTATTTATTTGAAAGGCAGAGATATAGGGAGAGAAGGAGAGAGAGATAGAGAGAGAGAGATCTTCCATCCGCTGGTTCACTCTCCAAATGGCTGTAAAGGCTGGGGCTGGGCCAGGCCAAACACAGAAGTCAAGAGCTTCATCTGGGTCTCCCACGTGGGTACAGGGGCTCAAAGACTTGCATAATCTTCCACTGCTTTCCCAGGTGCATTAGCAGGGAGTTGGATCAGAAGTAGAGCAGCTGGGACTTGAACCAGTACCTATCTTGGATGTCAGCACTGCAGGTGAAGGTTTAACCTTCTACTCCCCAGTGCAACCCCCACCTTTCTTCTTAATGGTCTTCAAAAAATTCACAGTAAATGTGTATTATGAAAAACCTATGTGTTGATTTAAAAAAATTGCACCAAAATAAACATTTTAACTTACTTTTCCATGAATCTTGAAGAACAATTGTGTAACTATTGCAACTGATAATTTTTCCCTTGTAAATTATAATTATACAATCTATGGCAGCATATAGAGGAAGAGGGAATGGAAAAGTATAGGTTAATGGACAGAAGGTTGCAGTTGGGTAGGAATGATAAATTCTATTGCACAGAGTACCTGGGCTAACAATACTGTTATAAACATTTGAAGATAGCAGAAGAGAGGGTTTTGTATGTTGTCACTGAAAGAAATAATATATGTTTGATCTGATTGATATGCTCATCTCACTGATTGGATCATTTCACATTGTACACCTGCATTGAAACATGCTTTTTTATCCAGTAAATGTGCACAATTATGTGCCAACTAAAAATAAAATCAAACTTTAATAATAAGCCATATGAATTTTACCCATCCCACCCTTCATATTCAGTTTTTCTTTAAATCATGTTCAAACTACCAACTTCTTCACTCACAGGTGTAACTTTCTTGAATGAGCCACCGTCTGAAGAAGTTACAAGTCACGGCGTAGTTAACAAAAGGTTACCTCTGTTACATCCATTATTCTTTCAAAATATGTTCACTTTGTATAAAATACATGCAATCTCCATGCATTTTCTGATGGTTAAGAAACAACGAATAGCCTTCTACCCTTTTTTTTAAATCCAGGTTTATTTTTGAAATTGTGCAGTCAAAACATGTTTCAGCTCCTTGTTCTTTCCTCGTTTTTAGACCTCTCCTTCTGCTCCAGCCTGTGAGGCCTTCCCTTGCCTGCTGCCTGTGGATCTCATTATGGCCCAGTAGGTGAAGGGAAAAGGGAGAGCAGGGGCACAGACAAGCATTCTTTTTTATTAAAGATTTATTTTATTTATTTGAAAGACAGAGTTACAGAGAGAGAGAGAGAGAAAGAGAGAAAGAGAGAGAGAGAGAGGTCTTCCATTTGCTGGTTCACCCCCCAATTGGCCGCAACGGCTGGAGCTACGCCTATCCGAAGCCAGGAGCCAGGAGCTTCTTCCGGTTCCCCCATGCAGGGTCAGGGGCCCAAGGTCTTGGGCCATCTTCTACTGCTTTCTCAGGCCATAGCAGAGAGCTGGATCAGAACAGGAGCAGCAGGGACTAGAACGGGTGCCCATATGGGATGCCGGCACTTTAGGCCAGGGCTTTAACCTGCTGTGCCACAGCACCAGCCCCCAGACAAGCATTCTTGGCTTCATGGTTCTGTGCTTCCCAGAAGTGAATGAAGGTCAAGGTGAATTCTCTCTTCTGGTGCACATCTGTGTTTTTCAAAAACATCTGACACTGAACTCTTGTCACCTTTGACTTCTAAGTAGTCTTCATGCCATTGATTCCAGAATGGTTCCTTGGTATTTGCCCCTGAGGCCACCTGACACCCCTGGCTACACTTTCAGAGCACCTGTGTAGTGTGGGAGCCACAGTCTGTGAATGTGAGAGCTTTCCTATGGAACAGCACTCTGCTGGCAAGATGGCCAAGTTCTGAGGCAGGAATCCACGTCTTGAGACTCTGCCTGTGTGAGTCGCATTGCAGGACGTGGACTCCTCCGTGGTGTAGAGAACAGAACAACTGTAACTATGGATTACCTCACTCAGTTCATCCAAATAATTCTCCCCTGGCAAAGGTGTGGGAGTGGAGCAAAAATAGAAATAGGAGAGCGGCAAGATGGTGGAATAGGAAGGGAGCACACTGATAGTCCGGGAAGAGACAGTTTAATAAAAGTGGAGATACTGCAGGTTCAAGGAAGAGTAGGGGAAGAAACAGCAGAGGAAGCTCTTCCAGAACGAGTGATTCACAGTGGACCTGCGTGGAGAGCGTGGGAACCCACAGTTCGGGACACCAGAGGCAGACTCAACACACCAGCGCTGGAACGCAAGGTGAGCCAAACCTCAATAGCCCGAGACACCAGCAGGCAAGCGGAAAGAGGAGACTAGAGGGAACGAGGCTTGAAACCCCATGGAGAAAAGTTCACCAGGCTAACTAGAAGAGAGAGGAATAAAAATAGTGACTGATATGGACACGAGTTTCTCTCTCTCTGCTCACCTCTCAAAGGCGAGCAAGACAAAGAGCAGGTGCCATTTTGGACTTACTTCATAAGCGGCACAACCTCAGGGCTGCACCCGCCCTCAGCCAAGCAGAAAAACCTGACTCTGGCGGGGGGTGTGTGTGAAATAACAGGAGATTAGGACCTAGTGAATGTGTGGTGCTACTGAACTGAGAATGTGAAAAAAGAGACGGTGGGAGAGAGAACTCACGGAACGCACATGAATACTCTCCAGAGACGCTACAATTCCGTAACTTTGGCAACCCAGTGGGAGACTGCAGGAGAATTTGAGCCCACTCTGAGGGCAGAACAGATTCCCTGTGGGGTCTTTGGGAACGACGTTCTGATCTCTGACTCCTGTGGGTATATCGTTCGCCTGCTAACTACCTCCAACTTCGTTCAGCTGTGCGGAATTACTTCCCTTTAGAATCAAAAAAAAAAAAAAAAAAAGAGAGAGAGAGAGAGAGAGAGAGATTTACCACACCTAACCTGGGAGTGTCACCTTTGGTACACCCTTAACCCTGAGGAACCAAACAGAGCTCTCTGGCCACACCAATCTCAAGCCTCTAAGGCTCCATCAAAAGCAGACAGTCCACTTAATACAGTCATAGTATAACAAGAAAAATCACCACAGTGAGGAAAGAAGAATCCAAAGAATATCTCCACAATGCCAAGCAACAAATGCAGAAACTGAGGCAACAAGAACAAGGAAGACATTATGACACTGCCAAATGAACAAGACACCCCAAGCCAAGATTATGGAGATGATGAGATGGAAGAAATGCAAGATACCAATTTCAAAAAATTTATGATAAGAACAATTAGAAGTTTTCAAAAACAAATGCTTGAGCAACGGAATTCCTTAATGGACAGGAAAGAAAATCTCCTTCAAGAAAATGAAATCTTAAGGAGGAATCAAAATGAAATGCAGAAACTAGTAGAACAGGAAAGTGTGATAGTGAAGAGAAATCAACATAAAATGAAGAACTCAATCGATCAAATGACAAACACATTAGAGAGCCTTAAAAACAGAGTCAGTGAAACAGAAGAGAGAATATTGTACTTAGAAAACACAGCACAGGAAAGTATACAGTCAAACCAAAGAAAAGAAGAGGAAATTAGAAATCTAAAAAATATTGTAGGGAATCTACAGGATACTATTAAAAACCCAGCATTTGGTTCTAGGAGTTCCTGAAGGCATGGAGAGGGAGAAAGGATTAGAAGGCCTTTTTAGTGAGATACTTGCAGAGAACTTCCCAGGTTTGGAGAAGGACAGAGAAATCCTAGTACAGGAAGCTCATAGAATCCCTAGTAAACACGACCAAAAGAGATCCTCCTCACCACGACACATTGTAATCAAACTCAACACAGTGAAACATAAAGAAAAGATCCTAAAATGTGCAAGAGAGAAACATCAAATTACTCTCAGAAGATCTCCAATTAGACTCACAGCAGACTTCTCATCAGAAACCCTACAAGTTAGAAGGGAATGGCAAGACATAGCCCAGGTACTAAGAGAGAACAACTGCCAGCCCAGAATATTATATCCTGCAAAGCTATCATTTGTGAATGAAGGTGAAATAAAGACTTTTCATTGCAAACAGAAATTGAAAGAATTTGTTGCCACTCGTCCAGCCCTGCAAAAGATGCTTAAAGATGTGTTACACACAGAAACACAGAAACACGGTCATCAATATGAAAGAAGGTAAAGGAAGGAAACCTCACAGCAAAAGATCACAGGAAGTTCAAAGCATATATTAGAAAATATCTTTGGCAAATGGCAGGGCAAAGTTACTACTTATAGTCACATTGAACATTAATGGCCTGAACTGTCCAGTTAAAAGACACAGTGTGGCTGATTGGGTTAAGAAACAAAACCCATCTATTTGCTGCTTACAAGAAACACATCTTTCCAAGAAAGATGCATACAGACTGAAAGTGAAAGGCTGGGAAAGGATATACCATGCCAACAGAAATGAAAAAAGAGCAGGCGTAGCCATCTTAATATTGGACAGCATAAAATTTAACACAAAAACTGTTAAGACAGACAAAGAGGGGCACCATATAATGATTAAGGGATCAATTCAACAGGAAGATAAACGATTATCAATGTATATGCACCTAATTACAGGGCACTGGTTTATTTAAAATATTTGTTCAGGGACTTAAAGGGAGACTTAGACACCAATACAATAGTACAGGGGACTTCAATATTCCATTCTCAGAAATAGACATATCAACAGGACAGAAAATCAACAAGGAGACAGTAGATTTAAATGACACTATAGCCCAAATGGATCTAAAAGATATATACAGAACTTTTCATCCTACAGCTAAAGATTTTACATTCTTCTCAGCAGTACATGAAACCTTCTCTAGGATTGACCACATATTAGGCCATAAAGCAAGTCTCAGCAAATACAAAAGAATTAGAATCATACCATGCAGCTTGTCAGACCATAAAGGAATGAAGTTGGAAATTAGTAACTCAGAAATCCCTAGAGCATACGCAAACACATGGAGATTGAACAACATGCTCCTGAATGAACAATGGGTCATAGAAGAAATTAAACGAGAAATCAAAAATTTTCTGGAAGTAAATGAGGATAACAGCACAACATACCAAAACTTATGGGACGCAGCAAAAGCAGTGTTAAGAGGAAAGTTTATATCAATAGGTGCCTACATCAAGAAATTGGAAAGCCACCAAATAAATGAGCTTTCAATTTATCTCAAGGATCTAGAAAATCTGCAGCAAACCAGACCCAAATCTAGTAGGAGAAGAAAAATAATTAAAATCAGAGAAGAAATCAACAGGATTGAATAAAAAAATTACAAAAAATCAGCCAAACAAGGAGCTGTTTTTTTGAAAAAATAAACAAAATTGACACCCCATTGGCCCAACTAACTAAAAAAAAGAAGAGAAAAGACCCAAATCAATAAAATCAGAGATGAAAAAGGAAACGCAACAACAGACACCACAGAAATAAAAAGAATCATCAGAAATTACTACAAGGACTTGTATGCCAGCAAACAGGGAAACCTATCAGAAATGGATAGATTCCTGGACACATGCAACCTGCCTAAATTGAACCAGGAAGACATCGAAAACCTAAACAGACCCATAACTGAGGCAGAAATTGAAACAGTAATAAAGGCCCTCCCAACGAAGAAAAGCCCAGGACCAGATGGACTTACTGCTGAATTCTACCAGACATTTAAAGAAGAACTAACTCCAATTCTTCTGTATTCAGAACAATCGAAAAAGAGGGAATCTTCCCAAATTCTATCTATGAAGCCAGTATCACCTTAATTCTTAAGCCTGCAAAAGATGCAGCATTGAAAGAGAATTACAGAGCAATATCCCTGATGAACATAGATGCAAAAATCCTCCATAAAATTCTGGCCAACAGAATGCAACAACACATCAGAAAGATCATCCACCCAGACCAAGTGGGATTTACCCCTGGTATGCAGGGATGGTTTAATGTGCGCAAGACAATCAATGTGATACACCACATTAACAGACTGCAGAAGAAAAACCATATGATTATCTCAATAGACACAGAGAAAGCATTTGATAAAATACAACACCCGTTCATGATGAAAACTCTAAGCAAACTGGGTTTGGAAGGAACATTCCTCAATACAATCAAAGCAATCTATGAAAAACCCACAGCCAACATCCTATTGAATGGGGAAAAGTTGGAAGCATTTCCACTGAGATCTGGTACCAGACAGGGATGTCCACTCTCACCACTGCTATTCAATATAGTTCTGGAAGTTTTAGCCAGAGCTATTAGGCAAGAAAAAGGAATCAAAGGGATACAATTAGGTAGGAAGGACTCAAATTATCCTTCTTTGCACATGATATGATTCTTTATTTAGGGGATCCAAAGAACTCTACTAAGAGACTATTCGAACTCATAGAAGAGAGTTTGGCAAAGTAGCAGGATATAAAAGCAATGCACAAAAATCAACAGACTTTGTATACACAAGCAATGCTACGGCAGAGAAAGAACTTCTAAGATCAATCCCATTCACAATAGTTACAAAAACAATCAAATACCTTGGAATAAACTTAACCAAGGACGATAAAGATCTCTATGATGAAAATTACAAAACCTTAAAGAAAGAAATAGAAGAGGATTCCAAAAAATGGAAAAATCTTCCATGCTCATGGATTGGAAGGATCAATACCAACAAAATGTCCATTCTCCCAAAAGCAATTTATAGATTCAATGAAATACCAATCAAAATACCGAAGACATTCTTCTCAGATCTGGAAAAAATGATGCTGAAATTCATATGGAGACACAGGAGACCTCAAAGAGCTAAAGCAATCTTGTATAACAAAAACAAAGCCGGAGGTATCACAATACAAGCTTTCAGGACATACTACAGGGCAGTTGTAATAAAAACAGCATGGTATGCGTACAGAAACAGATGGATAGACCAATGGAACAGAATAGAAACACCAGAAATCAATCCAAACATCTACAGCCAACTCATATTTGATCAAGGATCCAAAACCAATCCCTGGAGGTAAGGAAAGTCTATTCAATAAATGGTGCTGGGAAAACTGGATTTCCACATGCAGAATCATGAAGCAAGATCCCTACCTTTCACCTTACACAAAAATTCACTCAACATAGATTAAAGACTTAAGTCTATGACCCTACACCATCAAATTATTAGAGAGTATTGGAGAAACTCTGCAAGATATAGGTACTTGCAAAGACTTCTTGGAAAAGACCCCAGAAGCACAGACAGTCGAAGCAAAAATTAACATTTGGGATTGCATCCAATTGAGAAGTTTCTGTACTTCAATACAAACAGTCAGTAAAGTTAGAATGGCTCACATTCAGAAATCTACCAACAACAGATGCTGGCGAGGATATGGGGGAAAAGGGACACTAACCCACTGTTGGTGGGAATGCAAACCGGTTAAGCCACTGTGGAAGTCAGTCTGGAGATTCCTCAGAAACCTGAACATAACCTTACCATACAACCCAGCCATCCTACTCCTTGGAATTTACCCAAAGGAAATCAAATTGGCAAACAAAAAGCTGTCGACACATTAATGTTTATTGCAGCTCAATCCACAATAGCTAAGACCTGGAACCAACCCAAATGCCCATCAACAGTAGACTGCATAAAGAAATTATGGGACATGTACTCTATAGAATACTATACAGCAGTCAAAAACAACGAAATCCGATCATTTGCAAAAAAATGGAGGAATCTGGAAAACATGTTGCTGAATGAATTAAGCCCGTCCCAGAGGTACAAATATCATATGTTTTCCCTGATCAGCGACAACTAACTGAGCACCAAAGGGGAAACATTTGAAGTGAAATGGACACTATTGAAACAGTGACTTGATCAGCTCTTGTCCTGAATGTTGATGTACAATGTAATACTTTATCCATTTTAGTATTTTTTTTTTGTTCTAGTACCATTGGTTGAACTCTGTAATTAACACACAATTATTCTTAGGTGTTTAAATTTTAACTGAAAAGTGATCCCTCTTAAATATAAGAGTGGGAATAAGAGAGGGAGGACATGTACAATTTGGGACATGCTCAATCGGACTTGCCCCAAATGGTAGAGTTAGAACATGCCAGGGGATTCCAATACAATCCCATCAAGGTGGCATGTACCAATGCCATCTCACTAGTCCCAGTGATCAATTTCAGTTCACAATTGACCATGCTGATTGGTCTAAGAGTCAAAGGGATCACACAAACAAGACTAGTGTCTGCTAATACTAGCTGATAGAATCAAAAAGGGAGAGAACGATCCATCATGAGAAGCGGGATACACAGTAGACTCATAGAATGGCAGATGTCCTAAACAGCACTCTGGTCTCAGAATCAGCCCTTAATGCATTGGGATCTGGCTGAAGAGCCCATGAGAGTATTTTAGGCATGGAAATCCAAGACACCCTGAAAAAAAAAAGAAGAAGAAGACCTAAATGAAAAATCTGCGAGTGAGATCCCACTGGAAAGAATGGGGCCATCAAAGAAGGAGGTACCTTTCTCTGAAGGGAGGAGAGAACATCCACTTTGACTATGACCTTGTCTAAATAAGACCAAAGTCGGTGAATTCAAAAGGCTTCCATAGCCGTGGCAACTCATGAATGACTAGAGCCTAGGGAGATTACTAATGCCATAAACAAGAGTGTCAAATTGTTAAGTCAACAACAGGAGTCACTGTGTACTTACTTTTCATGTGGGATCTGTCCTTAATGTGTTGTCCAATGTGAAGTAATGCTATAACTAGTACTCATACAGTACTTTACACTTTGTGTTTCTGTGTGGGTGCAAACTGATGAAATCTTTACTTAATATATACTAAATCTATCTTCTATATATAAAGAGAACTGAAAATAAATCTTGATGTGAATGGAATGGGAAAGGGAGCAGGAAATGGGAGGGGTGCGAGTGGGAAGTATATTATTGGGGGGAAAGCCATTTTAATCCATAAACTGTACTTTGGAAATATATATTTACTAAATAAAAAAAAAAACAGAATAAGCCTATCTACGAATCCTCATTCTCAACACTGTACATAACTACTGGAGGGGAACCAATTGTTTAGATCTGGAATTTTAAAATTTCTTTTACGAATTGCCTACATGAGCATATTATTGCTTCCACACTGAGGTCTGAATCTATATTAGGAAGTCTAATTTCAACGTCCTACGCATTTATACATACACATATCTCATGGGACCCTTTTATGTTTCCTGTAACCCAAGCAAAACAAAGTCATATATCACAAGGAATCCCATCTGCATAGTAATCACAGTGCACAGAAAGCAAATATAAACAAGTAAGTGTCATGTAGGTCTCGAAAAATAAGTTCACATAAAACTTAAAGTTCACGTAAAACTTGCATCTAGAGCCTGTGTTATGGCAGAGTGGGTAAAGCTGCCACCTACAACACAGGCATCCCTCATGGCACCGGTTTGAGTCCTGGCCACTCTATTTCTAATAATCTGGAAAAAAAACACAAGATGGGCAAGTGCTTGGGCTCCTGCCTCCCATGTGGGAGAACTGGAAGATGCTCCTGTTTCTGGTTTTGGTCTGGCCCAGCCCCAGCTATTGCAACCATCTGGGGAGTGAACTAGCAGATGGAAGGCTTCCTCTCTGTGTCTTTCTCCCTCTCAGTGACTCTGACATTCAAAAAAATCTCCTTAATAATTGCATATAGAAACTTGATTTATAATTCTAGCATGCCAGAAATGTAAATTTATTTTTTTTTTCATTTGGAATGTTTAAAAGTAGTCAGTTATTCTATTATGGCTACTGGATGACGTACCCTACCTTCTTTTGTTATCTTTAGAATCAGATAACAACTGGCACCTGACATTCTTCAACATTAAAGCCAAAAACATGGACCTTCCCAGGGAGAAAGTGTACCTAGTCACCTTTCATGAAAGTTAATACTTTACAGTTCATGAGAGATTTTGATACCTACGGGAATCTTGGGATCCATTCCTTGCCAGCGCTAAGAGAGAACTTCATGCTGGGCACTAGTTTTCAGCAAAATTTCAAAGTTAATTTGAGTAATAACAAAGTGCTTAACATGTGGAGCACATTTTAAATGTGTAAGATAAAACCACAAGTCAGCAATTGTATCCCCTGATAGATTCAGAAATACTTAGGAAACACGCGATGATTAAGTTTCACTGTGCCCTTCATTACCCCTGAATCAGGTGAGTGTCGCAACAGATGACATAATCTGTCAATCAAACAACTTTCAAACATTACATCAGCACATGGAGGAGCTAGCTAAAAATAATATAACAAAACACTCTGAAGTAGAGAATGAATATTGTCTACTGTGAATATCTAAATTATGCCACAATAGGACAAAATACATAAAATGTTAGAGACAGAAAAATCTCGCATAAAAAAATAATGAGAATGTGTTGTAGCAAAGCAGGTAAAGCCAATGCCTGTGACGCTGGCATCCCATATGGGCACCAGTTCCTGTCCCAGCTGCTCCACTTCGGATCCAGTTCCCTGCTAATGGCCTGGAAGAGTAGTTGGAAGATGTCCCAAGTGTTTGGGCCCCTGCCATTAATGTGGGACCAGGATGAAGTTCCTGGTACCTGGCTTCAGCGTGGCTGAGCCCCTGCAGTTGCAGCCATCTGTTGAGTGAACCAGCAGATGGAAGATTTCTGTCTGTCTTTCCCCCTCTCTCTGTAACTCTTTCAAGTTAAATAAAAAATCTTAAAAAAAGAAAGCAATGAACATTTTGAATTGTGTTTATTCCATTAAATTGAAAAACATATTGTCAAAATGTTATTCATTTTCTAAAGAAAATTGATGAATGAATAGATTTCAAGAAGCAACTTATTAGAGAATAGGAAGGAACATGGAGCAATCTTTAAATATTAAGGGCTGAGGGTTAATAAAAATGCACAGCTAATAAACATAACAGCTGGTGAAAACAAAGTAAATGGCATAAAAAATAAGTTTGAAAAAATTCACAAAATATAAAGAAAAAGAAAATAAATTGATATATTTTAGATCTGGATGTGTAATGCTTAGTGCTAGAGAGTTAGCAAACAGAATATTAATTTTCATAAAGAAGACAGTATAGTATGTTAAATGGAAATTATATAAAATATAAGAAAGTTTCTTTGACCATGGAAGGTCTGAATCTATGGATAGAAAGAACATACAACATACAATTTAAATTATTTCTTCATAATACTCATTTAAATATATATATTGATTGAACTTAGACAATAAAGAAAAATTCTGTGGGCTTAATATGAGAATTAATTGTCCACCTATTATGCAAACAAAGCTGATTCATTTTACCTCAACACCAGTTTCCAGAGGAAAACCGCAATATGTACTGAAATAATTCTGAGCAAAAAAGAGTATAACCCAAGAATTCTAAATCCTTTGAGTAACCCACGTCAGTGAAGCAAAAAATACAGACACCACAGTGTGTATTCCAATGTATTTTTTTCTGGAAAAAGGTTGTATTTCATAATCTAGGAGCAGATACTTGCACAGAATTTTAACTATGGATTATATCTCAATAAAGAAAAAATGTGTATCATAATTCCATATCCCATAATTGACAAGTTTTTACATTCTATTTGCCATTGTAACTTAGATGTTTCAAGGCTTTTCAGACTTAAGGTTTATAACCAGAACTAGAGTTTTCTCTTTAAATCCTATGTGCCCCTGCTCACTACATAAATAAAAGCCGACTCATTTCTCCACCATAAACGCAGGAGTTGTCCCATGCTGCTCCATGTCCATTAGTGTTTCCTGGCTGCTCCGGCTCCACCAGACAGGCTCAATGCTCCCCCTTCCTCCCCTCGGACATGCATATCCTCTGTGTTCTCAGCAGCACAACACCTGCTTCTACAATCACATCACTGTAATACAAAATAATTATCTGAAGACACATTTTATATTCCAATTAAACTGCTTGATGTCTTAAGAAATCGCCATTTCATCAAGGAGTGGGAGAATAATTCAAACTTCCTATCTTGGTTTATGAATAATTACAACATCTGGAACCTTTCAAATACCCAGCTTAATCTCATACAACTTCCTCCCTTGCCCACTAAGTAGAACCACTCTTAACCTCATTCTATTTCTTGCCCCAAGCCCTTCTGCACCAAACACTGTGTAAAGTGTTTGCACAGTCTGAATTAAATGAAGGAATCTCCCTCTTTAAATCATTCCTAGCTGCAAGATGCAGATGTCTAGGCTATTGTTGTCTAAGGTGCCCACATTCCGTATCAAGCATCTGAGTTCTATACCTGAGACCTTTTCCTGACTCAAGCTTCCTCCTAATGCAGACCCTGGGAAGCAGAAGGGATCACACAAATAAGTGGGTTCCTGCAACCCAAATGAGACACCTAAATGGAGTTCCTAGCTCCGGGACTCAGGTTGGCCCAATCCAGGAGATGGCAAGCACCTGAGGAAGGAACCAGCAGATGGGAGCATGCTCTATCTCCTCCTCCTCTTTCTCTCTTTGTTCTCTCTGCTCCTTAAATAAATAAAAATTAAAACCTCTCTGAAACTTTACTTTGAAAATAAAGTATAATTCCACTACAATTGATAAGTAAGGTGTCTACATAATTTAGCACTCTAACTGGACAACTTTAAAGCTAAAAAGGTATTCATACTTAAGTCAGAAAATAGACATAAAACCACATTGTCCTTAGCATTCTCAGTTTATGTTTTCTCTTTCTGGGAGTTACTCTGTAAACTCTATTTTTGGACAGATCTTGTATTCCTATGTGAATGATTTCTGGGATGATCAAAAAATGCTCTTACAGTGGGTATCTGGTGCAGTGGTTTAAAATGATGCTTTGAACTTCAACATTCCATTTCATAGTGCCTGGGTTCCAGTTCCAGCTCAGTCTTGAATTCCGCCTTCCTGATGATGTGCCTTGGGAGGCAGCAGATGACAACTTAAATAATTGGATTCCTACCATGCCCATGGAAGACCCTGATTGAGTTCTGGTCCAGGCATGTAGCCTGGTCTGGCCCCAGCTATTGTAGGTATTTAGAAGTGAACCAGGAGACAGAAGATCTTTCCTTCTCTTTCTGTATGTCTCTGTGTCTGTCTCTGTCTGTCTCTCTACCCTACAAATAAAATTAAACTAAAAATTAAAAACAAAAAAATAATTTAAAAGGAGGATGGCCCAAGTCCTTGGGCTCTGCACCTGCATGGGAGACCAGGAGAAGCACCTGGCTCCTGGCTTCGGAACAGCGTGGTGCGCGGGCCACAGCGGCCATTGGGGGGTGAACATCGGAAAAGGAAGACCTTTCTCTCTGTCTCTATCTCTCTCTCTCACTGTCCACTCTGCCTGTCAAAAAAAAAAAAAAAAAAAGGACCCTATTCATTTAAGTTCTATGTGTCTGTTTCTAATTTCTAAACTCTCCTTTTTGTGCAAAATCCTTCTTACTGATCAGAAAAAAATTTCCATTGGCATGTTTAAAATACCAAGATTGGCCTAGTCTTCTTGTTTTTTCTTTATAACCCAAAATAAATTTTAGAAGCTCTCAAGGAAGTTTTTGAGAATGTTTTGATCTTTCAGACAAAACCAGGGCAGATTCTGGTTATCTGACAAATAGAAACAGATTCACTTGCAGATTGTTGTTAGTAATAGCTAATGTGGAGAAGGAGTACGCAATCATTTAGAGACAAGTTTGTGACAATGGCCTCCTTTTGATCACTGGAAATAAGCATATGAATGATTTAGGCATGTAAACAAGTTTGACTACTTATTGTCATAAACTATTTTCAAAGTGAATTACTGTAGTATATATATATATATATATATATATATATATATATATATATATATATTATACCACAGCACCTCACAGCATGCCTGTTGGAGCAGTCCTGAAGATCTCCATTTACCCTGTGTCACATGAGTGTGTCAAATGCTAGTGAAATATGGGGACACGCTGGGGAACAATCCAGACTGATGGTGAAGAATGAACAGATGTACCCTGATGGAGGTGAGGAAAAGAACACTGCAAGGTTATAAGCATACAAACAGATTCTCAAACTAAATTTGAGCATTTGGTTTTCTTTTACATGTTATAACTAAGGAAATAGAACACTCCATGATTATAAGTAATGAATAAAATAATTGCTACCCTGAAATTAACCTACAATGTTTTGTAATTTTGGAAAACATACTCCATACACGAAATAACTAGGTTACCACTTGCATACATGGGGTATAAATGTGTTTCCATGTATATCCCTGTGTGTGTCCACGTGTGAGAGCAAATAAAAAATGAACCAATGTCATTGGTAGCAGAAGCCATAAACTTTGTTCTCAAAGTAGAATATATTTTTAAAAGTAGTATATTTCCATTGTTTTTGGTGAAAAGAATGGCACAATTTCTCTTATCCGGATCCATTTTCCTAGCACATACCTTATTTGTGTTTTGTGCTGACTGATTTAAAAAAATCTTACTTGCTTCAAAACAAAAAGAAACCTCAACAACAACAACAAAGTTTATGTCATTTTACTGAAGTTTTGAAAGCAATGGGTTATGTACACTTGTGAAGCTTTGAAGTGAGTAACAATTATCTTCCAAAGTGGGTGAAAAAGTACTGCAAAAAAAAAAAAAAAAACGCAGCTTAAAATTACATCTCATGGATGTGAGTAAAAGAGAGAAGTAAAGCTAAGGAAACAAATAAGCCAATATTACATCCTGCTGCAGTCCCCATAGTGGGCTGCGTGATATTTCTTCATGAATAAAGATGGAGTAAACCACATTTGTAGCATAATAAGAAAAGGTAATTAGTGTCATCTATTCACCACTGTTAGAATTTGACTAGAGCAATTTGATTACGTTTATCACATTCTAAAGTTTGAGTAAGTTTTTCAGCTCTGTAATCCAGTTAGTGGTGAAGTGTGGAGAATATAAGTCAGCTTCCCAGTATGATTGATGAGCACCTACTCAGAAGGATATGATTGCAAAAAATAAAAACCAAGCACACCCAAAACAACAACAAGGAAAAAACTGTAATATAGATACTGCCTATTGGTTTTAAAGTAAATCTCATCTAAATCAGTTTGCATCTGTAGCAAGACTTAGATAAAACTAGCACTGCTTCTTCTAAAACCAATGCAAAAGAGAATGTGTATGTGGTAGAAGGTCTTTATAAGTCTACAGAGAAGGAAAATAAATAATATTTAGTGTAAAACTATCAATAGATCTTGTTAAATATCAAATTAATTTACCTTTACATTGAAATAAACTAAAATATCAAGCTTTACCATATATTAATAATAAGTTATTGGAAACATTTAAAGCAGAATCTCTTTTTAATAGTGTTTAACACACTGAACTACTAATAGGAAAAGCTGATTTCGGTATCACATATCGACATTTTCTGGTCAAAGAAGTCTATTAATGAAGTGTTGCTTCACAATTGATAGAATATAATCACATGAAGTTCAGAAATACTTTTTAAAGATTGATTTTATTTATTTGAAAGGCAGAGTTACACAAAGGCAGAGAGAGAGAGAGAGAGAGAGGTCTTCCATCTGCTGGTTCCCTTCCCAAATGGCCTCAATGGCTGGAGCTGGGCTCATCCAATCTGAAGCCAGGAGCCAGGAGCTTCGTCGGTGTCTCCCACATGAGTGCAAGGGTACAAGGACTTGGGCTATGTTCTACTGCTTTCCCAGGCCTTAGCAGAGAGCTGGATCAGAAGCAGAGCAGCTGGGACTCAAACCAGAGTCCATATGGGATGCCACACTGCAGGCGGCGGCTTTACCTGATGTGCCACAGCGCTGGCCCCAAGAAATATTTTAAGAATGAATTACAATAATAACATGTAGAGATAGTCCCAAGAACACCAGCTGCTCAGATTGATCTATGGGAATGGGAAAAGAAGATCCGGAAAATGTGAGGATGGGAAGGATCTGAAGCCATCAGACTGCCGGAGTGAATCATATAAGCCTGGACAAGGAGAGAATAAACAAGAACGTGAGAAACGGGCAACAGAACCGATTCCAGAGCAACAGCAGCCCTGAGGATCCAGTGAGAGAAGACCTGAGTGGGTCACAGGTGCCAGCACTGCCCTGGGACATCACTGAAACTAACGGAAACTGGACTCAAAGACTTGTTTTCTCAGAGGAACACACAAGAAACAACAAAAATGACATGTCAGGTGATGGAAATCACAGTATCAGTTACCTGTGTAAAAACAGGGTTGCTTTTTCCTTTTGCGTATTGCCATAAAGTTAGAACCATGCAATATGTAGCCTTTTCATGTTGGTTTATTTCACTTAGTAAAGCCCATTTAATGGTCTTGCATGCCTTTTCATAACTCAGTGGCTCATTCCTTTTGAACTCTGAATAATATTCCTTTGACCACAGTTTGTTTATCCCTTTAGCTTCAGAAGAACAGCCTGGTGGTTTTGAAGTTTTGGGCATCATCTGGATATATCACAAGATGCTTATCAACCCATGACAGATCTCTGTGGTTCTAATAAACTCAATTTAACATGAAAGTATTGTAATGCAGACCCTGGGAGGCAACAGTGACGGCTCAAGTAGTTGGATTCCTGCCACCCATGTGGGAGACTTTGAGTTTCCATTATTCAACTTCTATCTATCCCAGCCCAAGCTGTTTAGGATATTTGAGGAGTGAATCAGGTGATGAGACCTCTCTCTCTCTCCGCCTTTAGATTAATAGGTGGTTTTTTAAATCCAGCTAATAAACCTAGCGGAACACTGAAACTTAGCAGAATACACCACACTATAGAGGCCTGAGAGTTCATTATTGTGATTGTGTGACTGATAGGGAGTGAGTGTATTACCACCACCCAGCCCCATGAGGAAGTATTCTGCCATAGATTGTCAGTCTGGGAAAATTTATTGAATGAACATCACTTTCACTTTCACACTAGCACAAAGATGAAAAATTATAAATTGACCACCATAAGTTGGGGACCATCTGTATACAGAACTGTATGATTTGTGAGTGATATGGTCAAAGTAATTTCTAGTTTTGTAGGAGACTGCCAAACTGTTCTCCAAAGTGGTAGTGCCCTTTTGCATTCCCATGATCAGTGAGAGTTCCCTATATTCCATATCCTTGCTGTAGATCATGCTGGTGTTTTGGATTTAGGGCATTTTATTAAGTAATATAATAATACGTCATTTTGTTTATTAGAAATTCTCTAATGACTTATCATGTTGAACATCTCTTCACATGCTTACTTGCCATTTGTATATCTTCATTGGTGAGGTGTATGTTCCTGTCTTTTGTCAGTTAATTGGGTTGTACAATGTCTTATAACTGATTTCTGAGAGTTCTTTGTAATTTGGGGATACCAGTTTTAATTAAAGATTTATTTGAAATGCACACACACACAGAGAAATACTGAAAGGTCTTCCAACTGTGGGTTCACTTCCTAAATGGCTGCCACAGCTAGGGCTGGGCCAGGCATAGGCCAGGTACCAAGAACTGCACCTGGGTCTCCAATGTGGCTGTCAGGAACCACAAATTTCTGAGACATCATCCACTGCTTCCCAGACACATCAGCAGAAAGTTGGACTGGAAGCACAGTACATGGGACTTGAACTGCCTCTCCAATATGGGATGCAGGTTTCCCAAGCAACACAATGCCCATTCCTGGATACCACATCCTTTACCAGACTGACCTTTTGCAGAGATATTTTCCAAACCTTTTCATTCCCTTGGCATTGTTCTTTTTTCTTCTCTTCTTTCTCTTCTCTTCTCTTCTCTTCTCTTCTCTTCTCTTCTCTTCTCTTCTCTTTTCTTTTCTCTTTCTTTTCTTTTCTTTTTTCTTTCTTTTCTTTCTTTTCTTTTCTTTTCTCTTTTTTTTACAGAGCAGAATTCTTCAATTTTAATTGAATACACCTTACCAATTGTTTCTTTCATGATTCATACTGTTTGTGTTGAACCTAAAAGTCAAAGGCATACCCAAGATATCTAGGTTTTCCCTTATGTTATCATCCAGACATTTTAAAGTTTTGCTTTTTATGTCTAGGCCCATGACATAGTTGAATTAATGTTTATAAAGGATGCAAGGTATTAATTGTTTCAGCATAATAAATTGAGAAGACTATCTCAGTTCCAATAATCACTTTGGTATTTTACAGAAATCAGTTGAATGTATTTATATGGGTATATTTCTAGATTCTCTGTTTTGTTTTGTTTTGTTTTTCCATTTGTCTGCTCATTTTCCCCAAATACTATACTATCTTGATTATGGTAGCTTTATACCAAGTTCTGAAATTGGGAAGCTCCACCCTTCAACTTCGTTCATTTCCTCTAATATTGAGTTACTTGTGTTTTCTAGGTTGTTTTTCCCCCCTCAATGCAAACATTAGAATTGTTTGTCAATATCCACCAAGTGCTTGCTGGTATCTGAGAGTATACTTAATCTACAGCTCATGTTGGTAAGAACTGACATCTTGACAATGTTGAGTCTTCTCCTATGTGAACATGAAACACCTTCAATTATTGCTTCATTGATACCTTACAGAAAATTTTTGTGATTTCCTCAGAAAGATCCTGAACATACCTTATTTTATCTATATCTAGAGTTTAATTGTTTTGGTGATCATATGAAGGGCAATTTGTTTTTAATTTCAAATTCCACTTATTCTTTGTTGGGACAACATTTCACTTTTATATATAATTTCTACGATATTTGTAGAATTGTTTAATAGTTTCAGAATCTCCTCTTTTGCACTTTCTACATAGTCAATCATGCCTTCTTACTATAAGGGCAGTTTAGTTCCTTCTTGTCAGTCTGTCTATACTTGCTGTAACTAGTACAGTTTTGAAAAGCCATAGTGACAGCATGACTGTTCCTTACTTTAGCAAGACAAGTGTTTCATAAAATAAAGTATGATGTTAGCTACTGGGTGTTTTGTAGATTTTCTTTATCTGTTCTTTAGTTATTTTTCTCTATTGTTAGTTTGCTTAAAGTTTATAGCATAAACAAGTATAGGATTTTGTCAAATGCTTTTCTGTATGTGCTAATATGAACATGTGATGCTTCTTCTTTGGCCTGTTGATATGAGGAATTATAGTAAATTATATGAATGTGTAATATGCCTCGTATATGTGGCATGAATCTTGTCTTGTTTTCTGTGATAAAATCATTTTCACACATTCTTGGATTCAATTTGCTAATATTTTGTTGTAGATTTTTTGTGTTTACACACATGAGATATGTTCATTTGTAGTTTTCCTGTAATAGTTTGTCTGATTTTGCTATTAGAGTAAGTTTGGCTTCAATGAATAACTTGGGAAGTAGCTCCTCTGTTTCAATCTTCTTGAAGAAATAATATAATTTCTTCCCTAAATGTTTGGTCAAAATTACTAGTGAATTTATTGAGCTCTGGTGCTCTCTGGAGAACAATTAATAATTTATTAAATTTTAATGGGAACTATTTCTTCTTGTGTGAGCTTGGGAAGATTATGTCTTTAAAGTAAAAAGTCTACTTCATCTCAGCTGTCACATTTCTAGATACAGATTTGTTTAGAGTATTTCTTTCTTATTTTTTTAAATATTTTTTCTATTTTTAATTTTTTAACTGACACATAAAATTACACACATTTATTATGTTACTTAATGTTATCAGATATACATAAGGGCACTTCTTTTTATTTATGATATTATTAATTTGTGTCCTATTTATATGCTCGTAGAGAGACCAGCTTGAGACTTACCTATTCTATTTGACATTTTAGAGAAAAGCTTCTGGCTTTGTTCGTTTCCCCCTACTGATTCCCTATTTTCAATTCCATTGATTTCTGCTTTAATCATTACTTGAAATTCAATAAATGACACATAATGTGATCTTTTAAATTTTTTTCCTTAAAATGTTTTTAACATATTTATGAAAGCTGCACATTTTATATGGCTTACCATGTGGTAATGTGGCACATATTTACATGTGTAATGTCCCTACAAGTTAATTCTTTCCTCAAAGATATAGCGTTTCTGTAAGGTAAGAGCATCCAAAACCATATTTTACTTTATTTTCTTTTTATATGGAGTTATACAGTATACATTTTCATTATCTATATTTACCCTATGATGCTATAGGACCCCAGAATTACTTACTAGTAATGAGGAACTAGTAACAGACCTTTTTCCATGCATGATATTTTTATAAAAATAGATCCACAGATCGATGGAAATCC
Organism: Oryctolagus cuniculus; assembly: GCF_964237555.1. Classification (NCBI taxonomy): domain Eukaryota; kingdom Metazoa; phylum Chordata; class Mammalia; order Lagomorpha; family Leporidae; genus Oryctolagus; species Oryctolagus cuniculus. The sequence goes on along the minus strand of NC_091441.1, from coordinate 6,520,316 downwards.
AAGTCATAAACCCACACTTCTCAAGATGAGTGATATTTGACAAAGTTGCTAAGAACATGCATTGGAAAAGATGACATTCATAATAAATTGTGCTGAGAGGTTGGATCTCCACATGCAGAAGAATGAAACTAGAACCTTACATCTCATCATGGTCAATTGGGACATGCTCAGGCTGACTTGCCCCAAGTGGTGGAGTTGGAAGCATACCAGGGGATTCCAATTCAATCCCATCGAGGTGGCATGTACCAATGCCATCTCACTGTTCCAGGTGATCAGTTTCAGTTCACAGTTGGTCATGGTGGAGGGACTGGGAGTCAAAGGGAGCACATAGACAAGTCTAGTACCTGCTAACGCTAACCGATGGAGTAAATAAAGGGGAGAGTGAGCCAACATGGGAAGTGAGATACTCAGCAGACTCATAGAATGGCAGATGTCCTAAATAGCACTCTGGCCTCAGAATCAGCCCTAAAGGCATTCGGAGCTGGCTGAAAAGCTCATGAGAGTATTTCAGGCATGGAAAGCCAAGACACTCTGGCAAAAGATCTCTGCGAGTGAGATCCCAGTGGAAAGAACAGGTCATCAAAGAAGGAGGTACCTTTCTCTGAAGGGAGGAGAGAACCTCCACTTTGACTATGACCTTGTCTAAACAAGATAAGAGTCGGAGAACTCAGAGGGCTTCCATAGCCTTGGAAACTCATGACTGGAGCATAGGGAGATTACTGATGCCATAGACAGGAGTGTCAATTGGTAAAGTCAACAACAGGAGTCACTGTGCACTTACTCCTCATGTAGGATCTCTGTCCTTACTGTGCTGTACATTGAGATTTAATACTATAACGAGTACTCAAACAATATATTTCACTTTGTGTTTCTATGGGGGTGCAAACTGTTGAAATCCTTACTTAATGCATACTAAACTGATCCTCTGTAAAAAAAAAAAAAAAAAGAAAAAGAAAAGAAAAGAAAAGAAAAGAAAAAAAATTATCAACTCCCAACTTGACACTCACTGGGATTAAACATGACAATAGGTCTGATCTGATTTCATCATCATTTAAAAAAAATCATCTATTATTTTTCACTTTATGTTTCTGTGTGGGAGCAAACTGTTGAAATCCTTACTTAAGGTATACTAAGCTGATCTTCTGTATATTAAGATAATCGAAAATGAATCTTGATGTGAATGGAAGGGGAGAGGGAGTGGGAAAGGGGAGGGTTGTGGGTGGGAGGGACGGTATGGGGGGGAAGCCATTGTAATCCATAAATCGTACTTTGGAAATTTATATTCATTAAATAAAAGTTAAAAAAAAATTAACTCCAAATGGATGAAAGCCGTAGGGTGAAGACTTGAAGTTTTGAAACTTCACTAGAAGAAAATATGTAAGTGACACTCAAGAAAACTGGAACATAGAAGGATTTTTTGAATCACACCAACAAAGCACAGGAAATCAAAGTGCAAAGATGCAATGCAATTGTCCAAAACTAAAGAGCTTCTGCACAATACAGGAAATGGTCAACAGTTGAGAAACAACCTATTTTTTTCTTTTCAACTTTTATTTAATAAATATAAATTTCCAAAGTATACCTTTTGAATTATAGCAGCTTTTCCCCCCATAACCTCCCTCCCACCTGCAACCATCCCATTTCTCACTCCCTCTCCCATCCCAATATTCATCATGATTCATTTTCAATTATCTTTATATAAAGAAGATCAGCTCTACACTAATTAAAGATTCCAACAGTTTGTACCCACAAAGACATACAAAGTATAGAGCACTGTTTGAGTAGTAGTTTCACCATTAATTCTCATACTACAACACACTAAGGGCAGAGGTCCTACATGGGGGGCAGGTGCACAGTGGCTCCTGATGTTGCCATTTGGACCCCTTGACCCTGAGAGCCTTAGGTGCTAAGACTGAGCAAACATAGTAATTGCATGAGAGGAGACAGACTGAGTTCTAGGCAATCACAGAGTGCTGCGGCACACTTTCAGAGCTCCTTGGTGACCTAGAACAGCTCATAGCAGAGGGAACAGTGCTCATAGGAGGTGCTGGGCAGATCATATGTACAGCTCATAAAGCAGTGTTGATGTGTGTTAAACACACTGAGGCATAACACCTGGGCACTCCTCAGCCTGGAGTAAAAGAGTTGGCCACACTAACAGAGGTAACCATTCCTCTCCATCCAGTTAACAGAGGAAAGATTCCATGCCTAACTTAGGTCTTAACCCAGATACTGGGGCACTGACCTGACCACACCCACCACATTCCTCTTGGTATTCACTGAAAGCATAGACATTCCACTAAGCCACAGAGGAATAACTCAAAGATAAAAAGTCATCAGAAGAAAAAAAAATTGTAAAAATCCAAGAAACAAGAATAAGGAAGACACTATGATTCCCAAAAAGGAGTATAACATTTCATTATTAGAATGTGAAAACATCTCCTTGCTCTCTTACTCTCACTCTTATATTTAACAGAGATCACTTTTCAGTTAGGGAAGAGATGTACAATCTCGGGCATTCTTAAGCTGACTTGCCACAAATGGTAGAGTTAGAAATGTGCCAGGGGATTCCAATTCAATCCCATCAAGGTGGCATGTACCAATGCCATCTCACTAGTCAAAATGATCAATTTCAGTTCACAATTGATCATGCTGATAGGACTAAGAGTCAAACAGATCACATAAACAAGCCTAGTGTCTGCTAATACTAACTGATAGAATAAAAAAGGGAGAGAACAATCCAACATGGGAAGCAGGATACACAGCAGACTCATAGAATGGCAGATGTCCTAAACATCACTCTGGCCTCAGAATCAGCCCTTAAAGCATTGGGATCTGGCTGAAGAGCCCATGAGAGTATTTTAGGCGTGGAAAGCCAAGACACTCTGGGGGAAAAAAAAAAAAAAAAAAAAAAAAAAAAAAAAAAAAAAAACTAAATGAAAGATCTTTACGAGTGAGATCCCAGTGAAAGAACAGGCCATCAAAGAAGGAGGTACCTTTCTCTGAAGGGAGGAGAGAACTTCCACTTTGACTATGACCTTGTCTAAATAAGATCAAAGTTGGCGAACTCAAGAGGCTTCCATAGCCTTGGCAACTCATAACAAGAGCCTAGGGTGATTACTGATGCCATAAACAAGAGTGTCAATTTGTTAAGTCAACAACAGGAGCCACTATGCACTTACTCCTCTTGTTGGATCTCTGTCCTTAATGTGTTGTTCAATGTAAATTAATGTTATAACTAGTACTGAAACAGTATTTTACACTTTATGTTCTGTGTGGGTGCAAACTGTTGAAATCGTTACTTAATATATACTAAATTGATCTTCTGTATAAAAAAATTGAAAATGAATGTTGATGTGAATGGAATGGGAGAGGGAGTGGGAGTTGGAAGGGTTGCAGGTGGAAGGGAAGTTAATGGGGGGAAAAAGGCCATTGTAATCCATAAGCTGTACTTTGCAAATTTATATTTGCTAAATAAAAGTTAAAAAAAAAAGAATGTGAAGACAAAGAGATTGAGGATATGTTGGAAATAGAACCTAAAAAATTAATCATAGGACTACTCAAAAGTGATCAGAAGTAGATCCATGAGTTAAAGAAAACTATATATGAAATGAGTGAAAAATTTTCCCATGAAATTTAGATTTTAAAGAGAAATCAAAATGAAATACTAGAAATGAAGAATTCTACAGATCAAATAAAAAATGCAGTAGGAAACCTCAACAACAGATTTGGGGTTGAAGAAAGAATATTGAAGATGAAGAAAGAATATCTGAGCTAGAACACAAATCTCTAGAAATTTTACAGTCAATCCAAAAACAATAAGAAATTAGAAAACTAAAATACAGTGTTAGAGATATATGGGATATGATCCAACATATAGATCTTACGAGTACCTGAAAGAGTGGAAAAGTAGAAAGGAATAGAAATCCTACTTAGTGAAATAATTAGAGAAAACATCCCTAACTTGGAGAAAGAAAGGAAAGCCCAAGTACAGGAACCATGGAGAACACCTAACAGATACTACCAGAAAAGATTTTCAGCACGACATATTGTAATCAAACGTTCCACAGTAAAACATGAAGACAAGATTCTAAAATCTGCACAAGATAAATGTCAGATTACCTTCAGAAAATCTCTAATTAGATTCCCAGCTGAATTCTATTAGAAACCCTACAGGCTGGAAGACAATGGCAAGATATAGTCCAAATCTGAAGAGGAAAAAAAAAAAAAACCTGTCAACCCAGAATACTGTAAACTGCAAAGCTCTCATTTATGAATGAAGGTGAAATAAAGAACTTCCATAACAAACAGAAATGGAAAGAATGTATCACTTGTTCAGTCTTACAAAATATGCTGAAAGATATGCTATACAGAAACACAGAAGGAAACTCACTATTATGAAAGACTGGGAAGACAGAAAATCCCCCAGGAAAAGTTCAATGAAATCCAAAGTAAATGATAGGGATATTCACAGAAAAAAATTACAGGCTACATATTTAGTTATCAATATTCACCTTGAATGTAAATCTTCAACTCTCCAATTAAAAGATACAGATTGGCCAAATTGACTAAAAAACAAGACCCATCTATTTGCTGCCTACAAGAATCACACCTCACCAACAAAGATACATGTAGACTGAAAGTGAAAGGACGGAAAAAATAATTCCATGTGAACAGAAAAAAAGGGTAGTTGTTGCCATCCTAATATCAGACAAAATAGACTTTAACACAAAACCTATTAAAAGAGAAAAAGATACTATATAATGAATAAGGGATCAATACAACAGGAAAACGTGACTATAATAAATGTATATGCACCCAACTACAGGGCACCTGGCCATTTAAAAGATCTGTTAATGGATCTAAAAAGAGACATAGACTCCAATACAATAGTAATGGGAGACTTCAACACCCCTCTTTCATCAGTGGATAGATCAACAGACAGAAAATCAATAAAGAAACAACAGAGCTAATCAACACTATGGACCAAAGGGACCTAGTTGTTATCTACAGAACTTTTCACCCCACAGTTGCAGAATACACATTTTTCTCAGCAGTGCACAGAACTTTCTACAGGATAGCAACACTAGGCCATAAGGCCAAGTCTCAACAAGTTAAAAAAATCAAAATCATATCATGTACCTTTTCATCAGAATGGATTGAAAATCAAAACCAACAACTCAAAAATCTCAAGAACATATGCAAATACATTGAGACTAAACAATATGCTCTAAATGAAGAATAGGTCGTAAATTAAATCAAATGAAAAATTTAAAATTTTTTGGAAATGAATGAAGATGACAATATCTCATATCAAAACTTAGGGGATATAGCAAAAGCAGTGGTAAGAGGGAAGTTTAAAGCAATTAGTGCCTACATCAAGAAACTGTAAAGTCACCAAATAAGTGAGATGTCAACACATCTCAAGGACTTGAAAAAAACAACAAAACAAATGCTGAATTAATAGGAGGAAACAAATAATTAAAATAAAGAAAGAAATAAACAAAATTGAAACTAAAAAATATAAAAGAGCAATATAATGAATGGCTGGTTTTTTTTTTTTTTTTTTTGGAAAAAAACTAAACAAAATTGACACACCATTGGCCCAGTAAACCAAAAAGAGAGAGAAGACCCAAATCATCAAAATCAGAGTTGAAAAAGGAGATGTACAAGAGATACCACAAAAATAAAAGGAATCTTCAGGAATTACAACAAAGAGTTATATACCAACAAATTGGGAAACTTAGAAGAAATAGAAAAGAAAATGATAGATTCCTGGACACACCCAACCTACCTAAATAGAATCATAAAGACACTGAACATCTGAACAGACCAATAAGCAATAATCAAGATGGAAACTAAATCATTAATATAGACCCTTCCAAAAAAGAAAAGCCCAGGTCACTGCCAAATTCTACCACATATTTAAAAAAAGAACTAATTCCAGCGGCCAGCACCATGGCTCACTTGGTTAATCCTTTGCCTGCGGTGCTGGCATCCCATATGGGCACTGGGTTCTAGTCCCGGTTGCTCCTCTTCCAGTCCATCTTCCTGCTGTGGCTCAGGAGGGCAGTGGAGGATGGCCCAAGTACTCGGGCCCCTGAATCCAAATGGGAGAATGGGAAGATGCACCTGGATCCTGGCTTCAGATCGGTGTAGCTCCGGCCATGGCGGCCATTTGGGGGGTGAACGAACAGAAGGAAGACCTTTCTCTCTGTCTCTCTTTCACTGTCTAACTCTATCTGTCAAATAAATAAATAAATAAATAGAATTAATTCCAATTCTTTGCAAGCTATTCGAAACAGCTGAAATGCAGGGAACACTCCCAATTCCTATATGAACCTTGCATCACCTTAATTCCTTATCCAGAAAAAGATATGACAGAGAAAGAGAACTATAGACCAATATCTGATGAACATAGATGCAAAAATCTTCAACAAAATACTAGCTAATTAAATCCAACAACACATCAGAAAGATCATTTTCCTGGACCAAGTGGTATTTATTCCTGGTGTGCAGGGATGGTTCAACATCAAAAAAATCAATAAACCTGATTAACCACATTAACAAGCTGAAGACCAAAAACCATGTGATTATTTCAATAGATGCAGAGATAGCATTTGATAAAATTCAACACACTTTTATGATGAAGACCTTAAGCAAGTTGGGTATAGAAGGAACATTCATCAACTTAATCAAAGCAATTTATAACAAACCCCCAGCCAACATTTTACTGAATGGGAAAAAATTGGAGGCATTCCCATTAAGATCTGGAATCAGACAAGGATGCCCACTATCACCATTGCTATTTAATTTAATCCTGGAAGTTTTAGCCAGAGTCATCAGGCAAGAAAAAGAAATTAAAGGGATACAAATGGGGAAGGAAGAAGCCAAACTATCTCTATCTGCTAATGACATGATTCTGTATATAGGGAGCATAAAAAACTATTGGAACTACTAAAAGAGTTTGCTGAAGTAGTAGGATACAGAATCAACTCACAAAATTGATAGTCTTTGTATACACAGACAATGCCATAGTTGAGAAAGAACTTCTAAAATCAATCCCATTCACAATAGATATGAAAAATTTAAATACCTTGGAATAAATTTAACTAAGGACATCAGAGATCTCTATGATGAAAATTATAAAACATTAAAAAAATAGAAGAAATAAAAAGGATATAAAGTTGTTCATGTTCATAGATTGGAAGAATCAACATCTTCAAAATGTCCATAATACCATAAGCAATTTATGGATTTAATGCAATTCCAATCAGAATACAACAACATTCTTCTTAGATCTAGAAAAAATGATGCTAAAATTCATATAGAAACACAAGAGACCCTGAAGAGCTAAGAAATATTAAACAACAACAACAAAAGCTGGAGGCATCACATACCAGACCTCAAGATATACTACAGGGTAGTTATAATCAAAATGGCTTGGTAATGGCACAAAAACAGATGTGTAGATCAATAGAGCAGAATAGAAACTCCATAAATAAATCCACATGTACAACCAACTTATCTTCAACAAGGGAGCAAAACTCAGCCCCTGGAGTCAAGAAAGTCTCTTCAACAAGTGGTGTTTGGAAACTGGATGTCCACATGCAGAAGTATGAAATAAGACCCCTATCTCATATGTTACACAAAAATCCACTGAAAATGGATCAGAGACCTAAATCTACAATGTGATAACATCAGATTACTAGAGAATATTGGGGAAACCCTACAAGACATTGGTATAGGGAAAGACTTCTTGGAATAGACCCCAGAAGCACAGGCAATCAAAGCCAAAATTAACAAGTGGTATTACATAAAGCTGAGAAGCTTCCACTCTGCAAAAGAAACATTCAGGTAAGTGAAAAGGCAACTGACAGAATGGGCAGAATGGGAGAAAATATTTGCAAATGATGACCGACAAAGCGTTAACTTGCAGACCTTATAAAGAGCTCAAGAAACCCAACAATAACAAAACTGTCTAAATTAAGAAATGGGTATTTTCCCAGACAAGAAATTTAAATGGCTATCAGACACATGAAAAATGCTCAGGATCACTAGTCATCAGGGAAATGCAAACCAAAACCACAGTGAGGTTTCACCTCACCCCAAAGAATGGCTCTCATAAAAATATCAGCAAACAACAAATGCTGATGAGGATGTGAGGAGAAGGCAAACTTAATCCACTGTTGTCAGGAATGTAAACTGGTGCAGCTACTGTGGAAGACAGTATGGAGATATCTCAGATGGCTGAATATGGACTTACCATATGACCCAGCCATCTCACTCCTGGGAATTCATCCAAAGGAAATTAGAACAGCTTATGAAAGAGTGATCTGTACCTCTATGTTCATTTCAGCTCAATTACAATAGCTAAGATATGGATTCAACCCAAATGTCCATCAATTGAAGACTGGATAAATATTTTATGGGGATATATATATATATATATATATATGTATACCCACACACTGTGGAATGCTATACAGCACTAAAAATTTGAAATGCTATTACTTGCAATAAAATGGATGCATGCAAGTGGAAACCATTATACTTAGTGAAAAAAGCCAGTCACAAAAATAAAAATAGATGATGATCTTTCTGATCTGTGGTAACTGATAGAATATTTAAATTGGGATGTATAGGAGTGAGTCAGCCACTTTGAGGGGTAATGGTTTTGAATAGCCCTTGCCTTGACTGTTGAGAAACAATGTTTTTCTTGTTGGCTTTTGTTCTTTGCTTGATATTTTTCTTCATACTAATTGATGAGCTCTCTACTTAGTGTAGGGTTAATCTTATGCACAGAACCTTAACTGAAAATTGATCTCTGTAAAATGTAAGAATGGGAAAGGAAGGGGGAGGAGGAAGAAAGTTGAGAGTATGGCTGGGAAAGAGGTGAGGGGGGAAGAATTATCATTTTCACAAATCTGCATATATTAAATTCATGAAGTCATATTCCTTAAACAAGATTAAAAGAAAATAAAAAATCATTGGAGAAACCATTTTGTTAGAGAACACTACAGATGAAAAAAGCCCATAATATAAATTTCACACTCATAACAATGCAAGGACAACGATTTAGATGACTTATCCTCCAAGTCCTCCAATTTCAGGTTTCTATCAATAAATATATTCTGAACATAAACTACTTCCTAGGAAACAGTTGGGAAGACATATTGAAAATTTATTATCCAGGTTGCTTATGTCACAGTGTTGGGATTCCTAAGTAAAGGCAAACCTCCAAATACACTCCAGCTTGTACTAGCAAATCAATACTAAAATTTAGCCTTTCTGTTACAGATATTTTTAGTTAAATGCATTAGCAAATTACAGGTGCTAACTGCACTCTACAGGAATGTGATATTGCTGACTCTGAAAAGCACTCTGGATAATTATCACTAAAGAGAAAAAATCAACAGAGGCCCAGTCACAGCTGCTCCATCATGGTGTTAATCTACCCAGAAACACAAATTTGCTCTTCTTTAACATTTACATTTTTAAAAGATTTTAAGTTGCAGAAAAGTTTCAGACAATATACAGAACTGCTTTCCATTCAGGATGACTTTCTGATGTGATATCTATTTTCTTTTATTGCCTCAGTGTGTAATACGAAGGATGCTTCCTTGGATAGCCAGAGGTCAACTTTTAACTTAAATAGTGTTGATAATGCTTAATACATACAGAACCTGATTTTATTTCTCTCATTTACCTGCAAACATCATTTTTATTTTCAGGATACAATCTGGGGTTTGTGGGATAACTCTTCATGACTTATGCAGCTAAACTTCAATCTCACAGATGACAAATATGATGGTGTGTTTTTCTAAGTGTATCATAGCCAGAGGCATGGAGTATTGATTTAATCCAGGAGGTCTGGATTTATCATCTGATTAAAGTGGTTTCTGACTGCCTTTTCACCATAAAGAATGCATTAACAAAAATTTTTAACATTAAATTCAACGTTTTGAGAGGAGATATTTCAAAACTGTGAAATTGTTCTGATCTAACAAAGCTTGCTCACATTCTTAGTTTAGTTGATAATTCTTGTTTCAATCCATGGTTACTAGCATAATATGCAAATGGTTCTGGTCTCTAATGTTCTTGATCATTTATATGATGGCTAGGAGTTCTTAGAATGAGTGTTTCAAAAAAAAAAAAAGAAATCCAGTCATTTGCAACAAAATGGAGGAATCTGGAAAACATCATGCTGAGTGAATTAAGCCAGTCCCAAAGGGACAAATATCATATGTTCTCCCTGGTCAGTGACAACTAACCGAGCACCTAAAAGGAAACCTGTTGAAGTGAAATGTACACTATAAGAAACAATGACTTGATCAGCCCTTGTCCTGACTGTCGAGGAACAACTTACTATTTTTTCCTTTTAGTATTTTTTTTGTTCTACTTAATACCATTGGTTGAACTTTTTAATTAACACATAAATATTCTTAGGTGTTTAAAATTAACTGAAAAGTGATCTCTGTTAAATATAAGAGTGGGAATAAGATAGGAAGGAGATGTACAGTTCAGCACATGCTCAATCAGACTTACCCCTAATGGTAGAGTTAGAAATGTGCCAGGGGATTCCAATTCAATCTCATCAAGGTGGCATGTACCAATGCTATCTCACTAGTCCCAGTGATCAGTTTCAGTTCATAATTGATCATTATGATAGGATTAAGGGCCAAAGGGATCACATAAACAAGACTAGTGTCTGCAAATACTAACTGATAGAATTAAGAAGGCGTGAACGATCCAACATGGCAAGCGGGATACACAGAAGACTCATAGAATGGCAGACATCCTAAACAGCACATTCTGGCCTTAGAATCAGCCTTAAAGCATTTGGCTCTGGCTAAAAAGCCCATGAGAGTATTTCACACATGGAAAGCCAAGTCACTGGGAAAAAAAAGAAAAAAAAATGACCTAAATGAAAGATATCCGTGAGTGAGATCCCAGTGGAAAGAATGGGACATCAAAGAAGGAGGTACCTTTCTCTGAAGGGAGGAGAGAACTTCCACTTTGACTATGACCTCGTCTAAGTAAGATCGAAGTCGGCAAACTCAAAAGACTTCCATAGCCTTGGCAACTCATGACAAGAGCCTTGGGTGATTACTGACGCCACAAATGAGTGTCAATTGTTAGACACTGTGTATTTACTCCCCATGTAGGATCTCTGTCCTTAATGTGTTGTACTATGTGAATTGACAGTATAACTATACTCAAACAGTACTTTATACTTTGTGTTTCTGTGTGGGTACAAACTGTTGAAATCTTAGTATATACTAAATTGATCATCTGTATATAAAGATAATTGAAAATGAATCTTAATGTGAATGGGATGGGAGAGGCAGCGGGAGATGGGATGATTGTGGGTGGGAGGGATGTTATGGGGGGAAAAAGCCGCTTTAATCCAAAAGTTGTACTTGGAAATTTATATTAATTAAATAAAAGTTAAAAAAAAATAATGAGTGTTCCAAGGAGGAGGAAGCTGCTCACATAACATCAGGAGACAGAAAGCAGAATAGTGACATATCCACTGCACTTCTTCAATGTAGATACAGTTAATTTTCAAAGGCAAAATAAAATATGAAGAAAATGAACCTTTGGTTGGTTGATACACTCAATTTTGTGTACATTCCCTTCTCTCTCATTTAGTTATTAATTCATTTTATCTTCAAATAGATATGGACTTGGAGATTTCAATTTTTTACAAAACAATATATATTATAGAATTATAATTATTTATTACACACTCAAATTGTCCTGGGCAGGCAACACAGAACACCTCACCTGATCTCATCGGTCTTTTCAATGTGTCTTAATTATTCCTTGTGAAAACCTTTAAATCTCTGACATTATGTATTCTAGACTTCTCTTGAGTTTTTCCAACATTAGCCTAGAAATAAGACATTTTCAAGGTAGAACTGGTTCTTTAAGTAGTTAATGCCATTTACAAACAGATATAATTGTTAAATTTACTAAATACTAACCCTTTCTAACAGACTTTTAAATATGCTCATAGTAACACATATATGCACCTATACAGTTTTCTACATGTATAGGTCTATGTATAATCCAAATCTAGTTTAAACCGAAGAGCATACTCTATTACTTCAGATCAAATAGGTTTATCCCAGCAAGGCTCATTTCCACATCTGAAACTCTTCTCTAACAGTGAGAAAGCTGGCATGCATTATCTCAATGCACTTCCTTTTGGCTCTCTCACCTTAAATTTAACTAAACTTCCACTTGTGCCGATTAAAAAGTTGGTCTTGAATGAGGGAAAGTGGAGAGGAATATGTAGAGGAACAGAAAGTAGAGAGTGGATGGAATTGGAAGACAATCAATCTGAAAGATTTTGAAGGACTACTATCATTCTCAAATACTTTAATCCTTGAAATTACACATCATTCTGATTTGTCTCTGGCTCCATGTGTGACTTAACTGAATGGATTCATTCTTAACATTTACATTAAGGAATATGAGCTGGAAGATCATGAGGTCTTCTCTTGCTAAATGAATCTAAAATTTATAATTTGGTGTTATCCATAACTTTCCCAAAATATAGAAAAAATCACAAATTGGTTCTTTTTTTAAATGTTATTAAAGTTATGTGAGTTTCATGTATTTCATATATACAGATTTATGGGGTAAGGAATGTGTCTCATTTCATCAACTTTAAGTAATGAAGAATGTGATAATGTTCCAGGTTCTGACTCTCCTTTAATTTAGCCAGTATGTTTGCACAAATACCTACAATGACACACGTTAATGGAAGAATGTGAAACAATTACATTAACTGTAGAAGGATCATGAGTTTGCCCTGTGTAAACAATGAGGAAGTATGGGTGGAAGGTGGTGCTTTTTCTGTCTTCAATTGTCAAAGGTAAAAAGTGCGAAAGAGCTTGACAATTTTGACTGAATCTATCCGGACTTTAGAGTCATCTGTCCGTTTGCTACTGAAATATCTCAACAAATGAATTACAATAAGGTGCAAATCAGCAAAATTTCCTGTCATGTTTATTTCACTCGAATCTGGCCTGAAGGTTTCCCAGGTGACACAAAATTTTGGGCAAAGCCAAGTACCTCAAAACTGTGAGAAAAAGAATATCAATGCCTGATACTGTCTTCAGCATTCTGTGTTTTAATGTCTTAATTACATCATTTTTTTTTTTGCTATCTGAATCTTATAAAGTATGAGAATAAGTCCACGTGTGGAGTCCTATGATATGATTTGTGGGAGTGCTATCCTGTTTCTGTAGCTTCCTAACTATTCTCACGAGGTGAATCCATCGTTTGGTGACTGAGTTAATATGTCAAGAATAATGGTGATATATTGATTACTTTGATATAGGAATATTTTAAGTAAAACAATGTTTTACATATAACATTTAACATAAAGTTTATATGTTAGGTAATTTTTAAAATTTATTTGAGATTTAGAGTTAGAGACAGTGAGAGGGAGACACAGAGAGAAAGGTCTTCTGCCCGTTGGTTCACTCCCCAAATGGCCGTACGACCGGAGCTGCGCCGATCTGAAGCCAGGAGCCCGGAGCTTCTTCCAGGTTACCCATGCAGGTGCAGGGACCCAAGCACTTGGGCCATCTTGTGCTGCTTTCTAAGGCCAGAGCAGACAGCTGGATTGAAGAGGAGCAGCTGAGACCAGAACCGGCGCTCATTGTGGATGCCGGCACCACAGGCGGGGGATTAAAATAGTGCGTCACGGCGCTGGCCCTATGTTAGGTAATTTAACAGTGTGTTTTTGTTAATCAGTGTCTGATCTGCCAGATTTATGAATGTCTGGAATCCTGTGTATTCAGCATCTAAATCTACCGGATACATGCACAGGAATCCTGTGAACTGGGTGCTCTGTTCTTGCCTCGATGAGGAGAAAACTTACAAAATAGCTGGGAGATGGGAGCAGGTGTTTCCTACAGTGGTTAAGATGCCACTTGAGACGCCCTCATCCCAAATCAGAGTGCCTGGTTTCAGGTCCTGATTCACCATTTGCAATTCACCATCCTGCTAATGTGCTCTTTAGTAAGCAGCAGGAGATGGTTCAAGTACTTGTATCCCTGCTGGCCGCATGAGAGACTCAGATTGAGTTTTGGGCTCCTGGTTTCAGCCAGACCTTATTGTTGTGGACATTTGGGGAGTAAACAAGCATATAGGAGGTTTTCTCTTTCTGTATCTCCACCTTTCAAGCAAAGTGAAATGTATCTTTACAAAATATGTGGCTGTGTACTTTTGTCAAATTGTAGAGGATTACTTAAAAGTAATAACTTACCCCAAAACTCTGTCTTACCTTCAGTTTCTGCACTTGCTTTTAAGAAAAGCACTACACTGCAAGTGATTTCAAGGGAACCAAGTTTCCATTTTGCGAAGCATAAATATTTTGTGAAAAAAAGAAAGTGTTGAATTAATTTAGTCAGTATGTTGACACACAATTGAATGAAATTATGTTTCTTTTAATACTAAGTATTCTTGAGTCTTGGAAATAGTAGAATTCTGGAGTATTGATGGTAAGGTCTATTTTTGTGCTCTTTTAGGTTTGCAATATTCCTGTAAAAATCCCTTGTCACTGAAAGCAATCCATGACAATTTTTTGTAGCCTTAAAGGCATGAACAAAGCCCACTAAAATATTTGAAAAAGGCCAACAGTAATTTTAGTAGAGGAATTAGTTTAATGTTACTTGTCAGTTTGTTAGCTTTCAACTGGTTAGAAAAGTACATGACAGTTAAACAAGAACTTTGCTTTCGGAGATTTGGAATACCCTTCTTTTGCAGGATGAGAAATTTTACTCAGTTTATAAATGGGGAAAGTCCTTACACTCTCCATATGATCAGTGGTTCTGTCCCTTTTCATTTATCTCAGTTCATGTTAAGTAATATGACTTACTCTTGTTTTCCTACTGGCATCTGTTTTCTTCTTGCCTTTATTCAAGCATTCTCAGTATTTTCCTCTACTTGCAACTCTTTTGTTTCCCCTTTAAAACAAGGCAAGAGTACCTTATGGGGATAAACTAGCTGAATCACTGAAGACGACAGAAGAGTTGCTCAATGAATTTGATGAGAAGGTGTGCAAGCTAAATCTGATAATACTTCATATGCATATCACCCTACAGAAGCTATGCTGCCAGGACAGCTGCAATTCATTTCAAACTGATCCAAGGAGACTTAGCGTGGTCAGGTGAAAATTAGATTTCAGTATTTTTGGTGGGTATGGGGTGGGCAGGATTTGTAGATTGACATGTGTGGGATAGGTCAGCTATCACTTTACACTTTTAGGGTGTTCTGAAAACTGGACAATTGTGTTTCCAGGTTTACCACTAACTTCATGCTATTTTCACTGTCTTCATGCTGTGATATTCAGCTATCTTTATTGAGAATGCAAGATTTCCTCAAAATGGCTTGGAAGGGAGCACATTGATTAGGAGGTGTCAAGAGAGATTTCATGCTCAGAGATTGCATGGCATCCAATCCTTTGTTCGAACATACTTTGTTTTTGAGCACTGCAAATTTAGCATTTTAACAGAGCCCAATTAAGAGAAATCGTAACTATATCCTAAGAAAGGTAGAATAATTAGATGGAAGGAAATTATTTCTTTAACAAATTTCAAAATTAATGATAAGGTTAGAAAGAAGTTTCACAAAGGACAATATTTGATAGTAAATTTATTAGTAATATGTACTTAATAAATTACTAGAAAATAATTAGAGGATCAGTTTAAAGGAAATACTTAATGTGTCTAATCATCCTCAAAAACTAAATAATGTTCATTTAGGAACAGTTTCCAGTGATACAACAATGTGGCAAAAGTGTATAGGTTTTATAAAATATGAGAGAGAACAATCACTCCATTACTCCACTTTTTTCCCGAGGAAGAAGAGGGTTCAGAGTCACTGCCACCATGAAGATGAAAGATAGCTAACTTCAATAAAATTCCTAAATTTTACATTTCATTTTTCAGTCTCTTCTTTGTGTACTTTACATTAGATCTTAGAGAGAATAGTAGTATACAGAAGGGTAAGATTTCATGGTTTTAGCAAAAAAAAAAAAAAAAGGAAGAAAAAGAAAGAAAAGCCCCAAATTTAAGTTTCTTTGGTTTAATGTTGATTAGACACATTGTTCTATGACTTAGAAAAATCTAAGTGGTACAATTTAGAGGATTGACTTACAGACTTAATACATCTATACAGGTCCAAAATTACTCAATTTTGCCCTAACAGTCAACTTATCAGCTCTATAATTTTTTTACTTTTTTCTTCTCATATTCAAGCACCACTTTAATTTTCTTCTTTTGATTTAAAATTACTGTGACTGCTTCCTCCTAAATCACATTTTTATTCTCTATCATCTATCAGGTCAAGGTTACATTACTTAAACATTGTATGTGCTAACCAGAATTTGGCCAGCAAGCTTTCTTTCTCACACATTGTCTCTCTACTTGGAAGAGTTTAGTTCACTCCATCCAAAGGCAATTAGATCAAATTTTCACAGTAGATCTCAAATGTATGTTCTGTTAAAATTCATGGATGGCATTTTGTTTCCTGAATGTTTTAAGTGTTTGAACTTGTTTAGAACTAATTTTACATGTATGGGGCTCCATGGGACGTGCAGTCATGGAGCCCCCACTTCAAGGTCGGTCTGATAGCTGTTGCTGTGTCTTTATCACAAGGCGGATGTTGCTAGTTTCGGTTAGGGCAATGCTTTCCCACGGCCGGGACTTTCCAGAGCAGTTGAGAATGTTGTAAACAACAAGATGGCGCTGAGGACCGCGCAGTGAGCCTGCCTGCTGCGTGACACCTCATCTGATTGGCCTGAGAACACGTGCACACTGCGTGAACAGACAGCGGATTGGAGTGTTCCATGCATGGACTTGAGCCCGCTTGCAATTGGCCAGATTTTGTATATAAGCTATGTGCTGAGGAAGGAGTGGGCTTTCCTGTCCACTCTCCTCCTTTCATTCTTTCTCTGTCCCTGTTATTTTCCCATTAAAAGTCTGCTGAAGACCGATAAGCTGCGAACAGTGTCGTTCCTTTGCGGGCAAGGGAGCGGTAACATGCACAAAAGACTCTCACAAGGTGAGAGCTCCACCAATTTATTTCTTAAAGGGCTCCATCTTTTACAGATTTCAGAAAGCATTCAAATTATACCATGTAGAATACTAGTTTCCAAGGCTTATTGTAACAAAACACAGTATTCTAGGTATCCAAACCAGAAGATATTTTTGCCTCAGTCTTACATAGGCCATCTCTGACATCAAGGAATCTGATGAGCTAGTGGTTCCTTTTGAGGATTTTGAGAAAAGCCGGTTCCATACACCTCTCCCAGCTATAGGGGTTTATTTACTAGGGTTTACTTAATATAAATGTTTGATGTTCTTGGCTCATGATACCATCACTCAAGAATTAACACAGTATTCTGCTTTGTATATGTGTCCTGATTATTTTCCATGCAGACATTAGTTGGGTTAAATTAGGGACCCACCTAATGGCATTATGAGCTAATATGAATTAATCTGCACTGACCATACTTACAAATGAATTCATACTCTGAGGTACCAAAAATAAGGACTTTAACATGGGCTTTTGAGGTACAAAATTCAAACCATCATATGTGACATCTGTCACCATCTGCTTTAAGTAACCAAAGTCCTATTTTTCCATAAGCATCTGAGCTTTTCCGGAGTTTGGAGACATCAGATATCTGATGAGCTCAGACGTGCTCATAGTCAAGCCAGTATTTTTTCTTTTAATAAGTATGAGTGCAATGCTGCTTCAATATCTCAATTTCTCAGTGAAACAGAAACTGAAGCTTGTCATTTCCATCTCTCAGAATGGGCTTTGAGCCCTCTGAATGTTTATAAAAATCTTATTCTATACTTTAATGTTTTCACCTTTGTAATAAATCATTCATTCACTGATTTACTGTCATTTATGTGAATTTAGGTGTGAGATTTATACAGTCCAAGGAAAGAAACTTTACGTAAAATGTCTCGGCATTTCTCCAGATCAGTTGTCATCTAGTAGATACTCAATAAACATGTAACATATAAAATAAATGAAAATAATACATAGGGAAAAAGAGAAGGGACGGCAACAATTCTATTTAAATGTTCATATAATTAGATTATAAAACTGCCAAAAGGTCTTTCTAAAATATGACATTGTTTCCAATTAGTTAAAAAAAGAAAAGAAAAGGCAAGCAAAACAGAAAAGGCAGGTTAGTTTGCAGAAATTTTCATGTAACCAAAGCCAGTAAAACTGCAGTCGTTGGAAAGAAAATGTCAAAATCGTCAGGATAATTCTGCCTGATCTTGTAAGCACATGGTCTGTATACCCCATCAAGAGGTCATTGGGTGACACATATGTGTGTGTGTGTGAGTGTGTGTGTGTGTACATGATTTTCTAATGTGAGAAAAGTATTGGAGAGGCACCTGACACACTTCAGAATATTTCCAGTGATTCACCTCTCTGGGAAAGCATCGTGAGTTAGTACCACTGTCACAGAGTGCATCTCTGTGACCACCAACACAATGCAATTTGATATCACGACCAGAAATGTCAGCCCCAGCAAATGTCTCTCTTCAAGCACTAGAACATTATTGTGTGAGTTCCCCACAGAGCTATTTTCTAAATTGTCTGAAAACGTATAGTGGAAATGACCAAAAAGAAGAACAACTGCTTCCCTTACCCTTGTGTGTGTGGCAAGAAGAAAGACTTGATTCTCAGAAGATGAGTCTTGGGGAGTGCAAAGGGGAGAATAAATGTATACTTTGCATTTTCTATGTGCCCTCAGCTGAATTTCCTTTTCACAACTGCTTGTGGACTTCCAAAGCCCCTTATTTCTTTGCTATCAGCACACTTAGAGTTCTTGCTGGTGAAGACATGATATTTGAGAAAGACAAAATGCATTTTTTTAACAAGTGTGGTGTATGGGAAGCTTGAGATCCTATACCAGGGAGACCCTGAGTGTTTTGGATCACTGTCAGTCAGAATGCTCCTTTACTGCTGATGTCTCAGAGTCTGCAAGATGACCCTAACATATTTATAGTCAGAAACAAGTTGTATTTTATACAGGAACATAGGCCAGGAAGGATTGAGGACAGATGTTTTGTGCTGTTATGAATGGCTCCACTTTGCAGTGGCCAAATTCTATATCATGTGTTACAGCTTTTGTTTTGCAGAGATCCATAAATGGTTGGATGGAGGAGATAGCCAATATTTAAATGCCTTGCCATATTCAAATTGCCCCCATTTCTCCTTAATGATATCTCAGAAAAATGTAGTTTTATGTAATAAAGTCCCAGGTGAATGAAATTCAATTAAAAATTTGTCATTAGTCAAAGTGTCTGGTGAATCCCTTCTTAGAAAGAAGAGTTATTAAGAATGGAAGACACCTTGATGAATTTGTAAATATTTACATAATTAAGAGACATCCCAGTTTTTTTTTTCATACAATTTATTGAACTCTTTTACTTAGTAAAGGGTTAACTTTACAATCATTAAGTAAACTGAAAGTAGATCTTTATGAAAATTAAGAGTGAGTGCTGGCGCCCTGGCTCAATAGGCTAATCCTCTGCCTGCAGCGCTGGCACACCAGGTTCTAGTCCCGGTCGGGGCGCCGGATTCTGTCCCGGTTGCCACTCTTCCAGGCCAGCTCTCTGGTGTGGCCCAGGAGGGCAGTGGAGGATGGTCCAGGCTCTTGGGCCCTGCACCCCATGGGAAACCAGGAGAAGCACCTGGCTGCTGCCTTAGGATCAGCGCGGTGCGCTGGCTGCAGCGCGCCAGCCGCAGCACCCTGGCCGCGGCGGCCATTGGAGGGTGAACCAATGGAAAAGTAAGACCTTTCTCTCTGTCTCTCTCACTGTCCACTCTGCCTGTCAAAAAAAAAAAAAAAAAAAAAAAAAAAAAAAAAAAAAAAAAGAGTGGGAACAGGAGAGAGAGCAGGAAGAAAGGTTAGAGCACGGGCTGGAGGAAGGGTAGAGTGGAAATTTTCAGCATATTAATCCAGGGGCACTGGTCTACACAGATACAGGCACACTGTACGATGCCCACATGTGGGCATAACCCATGTGGTGTCAGGGGCTAGGATTGGAAAAAGATCATGTGACTGTGTGCTGGTAATTCATGATCAACACAACTCACGGTCAATAGCGTAGAACTTTAATACTTGGAGCCGACACACTTCCAAGAACCTGTGCTTCCATTTCTTCGCATTACAGCCATAAAATTTTCCAGTTACTGCTAAAAATTTTGATTTGTGAATTACTTTAAGTAAGTCAAGTGCCCCATCATTCCTCAACTATTATTATAAGGATCCTGGCCCTTCTCCTGGGGGAAACTTCACTCTCTTCTATACTCGTCACATTCTCTTTTGTCCAACAGTTAGAAAAGTTAGTTGGGTATATCGTGTGAATCCTTGCATTAAGGTTATTCAAAGTTTTCTATATTATTTCAAAGCATTTTTTAGGCCCAGCTACCTGCAAATAGACTAAAAGAATAACTTTACACAGAATTGGTACTCCCTTATTAATTAACTGGCGGAACTGAAGTGATGGGGAATAATACAAGATGTTTACTTCCTTTAGCTTTACTTCATTTAGCTACAGAACTAAAATGCTAATATGTTTTACTGTAGGAATAAATAAGTTTCAGTGGGTTCACTATAATATCAATCATGATTTTACTTTCAGCCGCTACTTAAATAAATTTGATATATATAACATAGCAGAAATTGTTTCTTTTATTGAGTTTTGAACATCCTTAGATTTTGACTCATTCTGACTATCAGCCAAGTAATGTGAGTATTACTTGGATTTTCAGTTGATGATGATTTTGGAAATTTAGCTTTTGTTATCACCCAGAGGCAGTGAAACAGGTCTCATTTTCCTACACAGAGTTTAAATAATATTACATTTTAAGACGTTTTACATCCTATCCTATTTTAATGTGTTAAGGATTTTCTTTTTTTTAAGATTCATTACACAGTAAAGGAGAGGCAGAGAGAGAGAGAGAGAGAGGTTTTCCATTCGCTGGTTCGCTCTCCAATTGGTCGCAACAGCTGGTACTGTGCGGATCTGAAGCCAGGAGCCAGGAGCTTCCTCTGGGTCTTCCCACGCAGGTGCAAGGGCCCAGGGACTTCAGCCATAGCAGAGAGCTGGATTGGAAGTAGAGTAGCCAGGACATGAACTGGCAACCATATGGGATGCTGGCACTGCGGGCGGCGGCTTTACCCGCTACACCACAGCGCCGGCTCCAGTTAAGTGCTTTCAAACATCCAAGGTGGGTTGTATACATTTCCTTCAATGAACAATAGGAGAAATATAAAAATACCTCTTTAAATTATTGTGTAGTGAAAATTGAATCAAAAATATCATTCTCAGTATTCAACAGCAAAAGAAAACTGCTGAAGACAAAATTGGAAACACCTGATTAATATATGTATTTCAAAATTCTATTGACCAGTGAGGATTGATTGTGCCCACGGAGTGCCTTTGTTTACATGATAATATCTTTTCCAGCTACTTCCCTCGGTACACTTGGCAAAAGCAGACACCCCAGCCTGCAAGAGGCCTGCTGTGCTTGTGGGGAACTGTGTACCGTGACTGCTAACACCTGCTTTGATACGTTTCCAACCTATGTCCTCTCTACTCTGCCAATTCATGTGAAGCTCTGGGGATGTAATCAAGAGCTGATACAGCTCAGACTGCTCCAGAGTAGACCCCTGACCTTGCTGTCCCTGGAATTCCTGGGGCCACTCCAGTGGAGATGAGCAGTTTTTCATTTCAGAAGAACAATAATCTTACCTCTGAAAATATTCCATCAGCCCTACCACCTGCCTATTTTATTTTCTAAAGCATAATACTCTGTGCTCATTAACAACACAGAATGCCAGGACAGAATGTTCATATCAGAAATTCTTTGAATTCTTGACTTTATGGATTCCAGTCTATCACACAATATGCAAATTAGAATGATGCTTTTATTTTTATATCTCGTAATCTAAGCACTTCCAAATTTCAGATAATTTCATGAGAAATAAAAATATTTCACAAATAAACTATGTTTTCTTTCACAGGGATCTACCATTCAGAATAAATGAAAGGATTTCCTGGCAAGAAATAACCAATTAGAATATGAGCTTCCTTTCCATAAATGAAATAATTCTTTCATGTTTTCTTAGTTTATTGACCCTTATTTTTCCACTCAGTTTTGATTAACAATTGAAGATTGTTGCCTAGTTATTTTTTCCCAAAACAAGGATAAATAATACCAACTCTACCTTCACCAAAACATGGACACTTTATACCAAAAAAATGTTACCTGGGTTGCACTGTTCATATAAACTGCACCCACAATTTTACAGAAGTTTAGCACTTGAATTTAAAATAATTACTCCAAAAATGATGTATGGTTTAAAAAGCACAATTGAACTTCTTCTTAAGAAAAGTACGATTCCCTCTGGCTCCAAATTGCTATAGCTTGACTTGTCTTCTGTTGATGGAGAATGATGAAATAATGATTTTAGTCTGCATGCTTTGGCTCCTGGCACCTCGAGTCCTTAACATGATGTCAGTTAGTCACTAGTTTCAGTTTTTCATATTGAATTATTAGTGCGTGTGTACATTAGATCAGTGTTAACATTTTTCTAGAGCAATAATGTGAAAGTAGGGAGCATGTCTCTCATTAAGAGACTTTAAGTATTACTTTGCAAATTATTTGGTCCACAATAATAAATTGATGCATATACAATATTAATAATTTTCATTGATGTCATCAAGTAGTTGTTAATGTAAAAACACAGCATTAAAAACCGTACTTTATTGCCACCAGCAAATTAGGAAAACTCTGTCTTTGTTAATATTTTGTATTACCCATCATTTTTTAAAGTATTTTAATTAATTAATTTAAAGATAAAAGCTTCTCCCTATGATTTGACTTTTAGAGTCAAAAAATGTATTCAAATCATTTTTTCCATTGTTCGCCATTTGGTTCTAGAAAGGATTTTTGTCTTTTTAAGTCTGTTTCTTTGCCTGTGTTACCAATGGAGAATAAAGACATTCTTTTCTTAACCATGTGTACTCTAAGTCTTTTGACAAAAGACATCTCCCCTTTATCCATGGGTTTTGCAGTCTGGACATTTATGAAATGTTTGAAGAGTCTTAGTTATAATTGTATATACTATGTGAAGCCATTCAGTGAATTAAATCTGGTTGAGTAACTACTATGTCCCAGTGATACACCAATAACCAAAACGGAATGTTGAAGCAAGACGTGGCTGAGTTAGGCATTGCACATGAAATCCACAGGGAGGCATCCATGTGAACAGATATCCACGCACCTACACAAAAACTATGGAACCAGGTGAGAGAGCACAGTGGCTGGATTTATATGACAATAAGAAAAGTCCCCTTGAAGAAAGCAGGAAAGAGTTACCCTTTGCAACCCTCCACTGGTTCCATACAGCATAGCACGGAGGACAGCTCTTGCTTGGGAGAGGCAGAGGGATGTGAAGCCCAGTAGCAGGCCCACCGTGATAAAATTCAGTCAAGCAGGCAGGCAGCAAGGAGACCATCCCCATCACCCCTTCCCCAGCCTTGGCCAGAAAACCTGACTGTCTCAAGCCAGTCTGGGAAGCAAAGAGGCTGCCTTTACCACCTCTCCTGGAACCCTCCACACAAACCAAGGCTAATGCAGTCCTAAATTGGCAGAGCCTAAGGTCGCCACCCTCAGGCCAGCAGAAGGTAGATTTTTGTTCTGATGGTCCAGACTTACATGTGAAGTATCACCGCTGACCTAATATGCGCCCCTCGATTTCACAGGACTTGGTGACAGGGCAGTCCGGGTATGCAAAAGAAGGGTACCAGTCAGGGTGCTCAGGGCCTTGCCTTTGTCATCCTTTTTCAGTCTGGGGAAGAGAGAAAGAAGCCACAAGACTGTTTTGGGGATACAGAGCAGGGCTGGAAAAGCCCTACACTGAGAAGCGTCTAATGGTCCTTGGAGCTTGGCAAGTGTCTGTGGGTGCTGTCTCTGGACTTGCCCAAATATCAGGTTGAAAGCTGCACCCTGGTGGAGCAGACTTCTTTTGGCATTTAGCACTGTAAGCCTCATGATCCGGTGTGCATCCCAAATATTTCACAGGGCCCAGTAACTCTGAGACCCAGATGTGACCCACCTAATGCCTGCATATTTGGCTGTAAGATCAAATCAGTGATGAATAAAGTCTCCTATCAAAGGAAAGCCCAAGACCAGATTCTTTACTGCAGAATTCTATCTGACATTTAAAAAATCAGCACAAATTCTTCTTCACTCATTTTTAAAAACAAGAAAGTAGATAATTCTTCCAGTTTATGTGGCTACCATTACCTCAACACCCAAACCAGATGAGTACAAAACACGAAAAGAAAGCCCAGACGAATATCCTTGATGAACATAACTACAAATAGTCTCCACTATATAAAATCAAAACAAGCCCAATAAACATTGAAAGGATTATTCACAATGAACAAGTGGGGTTCATTCCAGGAATTCAAGTATGTTTCATCAGACAAAAATCAGGCAACATTATATAGCATAATACATACAGTAAGCATAATATAGCATGTCAACAGAATTAAGGAAAACATATAATGATCTCAGCAGATGTAGCAAAAGCATTTGATACTGTTCAGCATCACTTCATGATAAATACTTTGAACAAATTGGGTATAGAATATTCCTCAAAATAATACACACTTATATAGCAAGTCAAAAGCTAACATAATACTGAGCAGGATAAAGCTAAGGTTTTCTTTACAGATCTGGAGCAAGTAAAGGATACCAGCCTCTTTCATTCACTATAGTAGGAGAGGACCTTGATGGCAAGGAAGTTTTTGAACAAAGTACTTGGAGCTGGTGAGGGGATTCTACAAAGATAAGTTAGGATCAGGGTGTTGCAGCCTGGGAAATCCTGGTCCAAAATCCTAAGTCAAGAGTACTCCTGATATGTTCCAGGAGAAACGTGGGGCCAGTGTACCTGAGCATAGTTCTCGAATTTACAAATAGCAGCAGTTGAGATGTAGAGAGGTGACAGGGGCCTCGTGGAGCATTGTCACTTTGAATTTTCTCTGAAGCAAAACAGAGACCCACCGGAGTGTTGTACACAAAGGTGTTTTACATGTTGGATTTTCCCTGGTATATAGTGGCTAGCACACTGTAGAAAAAAGAGAAAAAGCAGAGATACTGACACTTGTCACCTGTTTTAGTAATTTAGATGCTGTTTTGTTATATTCCCTTTACTTCCCAGAAAAATTGAGAAAAGTAGAAGAGTCACCTTTCACACAATCATCTGTAGTCTTCGGGTAAAAGGCAAACTGATTTTTGTTCTTAAATAATGATGTCTGAAATATGAGTGTCTTTCAAAAAGTTCATGGAAAATGGAATTTAAGAAATGTATTGTGGTGCAAAAACTTTGAAATCCATGAGATGAGTTGGCTTCAAAAAAAAATTTTTTTTTGACAGGTAGAGTTGTAGACAGTGAGAGACAGAGAAAGGTCTTCTTTCCATTGGTTCACTCCCCAAATGGCCACTACGGCTGGCACTGTGCCGATCCGAAGCCAGGAGCCAGGTGCTTCTTCTTGGTCTCCCACGCGGGTGCAGGCGCCCAAGGACTTGGGCCATCCTCCACTGCCCTCCTGGGCCACAGCAGAGAGCTGGACTGGAAGAGGAGCAACCAGGACTAGAACCTGGCACCCATATGGGCTGCCAGCGCCACAGGCAGAGGATTAACCAAGTGAGCCACAGTGCCGGCCCCAGCTTCAAGTTTTTATGAGCAAGGTGCACGATGAAAAAATTATCTATAAATTTCAAAATTTTGGACTAACTTCCTTACATTTTATGTTCCCTTTCCATGAATATTTTGAAGTACTCTTATAAAGTAGTAGTAATAGACATAAAATTAGTTTTGGAAATATGAAAATCATGAAATTATGGGATTTTTAAATAATTGAGAAATTATTTTAAATATGTACATTATATCTTTTGTCAATAAATAAAAAATCAGTGTGATAAAATTTCACATTTTCTGTTGCTTTCCTTACATGAGCAATAAGCATACTAAGATGCATATATATTGAATCAATGTAGAGTCTACTAAAATTTCTTTGAAACATTTAGAAAACAAGTGTGTAGCAGCAAATCACTTGATAGGAGTGAGGCAAAGGGATTGGCTTTCCTAATCCACTATTAGATGTAAGCAGCACAGTAGAAGTTGTTGTTACTTGAGATAATCATTCGGGGGAAAGGATTATCTTCTCAGCATCCCATCATTCCAGAAGTGGGGATCTGTCCTGTGAAAAGCAAGATGTGGCACAATCCACACTGAATCCATTTGAATCCACTTCTCTCAGTAAGTCATCTCGAGTGAGAACTGCTTTTCCGAAGTTCTATTTGGTCTCTGTTCCTAAGGAAATTTATAAGCATAAAGTTAGAAATGATGTAGCTTGCATTATCCAAATGTTGTCAACTGGGATCAATTTGTGGTGTTTCAGTTGGCATGAGGGCTGGAATAGAGGGTTTGTGCTGACCTCACGTGTGTTGGGTGCTTTGGTGGCAACTGCTGGAAGACTGGGTTAAGCTGTAGCTCTTATACTGACACCAACCTCTGGCTTCCCTGGCATGGCATGGGGTTCTGGTCTCATAGACAGGACGTTCCAAAACACAATTATAAACTTAAACATTATGATCTAACTTCAAAGGTCTAAGAATGTAAACTCAAGTAAGTAATAGAGTAACTAAAAGGTAATGTAGAAGAGTGAAATAGACATTTTCAGATTCGATGATTATTTACAGCCCTTGTCTCTACTGTTAAGGAACATTTTTTTTTTCTCTCTCTCTCTCTTCATACCATTTATTGAGCTGTTTACTTAGTGTAGGGATAATCTTATGAGTATAAAGTAAACTAAAAATAGATCATTGTAAAAATTAAGAGTGGAAATAGGTGGGGGAGGAGGAAGAAGTATGGCAGTGTGGGCTGGCGGGAGGGTAGGGTAGGAAACATCACTAAGTTCCTGAATCTGTATATATAAAATACATGAAATATATACCTTAAATAATTTTTTAAAAAACTTCTAATAAGTAGAAAAAAGAGAGGTTATATTTATAATAGACATTAGCTGCACAGGGCTTTTCATAGGATGAGTTCAAAGCATAGTACTGTTAAAAGTTAAATACTACTTAATACTTTTGGTTGAATACTGTAATAAGTTATTCTTAGGTGTTGAAACTTAACTGAAAAGTGATCACTGTTAAATATAAGAGTGGGAATAAGAGAGGGAGGAGATGTACAATTTGGGACATGCTCAAGCTGACTTGCCCCAAATGGTAGAGTTAGAAACATACCAGGGGATTCCAATTCAATCCCATCAAGGTGGCATGTACCAATGCCATCTCACTAGTCCCAGTGATCAATTTCTGTTCACAATTGATCATAATGATAGGACTAAGAGTCAAACAGATCACATACACAAGACTAGTGTCTGCAAATACTAGCTGATAGAATAAAAAAGGGAGAGAACGATCCATCATGGGAAGCGAGATATACAGCAGACTCATAGAATGGCAGATGTCCTAAACAGCACTCTGGCCTCAGATTCAGCCCTTAAGGCATTTGGCTCTGTCTGAAAAGCCCATGAGAGTATTTCAGGCATGGAAAGCCAAGACACTCTGGCAAAAAAAAAAAAAAAAAAAAAAAAAAAAAAAAAAAAAAAAAAAAAAAAAAAAAAAAAACAAAACCTAAATGAAAGATCTCCGCAAGTGAGATCCCAGTGGAAAGAACGGGTCATCAAAGAAGGAGGTACCTTTCTCTGAAGGGAGGAGAAAACTTCCACTTTGACTACAACCTTGTCTAAATATGATCAGAGTTGGTGAATTCAAAAGGCTTCCATAGCCTTGGCAGCTCATGACAAGAGCCTAGGTGATTACTGATGCCATAAACAAGAGTGTCAATTTGTTAAGTCAACAACAGGAGTCACTGTGCACTTACTCCTCATGTAGGATATCTGTCCTTAATGTGCTGTACATTGTGATTTAATGCTATAACTAGTACTCAAACAGTATTTTTCACTTTGTGTTTCTATGTGGGTGCAAATCGTTGAAATCGTTATTTAATATATGCTAAACTGATCTTCTGTATATAAAGAGAATTGAAAATGAATCTTGATGTGAATGGAAGGGGAGAGGGAGCGGGAAAGGGGAGTGTTGTGGGTGGGAGGAAGTTGTGGTGGAGGGAGCCATTGTAATCCATAAGCTGTACTTTGGAAATATATATTCATTAAATAAAAGTTAAAAAAAAAACCTGCAAAAATTTAAATATGTAGTTATTCTTTTTAATAAATATTATTGAGTCCCTACTATGTTCCAGTTTATATTTGACTCTGAGGGTATTAAAATAAATAATATTTGGAACTCACAAAAAAATGTAAATTCAGCCACATATCTGTCTATCGGCCATAGAAGAGGCTATATCTATTTCAGATTTAAGCAGAAAAAATAAAATTTGAGCACTTTATGGGAAGAACAAAAATACATATGCAATCACTTTTAATACACTACAGTGTGGTCACAAATAATTTACATTCCTCCCATGTGCAAAGTACATTTGCCTTCTCAAAGTCCTTAGCAGTCTTACACCTCAGTCTAGGACCACAGTGTGTTAGTAAGATCCATATATAGAGGAGACACAATGCTTGCAAGTACTTCACAGACTGCAGGCAGCTTCCACTCTATTTAAGTTCCTCCATCACTATAGTCTACTTCTCTCTTCAAAGGCTGTGAACTGACAAGTTATGCTCCCAGCAATGCCCTGCATCCAGTGAACAGATGGGCATTGGATTGCTGTAACAGATACTCTCTTTCACAAAAGGAAAGTCACAAAGAATCTAGCCATGGTTGATCAACAGCAAGGCTTTAGTCAAGTGACGTCAGAAGTTCTTGTGTCAGGACTCAGCCATGATTCTGAAAAAGATTCACTGTGGCTTCTTATTCTTGCTCCTCAGTCAGGCTTTTCTATACAAAAATAAACAAACAAGCAAAACAAACATTTTTATAACTGACAGACTGTTCAATCAGCTACAGGGCCATTGAAGTCTGGGTGTCCAAATTTGTGTTTCCTTTAGTGCTCTCTCTTGACCCTTTAAGCTCAAGCTGTTAAAATTTTTAAACTTTGTGTGCCTTACTGATACATTTGTTTCAATATAAGAACTTCACCACTTCTAAGGCAAGTGTACAAATACAGTGGGGAAATTTCTTTAGCACTGTTGAGATGCCTTGGGTCTACTGAAAAGGGCTTATAAGAATTCATGGCCTTAAGACTCTTGGAAGGCACAGTAGGCCATTCTGAGATCTTCACAAAGGGTCTTACAGACAACCCTGGGGAATTACACTCTGAAGCATTTTCTGATTTTAAAAAATATTTTAGAGAGAAAGTGGGGATGGTAAACTGTTTTATTTTCAAATGCCGATAAGTCTTAGCCTCTTTATGTTTCCTCTAAATTCTCCAACAAACCTACAGAGTTTATTCTTTAGCTTATCTCTCTCCCCTCCATTTGGTACTCTATACTTTTTTTTTTCTTGGAAAGCTATCTACCCAAATGCATGGGTTTAGAACGCATTTCCCCTAATTTCTCTACCACTGATGGTGATAATAATGACAGTCTTTCAAATACTATGCAATAGGTTCTATTTTGCTCCAGACTTCAATAAAATCTCCCTCACCCTCTGGTTGTCCAAGTTGTCTCAAGGCCTTTCCAGAATTCATCGTGCCTCTCCTTGACACTCTGCCAGCTTCCCTGGATCCCAAAGCCAACGCCTTATATGGCATGATTTTATCAGCAATGCATCCCATTTCTGGGTACCAAATTCTATAACGTATAGCTATTGATAAAAAAAATCATATATTTTCCAGATGGAAAATAGTTGCTTTATGATATCTCCTGATTTCATAAGGCATTATTTGAGCAAGTATCTGGTGGAAAAATCTACTGTTCAAGGTTGAATCAGCTGAGGTCTCACGATATCATTGCACTGACTAACCTGAAGAGTCCTTATAAAGGCCATTGATTTCATGCATTTATAATAGTCTTTATTGCAAGTGTCTATCTTCAATTTTATGCTCTGCTGCTTTACAATGTTATCATGTTCCTGGAATTGCCCGGTCATCCCCAGTTGGTATTTCATCAGAGAGGGACAGTACCTTTACTTTGATGTAATCAGGGTCCCTTGGTCAGAGAGAATGGTGTTGAGGAATCTACATCAATAAATCCAACGTTTTTGAAATCCTCAGAGAGTTCTGTTGGCTGGGACCCTGAGATAAGAAATGCATGCTTCTATCTGGAATACATGTCAACTCCAAGTCAGAATCAACTACTGTCCCTTCCAGGATGGGACCAGCTTCCACTAAGTGACTGTTTGGTACCACAGTGGGACAGTGTCATATTATCAGGTTAGCAACAGACTACACTGTTGTCACTGTGGACACTCAATCTTTCTGGAACACATATTTTGGGGCCCATCTATAGTCTACATTTCAGCCAGTGTGATTTCTACATCATTAGTTCATTACGAATGTATTATTACGGTGGAAGAGAGGAGACGCTGATTTGTCAAAATTCACCAGTTATTTCTATCAATTTCCCATACAGTGGCTTTTTTTGGTCATATAATATAAAGCTATGTATATTTTGGGCCCGCTAACATTCATAAATACACATAATTCCTTATCTGTCTTTCTTACATAGATTTTCCAATCTTTGTACTTCTAAGCACCTGTTCAATTGATATATAGGTCTATTGTTTTTGAAAACACTGCTATTTCTACCCAAAGTAGAAAACCAGTGTTCCACTAAAACTCCCCTTATAGGAAGAATATTTTTCTCTCCATTATTATTAGAATAACTCCAAAATAGAGCAGTAATTTTACAGCCTCCCATATTCAACATAAAATATAAAAAGAACATATTTTGAATATATCAACATGATACATTAAAATCATCTGAAACACATAAAATTTTATTTATTATACTCCCATAGTAAGGAAGAAGGAATTTAGATGAAACAGACTATCGACCTTAATACATATTTCTAAGACAAATGTAATTCTTCCACTTGGATTTTTTTTAATTTTTAAAAGTTAATTTAGAATTTATATAAAGTAAATCATAAATACTGTGATAACAGGTTAATGATATGTGTAAATCCAAAGGCTGAAACCCTGCCCAGACACCAGAGTCTTTTTTATAAAGATTTATTTATTTATTTATTTGAATTTTAGAGTTACATCTACAGATGGTTGCAATAACTAGGGCTGGCCAGATTAAAGCCTGGAGTCAGGAGCTTCTTCTGGGTCTCCCACATGGGTACAGGAACACAACACTTAGGCCATCTTCTGCTGTTTTTCCAGGCCATTAGCAAGGAGCTGGATCAGAAGTGCAGCAGCTTGGATATGCCCCAGCACACATACGGGATGCCGACATCACAGGAGGCATCTATACCCACAAGGACACAATGTCAGCCTCACCCAGTGTCTTTTGAAGAACTTCTGTCATGTCATTATCCTACTCTACTGCAAACCCACTCACCTAAGAACTCAGTTGATTTTATACTCTTTTGTCAGGTTCATCTCCCATTTTGTGTCCAACCCTATGACTTGGTGGGTCAGACAGAACCCAACTCACATTGGCTACTTTTGCTGCATGGTCAACTGATGCATCACAGTACTATACCTTAATTTAAATAGGGGCTGCTTCCAGCCTGAACGCTTTAAAAAAAATCACTTTTAATGGAATATCCTTAATCCAGAAACCTGGGGTTTACCTGGTAACCTTCCTGCTCAGATTTGTCACCAACTCCATCTGGCACATTTTCCAACCACGTCTATCTCAGTAATGTAAGAATCTCTGGATGCAAGGTCAAGGTGTCTGAGTTGAGCTCTACTGCAACATGGACTTGTTGCAAACTTTTGTCCTTCCTCGATCTTCTCTCAAGAGGGACAAGCTTCTTTATCACCTCATAAATGATTCAAGAAATATTGACAAGGGTGGAATATATTGTTTTATAATCCAAATTGTTCTACCAAGAATAGATCTTTCTCTATAAATCAACCACTCATACTTTATTTAAGGGTACTGTCCTTGCCTTCACCAGACTGCTGCACTATTTCATGAACTAACAGTCACCTTGAATTCTGTAAGATTTTTCTCCCAGCACTTTGTGACTAATTTTTCTAATTTGCTTGGCATCATTGATAGAATAAACCAAGGCAAAATTCTGTGGAGAGATCACCAGCTGGAGGACACTTTCCTGTAAATAATCTCTCCTTCATCCAAAATTATTTTCTATCACATTGATTCACCACTCACAGAATTAATTTTCATATTATCTCCTGAATCCTGCTGGTATCTGCTAGCTAGGTCCCACAGTATCTTTAAATTATTTATTTTATTATTTATTTATTGACAGGGCAGAGTGACAGACAGAGAGAGACAAAGAAGAGACAGAGGTGTGGGGAGCAACTGGAATAGACTGAGTTACTGGAATTAAGACTTATTCTTTTTTTTTTTTTAACTTTTATTTAATGAATATACGTTTCCAAAGTACGAATAATGGATTACTATGGCTTCCCCCCCATACCGTCCCTCCCACCCACAACCCTCCCCTTTCCCACCCCCTCTCCCCTTCCATTCACATCAAGATTCATTTTCGATTATCTTAATATACAGAAGATCAGCTTAGTATACATTAAGTAAGGATTTCAACAGTTTGCTCCCACACAGAAACATAAAGTGAAAAATAATAGATGATTTTTTAAAATGATGATGAAATCAGATCAGACCTATTGTCATGTTTAATCCCAGTGAGAGTCAAGTTGGGAGTTGATAGTTTCTTTTCTTTTCTTTTCTTTTTTTTTTTTTTTTTTTTTTTTTACAGAGGATCAGTTTAGTATGCATTAAGTAAGGATTTCAACAGTTTGCACCCCCATAGAGACACAAAGTGAAATATATTATTGGAGTAAGTGCACAGTGACTCCTGTTGTTGACGTTACCAATTGACACTCCTGTCTATGGCATCAGTAATCTCCCTATGCTCCAGTCATGAGTTTCCAAGGCTATGGAAGCCCCTTGAGTTCTCCGACTCTTATCTTGTTTAGACAAGGTCATAGTCAAAGTGGAGGTTCTCTCCTCCCTTCAGAGAAAGGTACCTCCTTCTTTGAAGACCTGTTTTTTCCACTGAGATCTCACTCACAGAGATCTTTTGCCAGAGTGTCTTGGCTTTCCATGCCTGAAATACTCTCATGGGCTTTTCAGCCAGATCTGAATGCCTTTAGGGCTGATTCTGAGGCCAGAGTGCTATTTAGGGCATCTGCCATTCTATGAGTCTGCTGAGTATCTCACTTCCCATGTTGGATCACTCTCCCCTTTATTTATTCTATCGGTTAGTGTTAGCAGGTACTAGACTTGCTTATGTGCTCCCTTTGACTCTTAGTCCTTTCATTATGATCAATTGCGAACTGAAATTGATCACTTGGACTAGTGAGATGGCATTGGTACATGCCACCTTGATGGGGTTAAATTGGAGTCCCCTGGTATGTTTCTAACTCTACCATTTGGGGCAAGTCAGCTTGAGCATGTCCCAAATTATATATCTCTTCCCTCTCTTATTCCTACTCTTATGTTTAACAGGGATCACATTTCAGTTAAATTTCAACACTTAAGAATAACTGTGTATTAATTACAGAATTAAATCAGTCATATTAAGTAGAACAGACAAAAAAACTACTAAGAGGGATAATGTATTAAGTTGTTCATTAACAGTCAGGGCTATGCTGATCAAGTCACCGTTTCCCATAGTGTCCCTTTCACTTCAACAAGTTTCCTTTTTGGTGTTCAGTCAGTTGTCACCGATCAGGGAGAACATATGGTATTTGTCCCTTTGGGACTGGCTTATTTCACTCAGCATGATGTGTTCCAGATTCCTCCATTTTGTTGCAAATGACTGGATTTCGTTGTTTCTTACTGCAGTATAGTATTCTAAAGAGTACATATCCCATAATTTCTTTATCCAGTCTACCGTTGATGGGCATTTAGGTTGGTTCCAGGTCTTAGCTATTGTGAATTGTGCTGCAATAAACATTAGGCTGCAGACCGCTTTTTTGTTTGCCAATTTAAATTCCTTTGGGTAAATTCCAAGGAGTGGGATGGCTGGGTCGAACGGTAGGGTTATCTTCAGATTTCTGAGGAATCTCCAGACTGATTTCCATAGTGGCTTGACCAGTTTGCATTCCCACCAACAGTGGGTTAGTGTCCCTTTTTCCCCACATCCTCGCCAGCATCTGTTGTTGGTAGATTTCTGAATGTGAGCCATTCTAACCGGGGTGAGGTGGAACCTCATTGTGGTTTTGATTTGCATTTCTCTGATTGCTAATGACCTTGAACATTTTTTCATGTGCCTGTTGGCTATTTGGATTTCCTCTTTTGAAAAATGTCTATTGAGGTCCTTGGCCCATCTCTTAATTGGGTTGTTGGTTTTGTTTTTGTGGAGTTTCTTGATCTCTTTGTAGATTCTGGTTATTAACCCTTTATCTGTTGCATAGTTTGCAAATATTTTTTCCCATTCTGACGGTTGTCTCTTCACTCTCCTGACTGTTTCTTTTGCAGTACAGAAACTTCTCAATTTGATGCAATCCCAATAGTTAATTTTGGCTTTGACTGCCTGTGCCTCCCGGGTCTTTTCCAGAAACTCTTTGCCTGTGCCAATATCTTGAAGGGTTTCTCCAATGTTCTCTAGTAACTTGATGGTGTCAGGTCGTAGATTTAGGTCTTTAATCCATGTTGAGTGGATTTTTGTGTAAGGTGTAAGGTAGGGGTCTTGCTGCTCCATCAAAAACAGATAGTCCACTTAATCTAGAGTCATAGTATAACAAGAAAAAGCACCACAGTGAAGAAACCAAATATCTCCAATATGACAAATAACAAACGCAAAAACCAAGGTAATAAAAACAAGGAAGTCACCATGAAGCCCTCAAATGAAAAAGACACCCCAATTCAAGATTATGAGGATGATGACATAGAAGAAATGCAAGAAGCAGATCTCAAAAAATTGATAAGAACATTAAGAAGTTCTCAAAAACAAATTCTTGAACTACAGAAATCCTTAATGGACAAGATAGAAAATCTCTCTCGTGAAAATGAAATATTAAGGAGGAATCAAAATGAAACGAAACAACTAGTACAACAGGAAACTGGGATAGTGACTGAAGTGAAGAATTCAATAGATCAAATGAAAAACACAATAGAGAGCCTTACAAACAGAATGGGAGAAGCAGAAGAGAGAATATCGGACTTAGAAGACAGAGAACAGGAAAGGATACAGTCAGACCAAAGAAAAGAAGAGGAAATTAGGAATCTAAAACATATTGTCGGGAATCTTCAGGATACTATTAAAAAACCCAACATTCGGGTTCTAGGAGTTCCTGAAGGCATGGAGAGGGAGAAAGGATTAGAAGGCCTTTTTAGTGAGATATTAGCAGAAAATTTCCCAGGTTTGGAGAAGGACAGAGAAATCCTAGTACAGGAAGCTCACAGAACCCCTAATAAACACGACCAAAAGAGACCCTCACCACGGCACGTTGTAATTAAACTCTCCACAGTGAAACATAAAGAAAAGATCCTAAAATGTGCAAGAGAGAAACGTCAGATTACTCTCAGAGGATCTCCAATCAGACTCACAGCTGACTTCTCATCAGAAACTCTACAAGCTAGGAGGGAATGGCAAGATATAGCCCAGGTACTAAGAGAGAACAACTGCCAGCCCAGAATATTATATCCTGCAAAGCTATCATTTGTGAATGAAGGTGAAATAAAGACTTTTCATAACAAACAGAAATTGAAAGAATTTGTTGCCACTCGTCCAGCCCTGCAAAAGATGCTTAAAGATGTGTTACACACAGAAACAAAGAAACACGGTCATCAATATGAAAGAAGGTAAAGGAAGGAAACCAAGGAAGGAAAGCTCACAGCAAAAGATCACAGGGAATTCAAAGCATATATTAGAACTTATCTTTGGCAAATGGCAGGGCAAAGTTACCACTTATCATTAGTCACATTGAACGTGAATGGCCTGAACTGTCCAGTTAAAAGAAACCGTTTGGCTGATTGGGTTAAAAAACAAAACCCATCTATTTGCTGCTTACAAGAAACACATCTTTCCAACAAAGATCCATACAGACTGAAAGTGAAAGGCTGGAAAAAGATATACCATGCCAACAGAAATGAAAAAAGAGCAGGCGTAGCCATCTTAATATCAGACACCATAAACTTTACCACAAAAACCATTAAGAGAGACAAAGAGGGACACTACATAATGATTAAGGGATCAATTCAACAGGAAGATATAACAATTATCAATGTATATGCACCTAACTACAGGGCACCGGCTTATCTAAAAGATTTGTTAACGGACTTAAAGGGAGACTTAGACCCCAATACAATAGTACTGGGGGACTTCAATACTCCACTCTCAGAAATAGACAGATCAATAGGACAGAAGATCAACAAGGATACAGTAGATTTAAACGACACTATAGCCCAAATGGATCTAACAGATATATACAGAACTTTCAATCCTACAGCTAAAGATTATACATTCTTCTCAGCAGTACATGGAACCTTCTCTAGGATTGACCACATACTAGGCCATAAAGCAAGTCTCAGCAAATTCAAAAGAATTAGAATCATACCATGCAGCTTCTCAGACCATAAAGGAATGAAGTTGGAAATGAACAACTCAGGAATCCCTAGAGCATACGCAAACACATGGAGATTGAACAACATGCTCCTGAATGAACAATGGGTCATAGAAGAAATCAAAAGAGAAATCAAAAACTTTCTGGAAGTAAATGAGGATAACAGCACAACATACCAAAACTTATGGGACGCAGCAAAAGCAGTGTTAAGAGGAAAGTTTATATCAATAGGTGCCTACATCAAGAAATTGGAAAGGCACCAAATAGATGAGCTTTCTATTCACCTCAAGGATCTAGAAAACCTACAGCAAACCAGACCCAAATCTAGTAGGAGAAGAGAAATAATTAAAATCAGAGAAGAAATCAACAGGATTGAATCAAGAAAAACATTACAAAA
The DNA here is from genome assembly GCF_964237555.1 of Oryctolagus cuniculus. Lineage (NCBI taxonomy): Eukaryota > Metazoa > Chordata > Mammalia > Lagomorpha > Leporidae > Oryctolagus > Oryctolagus cuniculus. Next base: position 6,483,138 of record NC_091441.1, on the reverse strand, counting down.
AATCAGCCAAACGAGGAGCTGGTTTTTTGAAAAAATAAACAAAATTGACACCCCATTGGCCCAACTAACTAAAAAAAGAAGAGAAAAGACCCAAATCAATAAAATCAGAGATGAAAAAGGAAATGTAACAACAGACACCACAGAAATAAAAAGAATCATCAGAAATTACTACAAGGACTTGTATGCCAGCAAACAGGGAAACCTATCAGAAATGGATAGATTCCTGGACACATGCAACCTACCTAAATTGAACCAGGAAGACATCGAAAACCTAAACAGACCCATAACTGAGACAGAAATTGAAACAGTAATAAAGGCCCTCCCAACAAAGAAAAGCCCAGGACCAGATGGATTCACTGCTGAATTCTACCAGACATTTAAAGAAGAACTAACTCCAATTCTTCTCAAACTATTCAGAACAATTGAAGAAGAGGGAATCCTCCCAAATTCTTTCTATGAAGCCAGCATCACCTTAATTCCTAAGCCGGGAAAAGATGCAGCACTGAAAGAGAATTACAGACCAATATCCCTGATGAACATAGATGCAAAAATCCTCAATAAAATTCTCGCCAATAGAATGCAACAACACATCAGAAAGATCATCCACCCAGACCAAGTGGGATTTATCCCTGGTATGCAGGGATGGTTCAATGTGCGCAAGACAATCAATGTGATACACCACATTAACAGACTGCAGAAGAAAAACCATATGATTCTCTCAATAGATGCCGAGAAAGCATTTGATAAAATACAACACCCGTTCATGATGAAAACTCTAAGCAAACTGGGTTTGGAAGGAACATTCCTCAATACAATCAAAGCAATCTATGAAAAACCCACAGCCAACATCCTATTGAATGGGGAAAAGTTGGAAGCATTTCCACTGAGATCTGGGACCAGACAGGGATGTCCACTCTCACCACTGCTATTCAATATAGTTCTGGAGGTTCTAGCCAGAGCTATTAGGCAAGAAAAAGAAATTAAAGGGATACAAATTGGGAAGGAAGAACTCAAACTATCCCTCTTTGCAGATGACATGATTCTTTATTTAGGGGACCCAAAGAACTCTACCAAGAGACTATTGGAACTCATAGAAGAGTTTGGCAAAGTAGCAGGGTATAAAATCAATGCACAAAAATCAACAGCCTTTGTATACACAGACAATGCCATGGCTGAGGAAGAACTTCTAAGATCAATCCCATTCACAATAGCTACAAAAACAATCAAATACCTTGGAATAAACTTAACCAAGGACGTTAAAGATCTCTACGATGAAAATTACAAAACCTTAAAGAAAGAAATAGAAGAGGATACCAAGAAATGGAAAAATCTTCCATGCTCATGGATTGGAAGAATCAATATCATCAAAATGTCCATTCTCCCAAAAGCAATTTATAGATTCAATGCAATACCAATCAAGATACCAAAGACCTTCTTCTCAGATCTGGAAAAATTGGTGCTGAAATTTATATGGAGGCACAAGAGACCTCGAATAGCTAAAGCAATCTTGTACAACAAAAACAAAGCCGGAGGCATCACAATACCAGATTTCAGGACATACTACAGGGCAGTTGTAATCAAAACAGCATGGTACTGGTACAGAAACAGAAGGATAGACCAATGGAACAGAATTGAAATACCAGAAATCAACCCAAACATCTACAGCCAACTTATATTTGATCAAGGATCTAAAACTAATTCCTTGAGCAAGGACAGTCTATTCAATAAATGGTGCTGGGAAAATTAAGACTTATTCTATGCATCTGCTCTCCCACAATATGGCGCTGGGAGAGAAGTAAACAGCTTCCGCACAGCTGCCTCCAGTTCAACTAATAAACTGTAGGACTTGCTATTGATTGGAGGAGAGCAGCGTACTCGGCGTGTGGGCAGCCGAGTTAGGATTGGCGGAGGAGGACTATAAAGGAGGAGAGAGACGGCATGCACCAGGAACATCTATGGGGAACATCTATCTGAAGGAACACCTGTGCAGCCCCCGAGAGAGCCGGCCGGCGGTGTGCCGCTCCCCTGCGGAAGTGGGGAATGTGGCCAGGGGGAACTGCCCTTCCACGGAGGTGGAAGGGATAGTAGCCAACCCGGGGAGAAGCAGCAGCAAACCCGGGGAGGGCCGAGCAGACGAAAGAACAGCGCAGGGTCCTGTGTCGTTCCTCCACGAAGAGGGGGAGCGACACAGAGGTATTCCGTTTGCTGATTCGCTCTCCAAATACGTGTAAGCAGCAGGCTTGGACCAGGCTGAAGCCAGTTGTCAGGAACCAGGAAACCCAGTGACTGGGCCATCTTTGGCTGCCTCTCAGATGTGTTAGCAGGAAGCTCAATCAGAGCCAGAGTAGCTGAAACTCAAGCTAGCACTCTGAGAAGCGATTTGGATGTCCTAAGTCCTGGCTGAAAACACTTCACCATAGTTCCCTGCTAGAGCATAAGAAATAGTACCTTTCCCCTAACACTTGATTATCTTGCTGGATGTGAAGGAAGTTGGTGAAAGGTCACCACAAGCCACACCAAACACTGGAGTTAAAGGAAAGCTTTTATTGTTGGGGAGGGGGAGGCTGCAAAGAGCGGGGATCTGACAAGGCTGCATCTTCGTGCTCAAGAGAAACAACAACCTATATTAGGAGGACAGATTTTTTTTTTTTTTGACTGGCAGAGTGGACAGTGAGAGAGACAGAGACAGAGGAAAGGTCTTCCTTTTGCCGGTGGTTCACCCTCCAATGGCTGCCGCGCCCAGCGCGCTGCAGCCGGCACACCACGCTGATCCAAAGGCAGGAGCCAGGTGCTTCTCCTGGTCTCCCATGGGGTGCAGGGCCCAAGGACTTGGGCCATCCTCCACTGCTCTCCCTGGCCACAGCAGAGAGCTGGCCTGGAAAAGGGGCAACCGGGACAGAATCCGGCACCCCAACCGGGACTAGAACCTGGTGTGCCGGTGCTGCAAGGCGGAGGATTAGCCTAGTGAGCCGCAGCGCCGGCCAGGAGGACAGATCTTATTATAACTTAGCAGAGATAAGGAAGCAAGCACAGCAAATTCCAGTGGGTGGGATGAAGGCAACACATATGATTGGCCCATTTGGTCATATGATTTTTGGTAAGCCAGGCTGGACTTAGGAAATTGAAACTTATTTAAGAGAAACTGAAACTCATTGTACAAGACGGCAGCTGGGCAAGAGCCTAAGATGGTGCCCGAGGCTTAAGATGGCATCTCAGACAAGATGGCACAGTTTGACCAGCAGTTGGGGATGTGTCCTGAATAGGATATGGATAGTATTTCAAGTAAGAGACATTTCATTGTCTTCCATTAGGGCTAGAAATGGGAGAATTGGTCATCAGCACTTAACAGAGAGAAACTGTATAGGCCAAACAGTTTCTAGGAAGTCTTTGGATTCAATACTGTAAAATGATTTAACAGAGATACTTTTATAGCTCTCACATGTTTCTCCTTTCCAATTTGGTTATATCCTTAAATATAGGTTTTTTTAGAGGTAAGAATTGTACCTTCTTAATTTTTTAAAAAAATATTCAGGGATAAATGAAATGGTCAGGATCTATACATTGAAAACTCAAAACATTATTGAGAAAAATTAAAGTACAACTGAAAAAAGGAAGACATTTATCTCATTCATGCAGGTATATTAAAGAATAAATACTGATGAAATACGACTTTTATAAACAAATCTATAGATTACACACACTACTGGGAAAAAAGGGGGGTTCTCTTGGGTAGAAATTTATAAAATAATTCTAAATTGTATATGGAAAAGGTAGAATTGTCAAAACAATTGTATAAGAATAAGAATTAGAGGAGCTCCAAAATGGTGGATTAGAGAGGGAGCACACTGATAGTCCAGGAAAAGATAGGTTAATAAAAGTGGACATACTGTAGTCTCAGAAAAGAGTTAGAAAAACTGCAGAGGAAACTCTTTCAGAATTAGTGGGACATGGTGGACCTACATGGAAGGCACGGGCGCCCATGGCTCGGGACCCCAGTCGCCAAATCTACACACCAGCGCTGGAAAGGGAGGTGAGGAGAAACCACAGTAGCCCGAGACACTGGCTGAAAAGAGGCAGGAAGAGCCTAGAGGGAACAAGGCTTGAAGCCCTGTGGGGGAAATTACACCAGCCTAACTGGAGGAGAGAAAAAATAAAATAAAATGGACTGGTAGGGACACAACTCTCTCTCTCCACTCACCTTACAAAGGCAGGGAAGACAATAGAGCAGGTACCATTTTGGACATATGTATCAGCTGTGCCAGCTCAGGGCTGAGCCCGCCCTCAGCCAAGCAGAAAAACCTGGTTCAAGTGGGAGAAATAACAGGAGATTAAGACCTAGTGAATGTGTGGAGCTTATGAACTAGGACTGTGGAAGAAAAAAACTGAAGGTGTGTGGAAGAATCCACAGTGTGGTTGAGACATGAGTAGTCTCTCTGGGAGATTCCACAAACTTCGTAACCTTGGCAATGTGGTGAGAGACATTGCAGGGGAATTTGAGCTTACACTGAGGACTGCACAGATCCTTTGTGTGGTCTTTGAGACAGAGCAGAAACATATTATACCCACTGGGGCTAGCACTCAAGCACTGATTGCCATCAAGGAGAAGAGCTCAACAGAGCAGAATTACTCCCCTTCTGAATAAAAAGAGAGAGAGAGACAGAGAGAGACAGAGAGAGACAGAGATTTACCAAGCCAAACTTGGGTGTGTCACCTTTGGCACACCCTTAACCCTGAACAGAGCTCTCTGACCAGACCCACCAAAAGCCTCTAGAGATTCACCAAAAGCAGACAGTCCACTGAATCTAGAGTCATAGTATAATGAGAAAAGCTACCATAAGAAGGAAAAAGAAGAAGAAATCAAAGAATATCTCCACAATGCCGAACAATAAATGCAGAAACCAAGGAAACAAGAACAAGGAAGACATTATGACACCCCCAAGTGAATATGACTCTAATACAAGATTATGCAAATGATGATATAGAAGAAATGCAAGATAACGGATTTCAAAAAATTTATAAGAACATTTAGAAGTTATCAAAAACAAATGCATGAACTACAGAAATCCATACAGGACAGGACATAAAATCTCTCTCATGAAAATGAAATCTCAAGGAGGAATCAATATGAAATGAGGAATTTAGTAGAACATGAAATAGAGATATTGAAGAAAAATCAAAATGAAATGAAGAATTCAATAGATCAAATGATAAAAGCATTAGAGAGCCTTAAAAACAGAATCAGTGAGTAGAAGAGAGAATATCAGACTTAGAAGACAGAGAATAGGAAAGTATACAATCAAACCGAAGAAAAGAAGAAGAAATTAGAAATTTAAAAAAAATTGTTGGGAATCTACAGGATACTATTAAAAACTCCAACATTTGGGTTCTAGGATTTTCTGAATGCATGGAGAGATAGAAAGGATTAGAAGGCCTTTATAGTGAGATATTAGCAGAAAACTTCCTGGGTTTGGAGAAGCACAGAGACATCCTAGTACAGGAAGCACATAGAACCCCCCAATAAAAATGACCAAAAGAGATCCTCACCACAACACGTTGTAATCAAAATCACCACAGTGAAACATAAAGAAAAGATTCTAAAATGTGCAAGAGTGAAACGTCAGATTACTTTCAGAGGATCTCCAATTAGACTCACAGCAGACTTCTCATCAGAAACCCTACAGGCTGGGAGAGAATGGAGAGATATAGCCCACGTACTAAGAGAAAAAAAAAAAAAAACTGCCAGCCCAGAATATTATATCCTGCAAAGTTCTCATTTGTGAATGAAGGTGAAATAAAGACCTTTCATAGCAAACAGAAATTGAAAGAATTTGTAACCACTTGTTCAGCCCTGCAAAAGATGCTTAAGGATGTGTTACACACAGAAACATAGAAACATGGTCATCAATATGAAAGAAGGTAAAGGAAGAAAACCTCCCAATAAAAGATCACAGGAAATTCAAAGCATATATTAGAAATATTTTTGGAAAAATGGCAGAGCAAAGTCACTACTTATCAATAGTCACATTGAATGTTAATGGCCTCAACTCTCCAATTAAAAGGCACAGACTGGCTGAATTGATTAAAAAACAAAGCCAATCTATTTGCTGCTTACAAGAAACACATCTTTCCAACAAAGATGCATGCAGACTGAAAGTGAAAGGCTGGAAAAAGATACACCATGCCAACAGCAACCAAAAAAGAGCTGGCATAGCGATCTTAATATCAGACAAAATAAACTTTAACACAAAAACTGTTAAGAGAGACAAATAGGGGCACTATATAATGATTAAGAGATCAATTCAATAGGGAGATGTAACTATTATAAACATACATGCACCTAATTACAGGGCATTTGGTTATTTAAAAGATGTATTAAGGGACTTAAAGGGAGACTTAGACTTCAATACAATAGTACTGGGGGACTTCAATACTCCACTTTCACCAATAGACAGATCAACTGGACAGAAGATCAACAAAAACAGCAGATTTAATTGACACTGTAGCCCAAATGGATCTAACAGATATCTACAGAACTTTTCACCTATACTTAAAGTATACACATTCTTCTGAGCAGTACATGGAACCTACTCTAGGATTAATCACATACCAGGCGACAAACAAAGTCTCAGCAAATTAAAAAGAATTGAAATCATACCATGCAGCTTCTCAGACCACAGTGGAATGAAGCTGGAAATTAGCAACTCAGGAATCCCTAGAGCATACACAAACATATGGAGACTGAACAACATGCTCCTGAATGAACACTGGGTCATAGAAGAAATCAAAAGAGAAATCAAAAACTTTCTGGAAGTAAATGAGGATAACAACACAACATATCAAAACTTATGTGATACAACAAAAGCAGTGTTAAGAGGAAGTTTATGTCAATAGGTGCCTACATCAAGAAATTGGAAAGGCACCAAATAAATGAACTTTCAATGCATCTCAAGAATCTATAAAAACTGCAGCAAACCAGACCCAAAACTAGTAGAAGAGAAATAATTAAAATCAGAGAAGAAATCAACAGAATTGAATCCAAAAACATTACAAAAGGTCAGCCAAAGGAAGAGCTGGTTTCTTGAAAAAATAAAGAAAATTGACACACCATTAGCACAACTAACTAAAAAAAGAAAAGACCCAAATCAATAAAATCAGAGATGAAAAAGGGAATGTAGCAACAGATACCACAGAAATAAAAAGAGTCATCAAAATTATTGCAAAGAGTTGTATGCCCAGCAAACAGGGAAATCTATCAGAAATGGATAGATTCCTGGACACATGCAACCTACCTAAAATTAACCAGGAAGACATAGAAAACCTAAACAGACCTGTAACTGAGACAGAAATTGGATCAATAATTAAGTCCCTCCCAACAAAGAAAAGCCCAGGACTAGATGGTTTCATGGCTGAATTCTGCCAGACATTTAAAGAAGAACTAACTCCAATTCTTCTCAAACTATTCATAACAATCAAAAAAGAGGAAATCTTCCCAAATTCTTTCTATGAAGCCAGCATCACCTTAATTCCTGAGCCGGAAAAAGATGCAGCAGAGAAAGAGAATTACAGACCAATTTCCCTGATGAACATAGACGCAAAAATCCTCAATAAAATTCTGGTCAACAGAATACAACCACACATCAGAAAGATCATCCACCCTTACCAAGTTGGATTTATCCCTGGTAAGCAGGGATGCTTCAATGTTTGCAAATCAATCGATGTGATAAACCACATAAACAAACTGCAGAAGAAAAACCATATGATTATCTCAATAACTGCAGAGAAAGCATTAGATAAAATACAACACATTTTCATGATGAAAACTCTAAGCCAATTGGGTATAGAAGGAACATTCCTCAATACAATCAAAGCAATCTATGAAAAAACACAGCCAGCATCTTATTGAATCGGGAAAATTTGGAAGCATTTCCACTGAGATGGGTACCAGACAGGGATGCCCACTCTCACCACTGCTATTCAATATAGTTCTGGAAGTTTTAGCCAGAGGTATTAGGCAAGAAAAAGAAATTAAAGGGATACAAATTGGGAAGGAAGAACTCAAACTATCCCTCTTTGCAGATGATATGATTCTTTATTTAGGGGATCCAAAGAACTCTACTAAGAGACTATTGGAACTCATAGAATAATTTGGCAAAGTAGCAGGATATAAAATCAATGCACAAAAATCTACAACCTTTGCATACACAGGCAATGCCGCAGCAGAGAAAGAGCTTCTAATATCAATCCCATTCCCAATAGCTACAAAACAATCAAATACCTTGGAATAATCTTAACAAAGGACATTAAAGATCTGTACAATGAGAATTGCAAAATCTTAAAGAAAGAAATAGAAGAGGATACAAAAAAAATGGAAAAAACTTTCATTGGTTAGAAAAATCAATATCATCAAACTTTCCATTCTCCCAAAGGCAATTTAAAGATTTAATGCAATACCAATCAAAATACCAAAGACATTCTTCTCAGATCTGGAAAAAATGATGCTGAAATTCATATGGAGTCACAGGAGACCTCGAATAGCTAAAGCAATCTTGTACAACAAAAACAAAGCTGGAGGCATCACAATACAAGGTTTCAGACATACTACAGGGCAGTTGTAATCAAAACAGCATGGTACTGGTACAGAAACAGATGGATAGACCAATGGAACAGAATTGAAACACCAGAAATAAACCCAAACATCTACAGCCAACTTATATTTGATCAAGGATCTAAAACTAATTCCTGGAGCAAGGACAGTCTATTCAACAAATGGTGATGGGAAAACTGGATTTCCACATGCAGAAGCATGAAACAAGATCCCGACCCAATACTTTACACAAAAATCCACTCAACATGGCTTAAAGATCTAAATCTATGACCTGACACCATAAATTATGGGAGAAAATTGCAGAAACCCTGCAAGATATAGGCACCAGCAAAGACTTCTTGGAAAAGACCCCGGAGGCACAGGCAGTCAAAGTGAAAATTAACATTTGGGATTGCATCAAATTGAGAAGTTTCTGTACTGCAAAAGAAACAGGAAATTGAAGAGGCTACCGACTGAATGGCAAACAATATTTGCAAACTATGCAACTGATAAAAGATTAATAACCAGAATTACAAAGAGATCAAGAAACTCCACAACAACAAAACAAACAACCCACTTAAGAGATGGGCCAAGGACCTTAATAGATATTTTTCAAAACAAAATACAAACAGCCAACAGACACATGGAAAAATTTTCAGGATCACTAGCAATCAGGGAAATGACAATCAAGACCACAATGTTTCACCTCACCCCAGTTAGAATGGCTCACATACAGAAGTCAACAAACAACAGATGCTGTCAAGGATGTGGGGGAAAGGGGGAAAGGGGGAAAGCCACTGTTGGTGGGAAGGCAAACTGGTTAAGCCACTATGGAAGTCAGTCTGGAGATTCCTCAGAAACCTGAATAAAACCCTACCATACAACCAACATCCCACTCCTTGGAATTTACCCAAAAGAAATTAAATTGTCAAATAAAAGAGTTGTCTCAGTGTTTATTGCAGCTCCATTCACAATAGCTAAGACCTAGAATCAACCTAAATGCCCATCAACAGTAGACTGGATAAAGAAATTATGGAACATGTACTCTATAGAATACTATATAGCAGTAAAAAAAAAAAAAAAAAAAAAAAAAAACAAAACAAGGAAATTTGGTCATTTGCAACAAAATGGAGGAATCTGGAAAACATCATTGCTGAGTGATATAAGCCAGTCCCAGAGGGACAAATATAACATGTTCTCCCTGATCAGTGACAACTAACCAAGCACCAAAACGGAAACCTGTTGAAGTGAAACGGACACTATGAGAAAGAATGACTTCATCAGCCCTTATCCTTACTGTCAAGGAACACCTTACTATTTTATTCCTTTTACTTTTTTTTGTTATATTTAAAACTATTGGTTGAACTCTTTAATTAGCACACGATTATTCTTAGGTATTTAAATTTAACTGAAAAGTGACCCCTGTTAAATATAAGAGTGGGAATAAGAGAGGGAAAAGATGTACATTTTGGCACATGCTCAATCAGACTTTCCCCTAACGGTAGAGCTAGAAACGTGCTAGGGCATTCCAATTTAATCCCATCAAAGTGGCATGAAGAATGCCATCTCACTAGTTAAAGTGATCGGTTTCAGTACATATTTGATCATAATGATAGGATTAAGAGTCAAAGGGATCACATAAACAAGACTAGTCTGCTAACAGAAACTGATAAAATTAAAAATGAGAGAACGATCCAACATGAAAAGTGGGATACACAGCAGACTCATAGAATGGCAGATGTCCTGAACAGCACTCTGGCCTCAGATAAGCCCTTAAGGCATTCTCATCTGGCTAAAAAGCCCATAAGAGTATTTCAGGCATGGAAAGCTAATACACTCTAGGAAAAAAAAATGACCTAAATAAAAGATCTCTGTGAGTGAGATCCCAGCGGAAAGTATGGGCCACCAAAGAAGCAGGTAGGTAGCGCCGCGGATCAATAGGCTAATCCTCTGCCTTGTGGGGCCGGCACACCGGGTTCTAGTCCCAGTCGGGGCACCGGATTCTGTCTGGTTGCCCCTCTTCCAGGCCAGCTCTCTGCTGTGGCCCGGGAGTGCAGTGGAGGATGGCCCAAGTGCTTGGGTTCTGCACCTGCATGGGAGACCAGGAGAAGCACCTGGCTCCTGGCTTTGGATCAGCATGATGAGCTGGTCACAGCGCGCTGGACATGGTGGCCATTGGAGGGTGAACCAACGGCAAAAGGAACACCTTTCTCTCTGTCTATCTCTCTCTCTCACTGTCCACTCTGCCTGAAAAAAAAAAAAAAAAAGAAAGAAAGAAAGAAAGTGGTAACTTTCTCTGAAGGGAGGAGAGAACTTCCACTTTGACTATGACCTCGTCTAATTAAGATCGGATTTGGTGAATTCAAGAGGCTTCCATAGCCTTGGCAACTCATGACAAGAGCCAAGAGCCTCGGGTGATTACTGATGCCATAAATAAGAGTGTCAATTGTTAAATCAACAACAGGAGTCACTGTGCACTTATTCCTCATGTAGGATCTGTCCTTATTTTGTTGTACTTTGTGAATTAACGGTATAACTGGTACTCAACAGTACTTTATACTTTGTGTTTCTGTGTGTGTGTGCAAACTGTTGAAATCTTTACTTAGTATATAATAAATTGATATTCTGAATATAAAGATAATTAAAAATGAATCTTGATGTGAATGGAATGGGAGAGGGAGCAGGAAATGGGATGGTTGCTGGTGGAAGGGAGTTTATGGCGGGAAAAAGCTGCTACAATCCAAAAGTTGTAATCTGTAAATTTATATTTATTAAATAAAAGTTTAAAATAAAAAAATGAAACAGATCAGCTGAAATGATTTTATTTCCAGACTGCAATCAAGCTACATTGTCTAGAGCAGGTAATTGGATTAAAGTTAGTCAGTCGATAGATCAATGAAACTGAATAGTGTTTCTGAACATTGACTCACAAATCTGTGAATATTTCTTTTACATTTTTACATTTTTTACATCTTGTAAAATTTTGCTTTTACATGTCCAAAGGCAACTCAGTGGGAAAAGAATTGTAGTTTCAGCAAATTCTTTAAAAAAGCAAAATTTGTACATTAAAATGAACTTTGATATATATATATAGAAAAAGAATCATAAACTTTAATGTAAAATATAAATATTTTGAAACGAAAAATAGAATCATGAGTTAAATGACTGATATCTAATATCAATAGCATAATTAATGGAAAATATATAATAAATTAGATTTTATGAAAACTTAAATTTATTCCTTCAAAATATAAAGAAAACATCTGATTGACACTGAAGGAAATATTTACAAGGCACATGTATGATAAAAGTGTTAAATCTGGAATAAATAACATTCAGCAACAAGAAGAAAATAACCCTGTTATATTATGGATGATAGATTTGAACAGTTATTTTACCAAAGTCCTAAAGAGGCAAATAAAACCTAGAAATATGTCTTAACATTATTAGTAATTAAAGGTGTGAGATTAAAAACCACTAACTCTGCATAAAACAGCTGAAATAATAAAGAGAAAATATACCAGATGTGGGAAAGGATTCGCAGGCAGTGGAACTTGTACATGGATATTGATTGTGGAAAATGCAATGACCTCTGTAGAAAACAGTTTGTCAATTGCTGTAAAAATACGTACATTTACCTGCGATGAACCAGTCCACTCCTATGTACCTAAGTGTAATGAAAGCACATGAAACACAAAGACTTGGGCATAAATGTTTAATGTGGTTTATTTGTAATAACAAAGCATGGAAATAACAAATTTCCATCAAAAAGAGAGCAGAGCTAACAGGGTATAGTAGACATATATGGCATAATATTACTTACTGTTGAACGTCATGAATGAATTTCAAATAACTTTACCCCATGAAAGACACAAACAAAAATGGGAGCTCTATAATTCCAATAACCTTTTTTCAACATAGAATATAATTTGCATTGACAGATTTATTTTCCAAAAGTGGAATGAAAGGAAGAGATTGGAGCAGTCATTTTGGCGTGGCATATATATATTTTTTTATTTTTTTTTTTATTTTTATTTTTTGACAGGCAGAGTGGACAGTGAGAGAGAGAGACAGAGAGAAAGGTCTTCCTTTGCCGTTGGTTCACCCTCCAATGGCCGCCGCGCCGCGGCCGGCGCGCTGTGGCCGGCGCACCGCGCTGATCCGATGGCAGGAGCCAGGAGCCAGGTGCTTTTCCTGGTCTCCCATGGGGTGCAGGGCCCAAGCACCTGGGCCATCCTCCACTGCACTCCCTGGCCACAGCAGAGGGCTGGCCTGGAAGAGGGGCAACCGGGACAGAATCCGGCGCCCTGACCGGGACTAGAACCCGGTGTGCCGGCGCCGCTAGGTGGAGGATTAGCCTAGTGAGCCGCGGCGCCGGCCGGCGTGGCATATATAAAGCCACCTTCTGAGACACTGGCATCCCATGTGGGTGCTGGTTTGAGATCCATCTGCTCTGCTTTCAATGCAGCTCACTGCTAATGTGCCTGGGAAAGCAGCCGAAGATCACCCCAGTGCTTGGCCCCCTACATCCAGAAGAAGTTCCTGACTCCTGGCTTCAGCCTGGCCAGACGAACCATTGAGGCCATTTGGGGTGTGAACCAATGGATGAAAGGTGTCTCTCTCTATGTGTGTGTGTCTCTTCTTCTCTGTGTAACTCTAACTTTCAAGTAAATAAATAAAGCTTTATAAAAAACTGACTGTGATTGACGTACAGGAGCACAAGGAAATATATTTGAGAAATGGGTATTTCCGTTCACTTGTGTATGGTGCTACATGAGTAGGTGTGCTGTTCCTGTGTGTGGAGCATCAGTTGTGCCTAAATAGAGTTGTTTAGAACTTAGAATAAATCAGAAACCACAAAAAATAGTCTACGCATGAATCATTTTATATTTCACAAAAAATATTACAGTTATCTCTTTAATGTCTAATTCAAGAGCTGTCTTTTGGAGAGATTTGTATTAACTGATTACTCCAGATTCTACTTAATTTTTCACAGAAACTACTGTATCTTTTAGCATTCATAGTTAATAAGCTTATAAAATATTCAATTCAATTTCAAAATAGCAATAACAAAGTCAGCTGACATAATAAGGTTTTCAATAAGAACAGCTAAATCTTAGAAAGCATCAAACTAAGCTGTTAGGTTCAAAAATATATACCCACAAAAATACTTACACGCTGAAAGTATTCAGAGGAATTGGGAAGCTTATTTTCCATTCATATTGAAGGTAAATCAGTAAGAAATTTAAACAGAATATAATTTCAATATGTTATAGCATATTATGTCATAAGTCTCATTAATTCTAGACTTAACACCAGCATTAAAATATTGACTTACTGAATTGACTCCTGTATCATTATGTGAATATAATGACATTTCTTATCTCCTTTCACTGCTCCTAATTGAGTTTATTTTATCTGATACAAGTACATCTACAGCTGCATTTTTTCAGATCCTATTTGCATGTTGTACTACTTTAATCCCTTCTCTTTTAGTAAATGCATGTCCTTAAAAGTGAAGGGAGTTTCTTGTAAGCAGCATGTGATGCAAGACTTGTTTCTATTGTTCACTACTCATCTTCACATTTTTGTTTTCTAACATGAAAATCAATTCATCATTCTGACCCAGTATTCAAAGAAAACGCCCAGTTCTCTTTTCCCACATAGGCATTCCATAGTTATTATTTGGAACACATCAAGTCAGCTAAAAGAATTAAAAACTGGACTGTCACACTTGGAAATGAAGGCAGTATGACATTCAATTTTTAGCATGATATCGCAAAGCCACAGATAATCAGTACATTAATACAAAACTATAAAAGTAAAATCATTACCTGTATCAATTCATTACTTAAAATATAAGTACGCGTTATGCTTTGTACAAATTAACGTTAATGATTAATTCCTTTCAATGATTATACCACATTGAAAAGAAGCAAAAAAAAATCACCATACTCCTTTAAATAAAAAAGCATATTCCGGTGCTCTTCTACTATTTCCAGTTTTCCAATAAAGGAGTTGCCAGGGGAACCTCATGCTAAACAAAAACCCTGTCAGATGTCATCATTAAAGTAAGCTAACGTCACCCGTGGGACTGCTCTCTCGGAGGCTCTGTTCATCACCTTCTAAATCTGTGAAGCTATCATTTTCGGGGTTTTTTTGGAATACCGACATAAAAAGAAACAATTGTAATTTCTAAGAGTGTCCGTGAAAAATACGCTCCCCTCCCCCCAAAAGCTCTGTTCTCAGAGAAAGGACCAATTACAGTTGCATCACATTCCCTCAAGAATCTAAAATATGTGCAGTTGCTTATCAGTTGTTTTCAAAAGGAAAGAAAACATTTTGAAACTAAATTCAAGCAGCCTCTTCTGTAACTATGAGATACCATTACCTGTTGACAGGCAGCAAAGGAAAAGATGCAAAATATGAAAAATATTTTTTTTTCTCATTTCATTAACTACTCCTGTGGCTTGCATTGTCTTAGAGAAAAATGCTGAGTCGTAGGAAACGATAATGATAATCTGCTCCCCTCCCCTAGGAAGAGGGAAAGCTTGGAGAAGGGAAGAAGGGGAGCCCCGTAGAGAACAGTGTTTACTGTCCTTGTCCTAATGTTCTGCAGCTTCCATAGTGGACATAGAAATGGAGGGAGAACAGAAGCTGGTGTGAGTTTTATTTTATTTTATTTTATTTTATTTTATTTTATTTATTTTTGACAGGCAGAGTGGACAGTGAGAGAGAGAGAGAGAGAGAAAGGTCTTCCTTTACTGTTGGTTCACCCTCCAATGGCTGCTGTGGCTGGCGCACCGCGCTGATCCGAAGGCAGGAGCCAGGTGCTTCTCCTGGTCTCCCATGCGGGTGCAGGGCCCAAGCACTTGGGCCATCCTCCACTGCACTCCTGGGCCACAGCAGAGAGCTGGCCTGGAAGAGGGGCAACCAGGACAGAATCCGGCGCCCCGACCAGGACTAGAATCCAGTGTGCTGGCACCGCAAGGTGGAGGATTAACCTATTATGCCACAGTGCCGGCCACTGGTGTAAGCTTTAGAGAGGGCTTTGTTAGGACCCAAGGTTCAGGTTGTCAGGTTCATATTTTCTGTATCATTCTATCTATATTTCTATAAATGTTCCTTTTAAGTCACTTTTTAAATTTATTTTGCTGAATAGTAATCTCATTTGAGACCCTAATATAATATAATTACCCTAAGTTGAAAACTAATAACTGATTAATAGTAGGAAGATGCTATTACTATTATTAACATGATTACTAAAATTAAATTCCACAAAGAAGAGGTTATTCAGAATGCTCTTTCTCATTTTTGGCTGAATAATTTTTAAACAGCTAGAATTATTTAAGCGATGGAACTACCATATTAACTTAGGAGATCTCTCTATTCCATAGCAAAGCACTGAGTTATAGCACACACAGAACTGAGTACTTTTGTAGGGAAATGGTGTCTCTGTGGAAAGGTGAATACAATTATACTGATCCAGCACATTCAAATACCATTGTATCATCCCTCTTTATTGCACATAATAAAAAAATTCAGCATAAGAGTTTCAGACCCTAGAAAATCACAGTGATGCTAAAATAACTTCTCTGTCACCAGGACACTTCCTTAGTCTCATCACCACTTTGTAATTCACTTGCCTCACTGTTAGCTGGAAAACCGAAGAATGGCATCTCAGAAATTTGCATGGAGTGGGAATTCCCATTTTTTCCACATAATATTTGAACATGGTTAAGCTCCTCTGATTTTGACAGGGTCATTCTAATGCAATATTATAGAAATTGCAGAATGAGAGAATGAGGAATTGTGAGATTCATTATTCAGACAAGGGTCGTATGCTACACACTGCAGCTAACAGAGAACACTGGGCATACAAGTGTGAGAGCAGAGGGACCAGCACTGGAGAATACTTAGCCCCAGCACAGCACCACTGCTCTACTCACTTCCAAGGACACTAAAGACAGAACCAAAACTCAACCCTTCTCAGACACTTGAGAATAGACACTGACATTTTAAAGGGACTTACATTTTTTAAGATTTTTCTGTATTTGTAAATTTAGGTTAACTATAAATGTAAATGAAAATTTCCAAAGAGCAGTTAGAGACTTTTTTTTTAATAAAATAAATACTTCTTATTTACTTTTAAAGAATAAATTCAACTCTACATAGAAAGTATGGGAAAACATGTCAGGCAAAATGATTGGTAATGTGCATTATTCTAGTTTTGATTTAATGGATGTTTTAATATTTTATCACCACATTTGTTTCACTAAAACCATCTACAGAGGGAAGCTGCTAGTTCGTAATCACAGTGATTTGCACCATCCTCATTGATGTCTCCTTTGGAATAATTGCTTGCAAATAACTCACTTTTAGCTGGGAGTTGTGGTTGTATTACTGCTAATGGGCCACTTGGCCCATCCACCTCTCTGTTCTTATCAGAATTATGGTCTATTCTGAACAAAAAAAACTGTTGAAAGTTTTTGATAGGCAGATTTGTGATTTAATATATTTTCATATAATTTTAAAGTTTAATTTACTTGCACATATAATATATTTTTAAGTAAAAAAGCATTGCACTACCTAGTCTAAATCAAATATTTGTAAGTACCTTAATAACTCCAGTTTTATCCTGACATGCATTTTTCTCTTAACATTGTGTTAAACAATAAAATTTTTTGCAATACTTATTTTTCTAGCAGCAAATTCTTTATAAAACAAATACATATGACTTGATATTTCTGTTCAATTTGAAAGAGTTTTGAAATAATCAATATTATTTGAAATATATTTGGAACTTTGATAATTATTAAAATATTACAGCTATTTTATTCATACAAATTATTATTCGTACTAATCATTACTGCATTTATTAGTTCATATCAGAGTTGTTGTGGTACTTCCAAAATAAAACTATGACTTGAGAAGATCTAACAGAAGAAAAAAAATGTCAATGCACAACCCAGGAATAAGCTGCAATTAATATATTCCTTCTTCTTCTATTAAGAACCTTTTCCCAAATTATGATATTTGTTCATTAGAAAATCAAAAGATAGAAATAATAAAATAAGATAAAATTATCAAAATATAAAAATAATTTCAGTTAAATATAAAGAAATTTAGTAAAATTAATGGAATTTTAAAAACACTTATTTTGGTAAATTTATATGTATTTTATGATATTTTTTTAAAAATGGAAAAAGATTTACTGAAATGTATTCAGTTCAATATATATTCTCTTTTTTAAAAAAATATTTTATTTATTTGAAAAACCAAGCTACAGAGAGAGAGAGAGAGGGAATGACAAAGAGAGAGAGAGATGTCTTACATCTGCTGGTTCACTCCCCAGATGGCTGCAAAACCCTGTGCTGAGGCAGGCTGCAGCCAGGAGCCCGGAGCTTCTTCCTGGTCTCCCACGTGGGTACATGGACCTGAGCACTTGGGTGATCTGCTGCTTTCCCAAGAGCATTGGCAGGGAGCTGGATGGGAAGTGAATCAGCCCGGACTCCAACGGGTGCTCACATGGGATGCTGGCATTGCAGATGGCAGCGTAACCTGCTGCACCACAGCACCAGCCCTCAATATATATTCTTATATGAAGCAACTATACAATTTGCTTATAATACCTACAATCAAATCAGTATTTGTTAAATATTATCTGATTGTGAAAATTTCATGTTTCCCACTCTTTGAGATATAAGCATTACAAAGACACGCTCTGAATTTGATTTCGCACTTTGAATCAACGTTCTTCTGATCATTAGCTGTAGAGTTTGAAAAGATAATCACTCTGTACCTTAACTTCTTTTTTCCCTTCTTTCCTTTTCCTTCTCTCTCTCTCTCTCTCTCTCTCTCTCTTTCTTTCTTTCTTTCTTAAATTTACTTCGTAAATATAAAATTCCAAAGTACAGATTATGGATTACAGTGCCCCCGCATAACTTCCCTCCCACCCACAAGCCTCCCATCTCCCACTCCCTCTCTCATCCCATTCACATCAAGATTCATCTTCAATTATCTTTATATACAGAAGATCAATTTAGTATATATTAAGTAAAGGTTTCAACAGTTTGCACCCACACAGAACATAAAGTGTAAAATACTGTTTGAGTACTATTTATAGCGTTAATTCACATTGAACAACACATTAAGAGATCCTACATGAGGAATAAGTGCACAGTGACTCCCGTTGTTGACTTAACAAATTGACACACTTGTTTATGGCATCAGTAATCTCCCTGGGCTCCTGTCATGAGTTGTCAAGGCTATGGAAGTCTTTTGAGTTCATCGACTTCGATCTTATTCAGACAGGGTCATAGTCAAAGTGGAAGCTCTCTACTCCCTTCAGAGAAAGGTACCTCCTTCTTTGATGGCTCCATCCTTTCTACTGGGATCTCACTCGCGGAGAACTTTCATTTAGGTGTTTTTTTTTTTTTTTTCCTTCAGAGTGTCTTGGCTTTCCATGCCTAAAATACTCTCATGGGCTCTTCAGCCAGATCCAAATAACTTAAGGGCTGATTCTGAGACCAGAGTGCTGGTTAGGACATCTGACAATGAGGTTTCACCTTACCCTGGTTAGAATGGCTCACATACAGAAATCTACCAACAACAGATGCTGGCGAGGATGTAGGGAAAAAGGGACACTAAGCCACAGTTTTTGGGAATGCAAACTGGTAAAGCCACTATGGAAGTCAATTTGGAGATTCCTCAGAAACCTGAATATAACCCTACCATACAACCCAGTCATCCCACTCCTTGGAATTTACCCAAAGGAAATTAAATTGGCAAACAAAAGTGCTGTCTGTACCTCAATGTTTATTGCAGCTCAATTCACAATAGCTAAGACCTGGAACCAACCCAAATGCCCATCAATAGTAGACTGGATAAAGAAATTATGGGACATGTGCTCTATAGAATACTATACAGCAGTCAAAAACAATGAAACCCGGTCATTTGCAACAAAATGGAGGAATCTGGAACACATCATGCTGAGTGAAATAAGCCAGTCCCAGAGGGACAAATATCACATGTTCTCCCTGATCGGTGACAACTAACTGAGCACCTAAAAGGAAACCTGTTGAAGTGAAATGGACACTATGAGAAACAGTGACTTGATCAGCTCTTGTCCTGACTGTTGATGTACAACTTTATACTTTATCCCTTTTAGTATTTTTTGTTCTAGTTAATACTATTGGTTGAACTCTGTAATTAACACACAGTTATTCTTAGGTGTTAAAATTTAACTGAAAAGTGATCTCTGTTAAATATAAGAGCAGGGATAAGAGAGGGAGGAGATGTACAATTTGGGACATGCTCAAGCTGACTTGCCCCAAATGGTAGACTTAGAAATGTGCCAGGGGATTCCAATTCAATCCCATCAAGGTTGCATGTACCAATGCCATCTCACTAGTCCAAGTGATCAATTTCAGTTCACAATTGATCATATTGATACGTCTAAGAGTCAAAGGGATCACATAAACAAGACTAGTGTCTGGGAATACTAACTGATAGAATACAAAAAGGAGAGAATGATCCAACATGGGAAGCTGGATATGCAGCTCTTCTCTTCTCTTCTCTTCTCTTCTCTTCTCTTCTCTTCTCTTCTCTTCTCTTCTCTTCTCTTCTCTTCTCTTCTCTTCTCTTCTCTTCCGTCTCTCTCTCTCTTTCTTTTTTCTTTCTTTCTTTCTCCTCTTCCTACTCTTCCTTCTTCCTCTTCTTCCCCTTCTGTTCGACAGAAGGACACACACACACACAGACGGACAGAGTTCCCATCTGTTTTTTTACTCTCCAAATGACCATGATGGCTATATTAAGCTTGAACAAAATTGGGAGCAGGAACTCAATCCATGTCTCCCACGTTGGTAACAGAAACCCAGTTACTTGTGCCAGCACCATTGTCTCCCAGGCTCTACACCAATAGGAATCTGGAGACAAAAGTTCTAGGTGGGGACCCAACTACTCTGATGTGGGATGCCGACATCTTAACCAATAACTTAACCATCAGTCTGAACACTGACACAATAATTTCTCAGTAATAAAATTCTGATAACAAAATCTAGCTCTTGGGTTTCTTATGGGATTTAAATTAGTTAATAATGTTAAGTTCTTAGAATTAAGAATGAAAAGTATAATCCGTTAATAAAGATAATAGTAAATCCTAGAGCAAACCTGAAATCATTTACTGAAAATAAGTTACTAGAAAACACAAATATAGTTAAACAATATGGCTAAATACTGAAGAATTTTCACACACACTTGCACTGTTTAAAGAAGGAAGTAACGCCGGCACCATGGCTCAATAGGCTAATCCTCCGCCTAGAGGCGCCGGCACACCGGGTTCTAGTCCTGGTCGGGGCGCCGGATTCTGTCCCAGTTGCCCCTCTTCCAGTCCAGCTCTCTGCTGTGTCCCGGGAGTGCAGTGGAGGATGGCCCAAGTACTTGGGCAATGCACCCCATGGGAGACCAGGAGAACCACCTGGCTCCTGCCTTCGGATTAGCGTGGTGCGCCGGCCGCGGCAGCCATTGGAGGGTGAACCAACGGCAAAGGAAGACCTTTCTCTCTGTCTCTCTCACTATCCACTCTGCCTGTCAAAAAAAAATTTAAAAAAAGAAGGAAGTAGCACTTCTTGCTTCTCAGTTGTCTATTAGAAATATATTTCTAATGAATAAGGAGCATATTTTATTTATACTCGCATTAATTATTTAACTTCTTAATCTTTTAGACATATTTATTAGATGTGTTCTCTTTTTTTCTTGGCATAGCAGCAACTTCTCATTTGAAGTCTATAGATATTTTGTGTGTGTGATTTTTACACACATTTTGATCTACATCTATCTGCCTGTGTTATTTTTAATGGCTATGAAGACATTTACTTACTCCATTGTTAAGATCTCCTTTCTTAATTCATGATGTTATTTGGTAAGTGAAGATACTTAATTGAGTGGAATTAGCAGTATTGTTTTGTGCTATCTTCCTTTGCCATGATACTTATTAAATGTCTCTAACCAAAGATCATATACATATCTACTTGTATTTATTTCCAATAAGTGTTGGGTTTAACTTTCTATAAAAATATTCAGGATTTTTTGGAGTTAAATATTTTAAAAGGTGTAATATTGTCTTATGAAATTCTTTATTTGTTTTAGTTGAGACAGACAGTGAGAGAAAAACTACTCCTATTTGCTGGTTTACTCCCCAAATGTCAGGGAGCTGAGAACTCAAACTAGCCCTCCACATGGGTGGCAGGGGCAGCACTCCTTGAGCCATCACCTGCTGCCTCCCAGGGTCTTCATTAGCATCAGTGAGAATCAGAAGCTGAGCTGGGACTTGCACACAGCACTTTGGTATAAGATGCAAACATGCTAACTGGCCTCTTGATCACTGAGTCCAATATTTGCCTTTTTGAATTTTTAATATTGTAATCACCAATTGTCCCATCACTCTGCATAGGACAAACCACAGATAACTTTATCAAAATAATATTGCCAAAGTCAATAGTACTTCTGTAAGCATTTTTTAATTATTAGAGAACAAACTTTATAGCCATACTAATAAATTGTGTTGAAATACATTACATATCAAATATATTTCAGATTTATTTTAGACATTTGAAAGACAGAGTGACAGAGAGTGAGGGAGAGACAGAGAGAAAAGAGATTACACTGGTTCACTTCTTAAATGGCCTGGGCCTGGGACAACGTGAAGCCAGGAGCCAGGAAGTTTATTCAGGTCTTCCATGTAGGTGGAAACATCAGTGACTCATCCTGGACAAACGCCACCAGATATCACAGCCCTAACAGCTATATTATCCATTTTGTGGCTCGTAGGTCAATGTAATCAATAACATTCACCCTATGCCATCCATCCTAACTAGACTTTTGTGTTAACTAGATACCAAAGATGTTTATTTTAGCATCCCTGAAAGAATGAACTTATCCAACAGCTGTTTATTTATCATCTACTAGTTGACAGTCACCGAGTCAGGTCTTGAGAAAACAACAGCTAATAAAACAAACAAGAATCCTGTACTCAATATTATTATGAGTGAAGGGAAAAAATAGAAAAAAAGCACATTCTAACATTTTTGAATATTGCATGACAATAACCATGACTTTCATGAAAAATAGGATAAGAGAGAGGAGTACAGGTTTTTATGATCTTTGAAATTTTAGGTATGTTAACCAGAGGATATAAAATATAAAGGTGACATTCAAACAAGTCTCAAATCCTTGGAGATACAGTCACATAAATCTTGACTGAGTAGATGGTTATGGTGTTTGTTGTTGTCTGTTTTATAAAGTTTTTCTTTATGCATTTGAAAGGCAGAATGACAAGTGGAAAAGAGAGACAGAAATCTTCTAACTGCTGGCTCACTCCTCAAATGACCACAATGGCTGAGGCTCGGTCAGGCAGAAGCCAAGAGCCAAGAACTCTGCCCAGATCTCCCATATGGGTGGCAGGAATCCAAGTCCTTGGGCCGTCGTTGGTTGTCTTCCCAGGCCCATTAGCAGGAAGCTGAATTGGAAGCAAAGCAGCCAGGACTCAAACCAGTCTCCCATATGGAAAGCCAGCATCACAGGAGGTAGCTTAGTTCGTTGCACCACAAGGCCAGCACCCAGTGGTTGTTTCTTGGCTGGTAAAGACCTGTAATGTCTTTATATACCTGTAATTTTTTTTGCCTGAATGTTTGCAATAAATACTTTAACTTATGTTTTGTTACATTTTCATAAGAAGACATATTTAAAAATATTTTATATATGGAGTAGGTGTTGTGGTACATCAAGTTAAGCTGCTCCTAGAACACATGTTTACATGTGTGTCTATATATATATATGTGCGCTTGAGTACATGTGTGTTCATGTAAAGATGTGTAGACGGGCACTTTAAAAAGTTTGTAGAAAATAGAATTAATGAATTCCGGGACATGTGATTACCCTAGTGTTTAAGATGCCCGTGTTTCACATTGGAGTGCATGGTTTCATTCCCAACTCAAGCTCCTGACTCTACCTTCTCAGTGAAGCAGGCTTTGGGTAGCAGTGGTGATGGCTCAGGTAATTGGGTTCCTACCATCCACACGAGAGACTTAGATTGAGTTTTAGCTCCTCAGTCTGGCCTTAATTCTCTCTCTCTCTCTCTCTGTCACATTAAAAAGTTACAAATTAACCTTGGTGCAAATTTTCTTATAATGTGGAAAATGCATATTATGAAAAAAGCTGTATATGGATTCCAAACTATTTTGCACCACACTTAACTCATAGTTTTACACTTGATCTTAGCCACAAGGCCGAGAAGCGATTAACTCATAGTTTTAATTCCACCTTCCATAAACATTCTGTAGCACCACATATACATGGGAGGCACATTTATGACAAAGTCTGTTTTATTTCCCCCACCCTCTGCTGGTATTGGAAGATCTGAGAACCTCTGTGCTCTCATATCAAGCACATCTTCCCTCATTCCTTCTGTCATTGCCCGATCAGTAGTTAGCACATATCTCAGTAATTAATATAGTTGGAGCTTATTTTCTATTAGACGACATTTATTCAGTAATGTTTCTAGGGTAAGCAGCATTCTATGCTTATATGCCTGTACTCATACTCAATAACCCAAATGAGGAATCAATTATCATCTTAAATTTAGACACATTCTCTCATATTGGTAACTTCCTCGTCTCCCAGATAGAATGTAGTGGAGCAGACCTTTGAATCAGGGCCTGTTCTTTTCATGTGCAAGAGTTTACTCTTAGCTTTTCTATCAGTGTAAGGACATGCAGGGTGTAATTGACAAGACCATCAGACCAAATCCTTCTGCTCCAACCCTACCAACAGTGAAGGTCTAAAGGTCACGAAGCTGCTTCTAGAACCTCCAAGACACAGTTCAGGCTAAAATGACCTGGGTACACACAAGAGCACCTGCACGGGAAAGCAAAACAAAACTCAGGGAACAAAAGCTAACAAGCACAGTGTACTCTGAAAAATAGCTACATTCATAAAATTAGACTGTAATTATATCTTAATACAATGTTTTCAAAATTAAGCAATATATTTGTATTTTAAAAAATATAAAAGGTTGTTGGGTTAACATCTATTAGGTTTTTAGTATTTATAACACTTAAGGGGAAATTAAACACCTATTTTACTAATATGTATATTAGTTAACATGTTTTCATACTCTTTGATCTGACAATTACAATGAAGATACATTTGTAGAAAATAAGAATTTGTTCTAATATTATGCTATCTTAATTATAGCTTTGATAGAATTGGAAAATTAGGATAATCTAAATATCTAATTAATATGTATTTTTTGTAGAAAATATGAAACAGTAAGACAATTTTATAGCCTTAAAAATAACGTGAAGAAATATTAAAGGTAGGCGTCTGGTGCAGCAAAGGTGCCACATGGGATTCCAGCATCCTAAATCTGAATGCTTGCATTTGAGTCTTGGTTGTACTGATTCCAGATTCCCGCTAATGTGCACACTGGGAGTATCAGGTGATAGTTCCAAATGGATTCCTGCCACCCATGTGGGAAGCCTGAATTGAATTCCAGGGACCTGGCTTCAGCCTGATCCAGCCCTGGGTATTGACAACATTTGGAGAGTGAGCCAGCACATAGTAAATCTCTCTTTTTGGCTTTGTATCTCTCATATCTCTCCATCTTTCAAATAAATAATTTAAAAAGACATACATGATATATTTTCATTATAATTTAGATAATATGCTAGATTTTAAAATATAATTCTTTACTTGTATTTCAGAGAACTGATGAAAGACTGATACAAGGAGAAATCTGCTTAAAATGAATAAAAACCATAATATTATATTCCAGATGTGTACTGCTTAATAAACGTCTTGTAGAATAGAAGTGACCCTAATACTTTCCCTGCAAAGGTAAGTTTACCTATCTGCAATTCATGTTACCACACATCATTTAGGAGATTTTCAAATTAGAAGTGTAAGTAAGAGTGAGAACTAAATGCTATAAAGTTCATAAGGTTAAGAACAAAGAAGGTGCTGGAGATAATGTAAGAATATTATTTAATATTTATAGTGAAAGATTAACTACAGTATAAATGAAATGGGTGACATTTTATCATGGAAAAGAAATATCATATCAAGTTGTTACCTACAGAAGTAGTCAGCATAAGTACAATCAATAGAGTCACTTCAATAAATACCAGACTGATCTTTTTGATTGGGAGATATATGATAGATATATAGATATATGATAGAAAGACAAAGAGATAGTTGATAGATAGACAGTCAGACAGATGAATATCTTAAAATCAATGACCAGATGGCGGAATAGGAAGGGAGCAAACTGATAGTCCGGGGAGAGACAGTTTA
Source organism: Oryctolagus cuniculus (assembly GCF_964237555.1). Lineage (NCBI taxonomy): Eukaryota > Metazoa > Chordata > Mammalia > Lagomorpha > Leporidae > Oryctolagus > Oryctolagus cuniculus. Next base: position 6,457,202 of record NC_091441.1, on the reverse strand, counting down.
TTAAAAGTGGAGATACTGCAGGTTCAAGGAAGAGTAGGGGAGGAAACAGCAGAAGAAACTCTTCTGGAACGCGTGATTCACAGTGGACCTGCGTGGAGAGCGTGGGAGCCCACAGTTCGGGACACCAGCGGCAGACTCAACACACCAGTGCTGGAACACGAGGTGAGCCAAACCTCAATAGCCTGAGACACCGGCAGGCAAGCGGAGAGAGGAGACTAGAGGAAACAAACCCCGGGGGTGGGGGGGGGAGTTCACCAGGCTAACTGGAAGAGAGAGAGAAAAAAAAGTGACCGATATGGACATGGGTTTCTCTCTCTCCGCTCACCTCTCAAAGGCGAGCAAGACAAAGAGCAGGCGCCATCTTGGACATACGTCATAAGCAGAGCGACCTCAGGTCTGCACCTCTTTTTCGATTGTTCTGAATAGTTTGAGAAGAATTGGAGTTAGTTCTTCTTTAAATGTCTGGTAGAATTCAGCAGTGAATCCATCTGGTCCTGGGCTTTTTTTGTTGGGAGGGCCTTTATTACTGTTTCAATTTCTGTCTCAGTTATGGGTCTGTTTAGGTTTTCTATGTCTTCCTGGTTCAATTTAGGTAGGTTGCATGTGTCCAGGAATCTATCCATTTCTGATAGGTTTTCCTGTTTGCTGGCATACAAGTCCTAGTAGTAATTTCTGATGATTCTTTTTATTTCTGTGGTGTCTGTTGTTACATTTCCTTTTTCATCTCTGATTTTATTGATTTGGGTCTTTTCTCTTTTTTTTTTAGTTAGTTGGGCCAATGGGGTGTCAATTTTGTTTATTTTTTCAAAAAACCAGCTCCTCGTTTGGCTGATTTTTTGGAATGTTTTTTTTTTTTTTTAATTCAATCCTGTTAATTTCTTCTCTGATTTTAATTATTTCTCTTCTCCTACTAGATTTGGGTCTGGTTTGCTGTAGGTTGTCTAGATCCTTGAGGTGAATTGAAAGCTCATCTATTTGGTGCCTTTCCAATTTCTTGATGTAGGCACCTATTGATATAAACATTCCTCTTAACACTGCTTTTGCTGCGTCCTATAAGTTTTGGTATGTGGTGCTGTTATCCTCATTTACTTCCAGAAAGTTTTTGATTTCTCTTTTAATTTCTCCTATGATCCATTGTTCATTCAGGAGCATGTTGTTCAATCTCCATGTGTTTGCATATGCTCTAGGGATTCCTGAGTTGCTAATTTCCAACTTCATTCCTTTATGGTCTGAGAAGCTGCATGGTATGATTCTAATTCTTTTGAATTTGCTGAGACTTGCTTTATGGCCTAGTATGTGGTCAATCCTAGAGAAGGTTCCATGTACTGCTGAGAAGAATGTAAAATCTTTAGCTGTAGGATTGAAAGTTCTGTATATATCTGTTAGACCCATTTGGGGTATAGTGTCGTTTAAATCTACTGTATCCTTGTTGATCTTCTGTCCTATTGATCTGTCTATTTCTGAGAGTGGAGTATTGAAGTCCCCCAGTACTATTGTATTGGGGTCTAAGTCTCCCTTTAAGTCCGTTAACAAATCTTTTAGATAAACTGGTGCCCTGTAGTTAGGTGCATATACATTGATAATTGTTATATCTTCTTGTTGTATTAATCCCTTAATCATTATATAGTGCCCCTCTTTGTCTCTCTTAACAGTTTTTGTGGTAAAGTTTATGTTGTCCGATATTAAGATGGCTACGCCTGCTCTTTTTTCATTTCTGTTGGCATGGTATATCTTTTTCCAGCCTTTCACTTTCAGTCTGTATGGATCTTTGTTGGAAAGATGTGTTTCTTGTAAGCAGCAAATAGATGGGTTTTGTTCCTTAACCCAATCAGCCAATCGGTGTCTTTTAACTGGACAGTTCAGGCCATTAACGTTCAATGTGACTAATGATAAGTGGTAACTTTGCCCTGCCATTTGCCAAAGATAAGTTCTAATATATGCTCTGAACCTCCTGTGATCTTTTGCTGTGAGGTTTCCTTCCTTTATCTTCTTTCATATTGATGACCGTGTTTCTGTGTTTCTGTGTGTAACACATCTTTAAGTATCTGTTGCAGGGCTGGACGAGTGGCAACAAATTCTTTCAATTTCTGTTTGCTATGAAAAGTCTTTATTTCACCTTCATTCACAAATGATAGCTTTGCAGGATATAATATTCTGGGCTGGCAGTTGTTCTCTCTTAGTACCTGGGCTATATCTCGCCATTCCCTCCTAGCTTGTAGGGTTTCTGATGAGAAGTCAGCTGTGATTCTGATTGGAGATCCTCTGAGAGTAATCTGACGTTTCTCTCTTGCACATTTTACGATCTTTTCTTTATGTTTCACTGTGGAGAGTTTAATTACAACGTGTCATGGTGAGGATCTCTTTTGGTCGTGTTTATTAGGGGTTCTGTGAGCTTCCTGTACTAGGATTTCTCTGTCCTTCTCCAAACCTGGGAAATTTTCTGCTAATATCTCACTAAAAAGGCCTTCTAATCCTTTCTCCCTCTCCATGCCTTCACGAACTCCTAGAACCCGAATGTTGAGTTTTTTAATAGTATCCTGAAGATTCCTGACAATATGTTTTAGATTTCTAATTTCCTCTTCTTTCCTTTGGTCTGACTGTATCTTTTCCTGTTCTCTGTCTTCTAAGTCCGATATTCTCTCTTCTGCTTCACCCATTCTGTTTGTAAGGCTCTCTATTGTGTTTTGCATTTGATCTATTGAATTCTTCACTTCATTATGATTTCTTGTCACTATCCCAGTTTCCTGTTGTACTAGTTGTTTCGTTTCATTTTGATTCCTCCTTAATATTTCATTTTCACGAGAGAGATTTTCTATCTTGTCCATTAAGGATTTCTGTAGTTCAAGAATTTGTTTTTGAGACCTTCTTAATGTTCTTATCAATTTTTTGAGATCTGCTTCTTGCATTTCTTCTATCTCATCATCTTCATAATCTTGAATTGGGGTGTCTTTTTCATTTGGGGGCGTCATGGTGACTTCCTTGTTTTTATTACCTCGGTTTTTGCATTTGTTATTTGTCATATTGGAGATATTTGGTTTCTTCACTGTGGTGCTTTTTCTTGTTATACTATGACTCTAGATTAAGTGGACTATCTGTTTTTGATGGAGCCTTAGAGGCTTGAGATGGGTGTGGCCTGAGAGCTCTGTTTGGTGTGCCAAAGGTGACACTCCCAGGTTAGGCGTGGTAAATCTCTCTCTCTCTCTCTCTTTTTGATTCAAAAGGGAAGTAATTCCGCACAGCTAAACGAGTTGAAGGTAGTTAGCAGGCAAATGATATACCCACAGGAGCCAGAGATCAGAAGCTCTTTCCCAAGGACCACACAGGGAATCTGTTCTGTCCTCAGAGTGGGCTCAAATTCTCCTTCAGTCTCCCACTGGGTTGCCAAAGTTACAGAATTGTAGCGTCTCTGGAGAGTACTCACGTGAATTCCGTGAGTTCTCTCCCCCACTGTCTCTTTTTTCACAGTCTCAGTTCAGTAGCACCACAAATTTACTAGGTGCTAATCTGTTAATTCGCCCCGCCCAGAGTCAGGTTTTTCTGCTAGGCTCAGGGCTGGTGCAGACCTGAGGTCGCCCTGCTTATGACGTATTTCCAAGATGGCGCCTGCTCTTTGTCTTGCTCGCCTTTGAGAGGTGAGCGGAGAGAAACCCGTGTCTGTACCAGTCACCTTTTTTTTTTTCTCTCTCTCTCCTCCAGTTAGCCTGGTGAACTCCCCCCCACCCCGGGGGGGGTCGTTCCCTCTAGTCTCCTCTTTCCACTTGCCTGCCGGTGTCTCAGGCTATTGAGGTTCGGCTCACCTCGCGTTCCAGCGCTGGTGTGTTGAGTCTGCCGCTGGTGTCCCAAACTGTGGGCTCCCACGCTCTCCACGCAGGTCCACTGTGAATCACGTGTTCCGGAAGAGTTTCTTCTGCTGTTTCCTCCCCTACTCTTCCTTGAACCTGCAGTATCTCCACTTTTATTAATCTGTCTCTCCCCGGACTATCAGTGTGCTCCCTTCCTATTCCGCCATCTTGCCTCCTCTCCGTATCTGATCTTTTTAAATTATCCTTAAATAATAGCTTAGAGTGGTATTCAGTATTAGATCTAAGACCTCATGAATAGTCATGTTAAAAGAATAACCAACGGGTTTTTCCTAGTAGGACTTATATCAGTGTGAGTATATATCTTATATCTCTGTGAGTGTGCTTCATATTCATATCTCAAAAAATAAATCTGGGACAAGTGTCTGGCCTCCTGTGGCTAAGACACCAGTTAATATGCTTGCGTTTCCTATCAGAGGGTGAGGCTTGAGTATCAACTCTGCAACCTGATTTCAGTGTCCCGCCAATGCAGACGACAGGATGTAGTACGTGAGAATTTATATGGCGGGGTCCCTGAAACCCACAAGAGAGACTGAATTCCTGGCTCCCTACAGAATTTAGGCTGAACGGGCACTGGCCCTTAGTAGGAGCATTCAGGGAGGGAATACGTGGATGGGAGCCCTGTCTGTCTCTGTCTCTGACCCTCCACATACAACCCCCACTCCACACACCACCCCACTCCACATACCACCCCACTCCACATACCACCCCACTCCACACACCACCCCACTCCACGTACCACCCCCACTCCACATACCACCCCACTCCACGTACCACCCCACTCCACACACCACCCCACTCCACGTACCACCCCACTCCACACACCACCCCACTCCACATACCACCCCACTCCACACACCACCCCCACTCCACACACCACCCCACTCCACACACCACCCCACTCCACATACCACCCCACTCCACACACCACCCCACTCCACGTACCACCCCCACTCCACATACCACCCCACTCCACACACCACCCCACTCCACATACCACCCCACTCCACACACCACCCCACTCCACACACCACCCCACTCCACGTACCACCCCACTCCACACACCACCCCACTCCACATACCACCCCACTCCACATACCACCCCACTCCACACACCACCCCACTCCACGTACCACCCCCACTCCACATACCACCCCACTCCACATACCACCCCACTCCACACACCACCCCACTCCACATACCACCCCACTCCACACACCACCCCCACTCCACACACCACCCCACTCCACACACCACCCCACTCCACATACCACCCCACTCCACACACCACCCCACTCCACATACCACCCCACTCCACATACCACCCCACTCCACACACCACCCCACTCCACGTACCACCCCCACTCCACACACCACCCCACTCCACATACCACCCCCACTCCACACACCACCCCACTCCACACACCACCCCACTCCACACACCACCCCCACTCCACACACCACCCCACTCCACACACCACCCCACTCCACACACCACCCCCACTCCACACACCACCCCCACTCCACACACCACCCCACTCCACACACCGCCCCACTCCACACACCACCCCACTCCACGTACCACCCCCACTCCACACACCACCCCACTCCACACACCACCCCACTCCACACACCACCCCACTCCACATACCGCCCCACTCCACACACCACCCCACTCCACACACCACCCCACTCCTCATACCATCCCCACTCCACATACCACCCCCACTCCACATACCACCCCCACTCCACACACCACCCCACTCCACGTACCACCCCACTCCACGTACCACCCCCACTCCACACACCACCCCACTCCACATACCACCCCACTCCACACACCGCCCCACTCCACACACCACCCCACTCCACATACCACCCCCACTCCACATACCACCCCCACTCCACACACCACCCCCACTCCACACACCACCCCCACTCCACACACCACCCCACTCCACGTACCACCCCACTCCACATACCACCCCCACTCCACACACCACCCCACTCCACACACCACCCCACTCCACACACCACCCCCACTCCACACACCACCCCCACTCCACACACCACCCCACTCCACATACCACCCCACTCCACACACCACCCCACTCCACATACCACCCCACTCCACATACCATCCCACTCCACACACCACCCCACTCCACACACCACCCCACTCCACACACCACCCCACTCCACATACCACCCCCACTCCACACACCACCCCCACTCCACACACCACCCCACTCCACACACCACCCCACTCCACATAACACCCCACTCCACACACCTCCCCCACTCCACACACCACCCCACTACACATACCACCCCCACTCCACATACCACCCCACTCCACACACCACCCCACTCCACATACCACCCCCACTCCACACACCACCCCACTCCACATACCACCCCACTCCACATACCATCCCACTCCACACACCACCCCACTCCACACACCACCCCACTCCACACACCACCCCACTCCACACACCACCCCACTCCACATACCACCCCCACTCCACACACCACCCCACTCCACACACCACCCCACTCCACACACCACCCCACTACACATACCACCCCCACTCCACATACCACCCCACTCCACACACCACCCCACTCCACACACCACCCCCACTCCACATACCACCCCCACTCCACACAACACCCCACTACACACACCACCCCAACTCCTCATACCACCCCCACTCCACACACCACCCCACTCCACACACCACCCCACTACTCATACCACCCCCACTCCACACACCACCCCACTACACACACCACCCCAACTCCTCATACCACCCCCACTCCACACACCACCCCACTCCACACACCACCCCCACTCCAATCTCAATAAAAAGAATCTTTATAAATATTTTCTATTATTTAAAAAATGAGTTTAATAGAAAGTAGATTTGTGCCTAAAGCTATATACTTCTTTACTGCTTATTATAATAAAATTTATTATATAGTAAGAAATAATAGCTTATGTAACACTGATTTAAATCGTAAAGTAGTTGTAATATAATATATCCACATGCTCATCCCAATCATATTGTTGAAAACATATTCTGCAAAAGAAAGTTATTTATAAAAAATGATCAATTTTAACAGTTTTTTAAGTTTTAATAAGCATTGAATCATATATGTGAGTATTTCCTATTATGCATAATATTTTAATTGGTTACATGTTTACAGTTTAAGTGCTAACTGGTAAGAAAGTGAATGGAAGTATCAAACTTTGCCTAACTAGTAGGTTCATGATTTTGAATCAAGTGAAGTCCTAGCATAAATTCCTAATGCACAGTCTTTAACCATATGAAATGTAGTTAACACATTTACACTTCACTGTGTTTATTTCAGAGAGTAGTCATGAATTTCCCCAAATGTTTACATCTGTCTGAAGGAAACACACTCTTCAAAACAGGCTTATGTTTCAAGCTATTGCTATTTCAAGTGACTTAAATGCCAATATTAGGGGGAGGGATATAGCTATAAAAAAAGAATATAAAGTAGCACTCAAAGCAAGATCAAGTATATTAAGTCCAAAATGTTATCAATTTTATTCTTTGACTATATTTCCAAATATGATTTGTGCAAAGATTATTTTCTTGTTGAAATCCAATCTATTTAAACAGAGAAAAAGCTCTTATGGGGAATACAATACAGCACAATTGCTTCAAATTATACCAACTCATATATTGGTATTTTGTTTGAGAAAAATCAATGGCAGCGACCAACGCTTAACAATAGTTTCATTAAAACTCCCCTCTGCAGTTTGACATTTTCCTTTTCTGAACCAAAGGAAAAGTACAATTTTATTGTGTTTAGGCTGTTTGACCAACTACTAGCTTCAATTTCGTCTCAGCTGGATATGCTCATTCTGATGAAAGAGAAATAAAAATAAGATGTGACTTATCCTGCTCTACGACAAAAGCTGGAATTGTTTTGGAGGCTTAATTGTTGGCACAACTATATTCTGATACTTTTTTTCTCATATATGCAAATTTGGAAAAAATCACATAAAACATATTTAGTGTATTTGATAGCGTAAAGAAACAATAATGAGAATATTTTCTCAGTGTATTTTTTTCTTTTTTGACAGTCTAAAGTATCTCATACCCATTTGTAATCTCTAAAGCGATCACTTCAATTATTCATTTATTCAAAAACATATTAGATTTCAGTAGTAAGCTTGAGATTATAGTAGTATTCTATTATATTCTTCCAAATATATTCAAATCATGTTGAATGATGGAGCAGTTATACAAATTGACTTGGTCTTCTTAATTGTGAAGAATATCAGTGGAGAAAGTAATCAATCAGTTCAACATTACAAATAGATACAAAATGTAAACTCAGTATTAAAGGTAGTTATGCTACGCCACAAAACCATATGATGAAACTATTTGGACTAAAGGTAAGAAAAGTTGGGAGGGAATTTCTCCGAGAAGCTGGGGAGGTGGGTGCTGGAAGACCAAATAGGAGCACAAGCTGACCACGCGCATGGGAAATGAGCTGTTTCAGGAGAGAACATGCAGAGAACACAGGTAGTAGTAGAAAAGGATGTGAGGAGCATAAGGAGGTGGGCAGCCTTGGACTCGGGAGCTTGAGTGGTGTGGCATACGCTTCAGGAAGCCCCTGAAGTGTCTCAGTTGGAGACATATGCCAGTGAGGAGAGACATCAAGGTGCCTGGCCAACACAAGCCAATCCCAAAAGCAGTCTTCAAGGAATCCCAACAGCTGCCCTTCGAATAAATCCTTGTATCGTTGCACATTTTTCTTCCAAAAGAAAAAGATAAATGGAAGTAATTAAAATGAAATTAATTTTCTTTAATTTTCCATGGCCAGTTTTTTTCCCCTCGTGGATGTAATTCCCCTGCAGTTCCTAAAAACAGCATGAGACTCCTGAAGATCTTGGAAAGGCAGCTCTCTTGGACAACTGAAACTGAATTAAATAAATCAAGATAAAATAAATGTGCCAAAGTAAAAAACCAATAATTTTCCCATCTTGGTGAAGACCATAGGTGTTAGATGGCTTCATTTCTCAAAGTTTAATTTTTTCAAAATGAAGTTAGAAGGTATAATTAGCACTGGAACATACTGTTATACTGTTAATTTGGAAGTAGGCTGAAAAAATGACCCCAAATCTAAAAGCAGCTTAGTGGGAATATTTTTGTTAAATAGTGCCCTATTTAAGTATACAATGAAATATATGAAAATGGGGGAAATATACTGATTATCGAAGTCTTTAGAAAAATGTAGTTATAGTGCTTACAAAAATACCTTTTAAAACCAAGGGATGCTAGCGCCAGCGTTGTGGTGCAGTGGGTAAAGCTGCCACCTGAGACACTGCATCCCATGTGGGCACTGGTTCATGTTCTGGCTACTCTGCTTCCTATCCAGCTCCTTTCTAATGGCCTGGAAAAAGCAGCAGAAGACTGCTCAAGTGTTTAGGCCCTTAGATTCACGTGGAAGACCCAGAAGAAGCTCCTGGGTACTGGCTGTGGTCTGGCCCAACCCTGGCTGTTGCAACCATATGGTGAGTGAACCAGCAGATGGAAGATCTCCCTCTCCTCCCTCTCTCTCTCTCTCTCTCTCTCTCTCTGTAACTCTTAATTTCAAATAAATAAGTAAGTCTTTAAAAATCTAAGGGGCATTACTCAAATTTTTAAATGTTAAAAATGTAATTAGATAACCTAGAACAGATAATTTAAAATTGTAACCTAGCACATAAGTTAAATATCTATCTAATATTCTTTGTCTGATGGATAGTCAATGGAGGCAAATCCTGTTACAGAAAACCAGGAAAGCTACAACAATTATATTACATATGATATTCATGTACTATTATATTGACCAGCATATAATGTTATATGTGCCATATTAGAAAAAACCCATAGAAATTATTATAGACTACTTTGATTCATAATCATATCCAAAAAATAAAGTCAGCTATATGTTACAACTTATTTAACATATAAGTACACATTATTGAAAGAGTATTTCAACTGATACATTTTTTATTAGACTTCAGAAAACAATAATTTTCCGGGAAAAATGTGGTAAAGAACATACATATTATATAGCTCAAACCTGGCTCCTTTCTTTATAATCACAGTTTGAAAACTCCACTAAATATAGTGTTCAACAAGTAAAAAATAGAAGACCACTGTTCCACAGCAACACAGCCAAGAGCTATAAACAACCATCAAATAATAAGATGTCAATTAAGTAAAGGGAGATTATGTCATCACAAAATTGAGAAGAAAAATGTAAGAATGACAAGAAAGGCAGAGGGAAGGAATGGGCACGGAGGGAGGAAAGTAGCTGAAAGTTCTCAGAATGGATCTTTGATGTATATGAAATATGTTCCATTTATATTAATTTTTTAAAAAAAGGAAATCAAGATAGAAGCTAGGAAAATGGCTCTTTAAAAGTTGGTTTGTAATCATAAAGTAAATTGAATGTGTGTTATCCCAAAAATTAAAAGGAAGAAAAAGAAAAGAAAGGAAAGAAGGGATATACCATTATGCATCTAAAATTATTCATATGAAATATATGAAATCTGTTATCTTTACATAAATAAATGGACAAATAAAAAAGGCAGCTCTACTCAAAGAAAGACATCAATGCCAACCTGCTTCTAGCCAGAGTCCAATCATGTTTTTTGGAAGTCACTTAATGAGTTGAATAATACACAGTGTCTCATGAATTTTTAGGGACAGTGATTGCAAGCCAATGAATATGTTGAAAACTCATCAAATTTATTACATAAGACCTTAAGACTAGTGTCTGCAAATACTAACTGATAGAATAAAAAAGGGAGAGAACAATCCAACATGGGAAGTGAGATACACAGCAGACCCATAGAATGGCAGATGTCCTAAACAGCACTCTGGCCTCAGAATCAGCCCTTAAGGCATGCGGATCCGGCTGAAATGCCCATGAGAGTATTTCAGGCATGGAAAGCCAAGACACTCTGGGGAAAAAAGAAAAATGACCTAAATGAAAGCTCTCCGCGAGTGAGATCCCAGAGGAAAGAACAGGCCACCAAAGAAGAAGGTACCTTTCTCTGAAGGGAGGAGAGAACTTCCACTTTGACCATGGCCTTGTCTAAATATGATCAGAGTCGGTGAACTCAAAAGGCTTACATAGCCTTGGCAACTCATGACAAGAGCCTAGGGTGATTACTGAGGCCATAAACAAGAGTGTCAATTTGTTAAGTCAACAACAGGAGTCACTGTGCACTTACTCCTCATGCTGGATTTCTGTCCTTAGTGTGATTTAAAGCTATAAATAGTACTCAAACAGTATTTTTCACTTTGTGTTTCTATGTGGGTGCAAACTATTGAAATCTTTACTTAATATATGCTAAACTGATCTACTGTATATAAAGAGAATTGAAAATTAATCTTGATGTAAATGGAAGGGGAGAGGGAGCAGAAAAGGGGAGGATTGCAGGTGGGAGGGAAGTTATGGGGGGGGGAGCCAATGTAATCCATAAGCTGTACTTTGGAAATCTATATTCATTAAATAAAAGTTAAAAAATAAAAAAAGAGATAAGTTTGTTGTAAATCAATTTTATCAAAACTTCTCATTTCATATCCAAACTTCTCATTTCTGATTTTGAAGCTATAATCAAACCTCACTTATTTCTTAAATGTGAGAGAGAAAAGTAAGGAGCCCTATCCCACAAAAAAAGACATAGCTTTATATGAACCATAATCTCTGTGAAGCCATAATACTTTATTTAAATGAATGTATAATTTTACAAATAATTTATAGTTTTTCATGTTACTCAACATGTTAGTACATTTGTAGATATGGTTAGCTTTAAAATCTACTTGGTGCTCAACTTTGCACCAACTTTAAAATATATATCTACCTAAGTGTAAATTTTATCATGTTTGTTAGACAACAATGGGACATATGAGTGTTAATAGAGTGTTTTTATGTATTAGACACTAAGATTAAAATATAGGTTATTTAATATTGTTCATATCAAATACTTATGAGACAGAAAATACTCAGAGATGAGAACACAAATTCACGAAGAATTTAAATACATTGGTCAAGTTCATGAACCTACTTTTCTGCAGTTTATATTTAAATGCATGCATTCTGACTATATGTGTATTTTTCCAAATATAATAAGAATTCTACAATTGATTCTGAGGAAGTGCTACCACTGATTTTAAGTTTATGCTTTCATCTGGATTATGATCTAAAACTTATCAATCATGTTCATGGGAATGGACACCAAATATGCTAGTACTGACACTGGGATCCGGCATTTGCCTTTGCACCTATGTGCACCGGAGCCAGCTTATGCCAGACTGTTTATCTTAGAATGAAAACACTAGACCTGCATGAAGTGGCCAAATGCATCAAGTGAACATCAAGTAAATAATGTAAATTTGGGAGAAAAAAAGATGGCTGCTCACCACATGACACAGTAAAAAAAAAAAAAAAAGTGTGCTGTTGTGTTCCTGGTTAATTGAGGGGTTATTGTTATGAGACTCATCTGTGTCGTCTGACTAATTCCTTTGCGTAGCTGAGCACTAGTTTATTGTATGAGCACACCACACTTTATTTATCCATTCATTTAATGACAAGCATTTGGATTGTTTCCAGTTTGAAAACAGATGAAGCTTCTATGAATCTCCATGCACAAGTCCTGGAGTAAGCACAGTGTTTAGGCTCAGAGACCCTTATTACCTCTACCACGTGCTTGGAAGAAAGGCATTTTTCTTTCAGGATGTGATCCTGTGCTGTTGATTCCACTTTCCTAGATTAAACCATGCCTACATGGAGTCATGCTTTCTTCCTGGAGAGCTTTCAAAACGCTCAGCTCTTGAGACATTCTGACTGCACTGTCCTTTCCAGTCCTCCGTACTGAAAACACTCTCTTCTTAAGGAACAGAAGCAATCTTTCCAAGGTACTCTAATTCCGTGTAAAACCTTTGGATGGGGCTTGCAAACATATCAAGGATCTTGCCAGATGGGCATTTTTCTGTGCAGCATCACCTGTGACTCCTGACTGCAGCCCAGGCTGGCCATATGAAAGGCAGAACAGGTGTGTGAGGAAATAAAAACCCTGGGGAAACTTACTTCAAATAATACATAGCGATATTGTTCACCTCAAAGTATCATAGGGCTTCTTCATTAACTGTAGCTCTTAAATTCTTTTTAAAATGTGTGTATTTGAAAGGCAGAGGGAGAGAGAGAAAATGAAACAATCTCCCATGGCTGGTTTACTCCTCAAATGCCCACGAAAGCCAGTGTCCCAGAACTCCATCGGAGTCTCCCATATGGATAGAAAGTTATTTGAAGGCTGGCGCCGTGGCTCACTAGGCTAATCCTACACCTTGCAACCCCGGCACACCGGGTTCTAGTCCCGGTCGGGGCGCCGGATTCTGTCCTGGTTGCCCCTCTTCCAGGCCAGCTCTCTGCTGTGGCCAGGGAGTGCAGTGGAGGATGGCCCAAGTGCTTGGGCCCTGCACCCCATGGGAGACCAGGAGAAGCACCTGGCTCCTGCCATCGGATCAGCGCGGTGCACCGGCCGCAGTGCACCAGCCGCGGCAGCCATTGGAGGGTGAACCAATGGTAAAGGAAGACCTTTCTCTCTGTCTCTCTCTGTCTCTCTCTCACTGTCTACTCTGCCTGTCAAAAAGTAAAAAAAAAAAAAAAAAAAAAAAGAAAGTTATTTGAGCCATAACCTGCCTTCCAAGACACCCATCAGCAGGAAGCTGGAATCAGAAGCAGAGCCTGACTCAAATACAGGCATTTTGATACTGAGTGTGAGTGCAGTATGCTGCTTTGTGACCTGACTACTGGGCCAAATACCTCCCCTAATTCCCAGGTTCTCAAGCAAAGCTTTTGTCATTCAAGGAATTTAGAACCTGGAAAAGAAAACTATGATTATGGACATACCAGTAAGAAAAATGTTTCAAATCATATTTAAAATATTTTTAAAATGAATGTACTGCTTGCAAATTAAGAACAGAGAGTGAGTGTCAATAATTGGTGAGGCCACACTAATGAGCTCCCATCATTATCAGCCCTGGGTAATGGTGGTAAACAGAGTTTGTGGTTTTCTTACACTCTGTCAGCTGATTAGCACTTGGAAATGCCATTCCATGAGCAGATAGTCTTTATAAGTTCCAAGCTTTTATGCAATGGCCATTTTTGTATCTGCAACATCGTCGCCTACATTTGCTCTACAGTAAGGGATCATTTCTGAAAACAGAATAAATTTCTCGACTTTTCAAGCTTTTAACATCTATTTTTAGAGATGTGTGATTTGGCTTAGACATTACGTTTCTAATCTAAATTTGCTAATAATCACAGAGCCAAAAGGTAAATTTTGAACTTTTGAATACATGAGAAGGTAATTTGGAGCTGGAGACTAGCCTTCTAGCAGCAGAATGTTTTACGTGGGTACCCTCTTCCTTCCTTCTTATCCAGATTTCAATTTGCAGTGTGAAGCTTTCAGCTCTCCCCCATCGCTGTGTTCTTTTATCCCCATTTCTCCAGGTGATGCTGAGCTGCATAGCAGGTGGTTTATGTAGGCGCAAGATCTTTCAAAAGAGCAGTTATCACATTTTTCAACAGCTCAGGTAGTAGATATTTGCTTTTCTCACAGAGCCTTCTTTTTTGAAACTTACATTTTTCCAACTGTAAATGGAACTCAAGCCCTTGAGAGTTTAAACTCATTTCTAGGTTTAGAATCTACATTACTCAAGTGTGTTTCGAACATGCTGAAATCATTTCCTCTACGGCTTAGGGATGGCCAAACCTGAGCCAAAATAACATGATTGCCATGAATATAGAAATATCTTAATATTTAATCACTGTTTTCCTTTCCTTTGTATTAGTCATAAGTGGCCCAGAGCCTTAGATAATCTTCAGTGTATCAGAGTATATGGCAAGTTTTTAATGACTTTTTTTGTAAAATTTTTACATAACTCCACTAAAAGAAAGCTTAAAATTTTTCATGTCAACTTTATAAATAATCCTTGAGAATGCATTAGCAGTAGAATTTTTTGCTTCATTCATTGTTGCCTGGTGACGTTTTAAATAACTATTATTTACAAAACTTAAGCATTCAAATATATTTATTAATCATTGCAAATAAGTGAGTCAGTTATTATCAGTGTCTAGGATTAGAGAAGTAAGATCTAGAAAACACTTCTACATAAAAGAAACAAGCACAGACAAAAGTGGTAAAAAAAAATCCATGTTTTCAGATTTCTTAAAATTAATTAAAGAGTTTATATAATGAGATGAAAAATGATGGAAATAAGCATACAAAAATGGTCTTTGCCACGACAGGATCATGGTTGTAGAAATATGTTGGTGTATTAAATTTCAATATCTAATGACAAAAAAACTGAAGGTTGCAAAGTATTAACTACAGTCTGCAAAACTGTGGCATGATTGGTTTATAAAAACCTTGCCTGCATCTTGCTGTGAACAGCCATCCATGCAGCGGCTTGTCCTGCCTTACCCCCACCACAGTGTCCCCAGCGTGGTGGTGGCTTGAGCACCATCAGCCCCACAACCACAGTCGCAGAATGGGAGCGGGGTCCTCCGAAGACCCTCACCCACTTACTGACTGACCTGTGGGCAGCTTCCCACAAAACACCCCTCAGCGTACCCTGTGCTTTTCCTGACTCAGCCCCACCGTGGGGAACTGAATTAACCAAGAGCACCGAAGAAAACAACCGGTGGCCACTGCGTAAAACACAGGCAACTGACACTGGGAGTCACTTCTCATCCCACGAGCCAGACACAATCATTTTTAACATTTATATTTTGAGTACTTTTAATTTTCCTTTTCTATCAATCAGCATGTGTTTTAAGCTCAAGAATATAGTTTTGACTTCCCCTCTCTACAAAGACGAATATACACATTTAGAATTATTTTGAGAACTGTATGTTCCATTACATTCTATCACAGATGTAATTAATTTTACTGTTACACATTTACATTAATATCTATAATATTTACATTCTCTATTTTATCGTTTATCTATTTCCTTTAACTTGTTTTAGTGCTCATCATTATTTTTTAAAAGATTTATTTCTTTGAATGTCAGATTTATAGAGAGAGAGAGAGAGAGAAAGACTCTTCCATCCATTCTTTTACTCCTCAGATGGTCAAAACACCCAGGGTTGAGCCAGGGTGAAGTCAGGGGTTAGGAGCGTTATCCAGGTCTCCCACATGGGTAGCATGTGCCCAAGTTCTTGGACCATCCTCTGCTGCTTTTTCCAAGGCCATTAGAAAGGAGCAGCATCAGAAGTGGAGCAGCCAGGACGTACACTGACACCCTTATGGAATGCACGCATCACAGGCAGTGGCCTTACCTGCCGTACCACAATGCTGGCTCCTCATCATCAATGACTTTACACTATAATCATTTTTTTGTTCTTGAGTTCTTTAATTTCACTTATAATTTGATTGCTTAGAGTACTTCCATGAAGCATCCTCTTTTAATACAGTTCTACAAAAGTGTAGTTTATTTTTACAAAATGCCAAAAGGGAAGCGTGCAATCGAATGAAATGATTTCGTCCAAACAACATCTCTGACTTCTGTAAGTAACCACTCTTCTGCCATCTAACCCCAGAGAAGCTCCTGCTGATTGCTGGACTTCATGTGGATGGAGGTGACATGCCCTGTTGTATCTCACTGACATAACTCACTCCATGTTGGTTTACAGGATTCATCCTTGTGTGGTTTGCAGCTACCATTTGTTCATTCTCACTGGGATGTTGCTTAGATAGAAGATTTTTGAAACTGATATATAGAATTAATGTAATTACAATTAAAATCTCAAGTTGGTTTTGGAAATTAAGAATCTCATTATAAAATTAATAATAGGTATAAAATGGCTGAAAAACAGGCAGCCTTGATATAAAACAGAAAATCTGGAAAACACACATTGTTTCAATACTTGTGATAAAATCGTCATCCTTATGAAGATATGATAACAGCTCAAGGATGTCCAGAAGGATTAAAGGAACAAAATAGGAAATCCAGAAATACACACTGATTCCTTTCACTGATAGGAAGTCCAGAAACACTGATTTCTTTCACGGGGGACTTGACCGTCCATCGCAGAAAAGGAGATTATTAAGAAATCTCTGATGCAGTAAGAGTGAGAGCAAGCAAGAGGAGTCCCCATCCTCTAGTTTTCTCATTAAATACTCATAAGAGCCAGGGCTGGGAAAGCTGGATGAGGGAGTCAGGAACTCATAGCCCCCCACATGGATGCCAAGTCGCTGATACTTGAACCAAGTATCATATGTTTTTAGTAAATAATACTCAAGTCATGGTTTAAGTGACACAAACATGGTAAATTTAACTACCCTCATTTCACATAGCATGCAGAAACTAAACTTATAAATGTATACGATAATCCACGAAGCTGTCAATGTAAATACAAAAGACAAAACAAGAAATATTGTTGGAAAAGAAACAGGATAATATGCTCATCTTATTCTGTATAGATAAATAAATGTTCTTTATATATAAATGGCCCTAGTTCCAATATAACAATAATGCTACTGAATTTCTCCCTTATATATTTTAATATGAAAAATTATTGGATGCCAGAGCTTTCCTTTAGTAACTACATTTAATATCTCAGGGATATCCTAAGTGAACTTCTTTTCACTCCATATATTTTGTATTTTAAGCCTACAGAATTGTTTCTTTATCTCTGGATTTTTTTTTAAAAAAGGGTATCATATTTCTCAAACAAGACTGATCAAAAGGTATTAACAGAATGTTCTCTATCTCCATACCTAAGATAAGAAAAACAAAGATAACCAACAAAAACTGTGATCACGAGCATTAAATATATAAGACAAACAGGCACAAATTCATATTATAAATTATAAAGCTTTTAGCCAAACACATGCAGAAAATCTTCCAAGAACAGGCAAGACAATACTCCTGAATTCTCCTCAGCACCCACTTCTGATGAGATAAAATCCTGAAAATAATGACTAATGTCTAAAAACCTCAAGGTAAGTAGACAGGAGGATAATTTTACCTACTATTGCCTCCACTTTTCTCAGGACATTTAAATCTCTGTACAGAGAAGATACAGATTAAATGTGGGATATTGATATTTTTTTCTCCATGGTATTTAATGGAAATATGAAGGTATTTCAAAAATCTCATGGACAATGGAATTTAAAATGAATTTAGTTTGATGCAGGACATTTTAAAATCCATGCATTCTTAAATAAGAGGTTTCTCATAAATTTTTGAAGACTCTCCTGTAAGTATCAGGAATCCATAGAAAATTAGCAGAAGACATTCAAATCCTTTAAAGCAGTATATTCTACTCCCAATAGTGGAAAGCAATAATAATTTTTATTATTTCAAGTAATTCAAAAGGAAAAATTCAGCAAGGTTTACAATGGTGTCCAATTATTCTTTATTTCATTGATATGATATAACTGCAAGCTACAGAAAAGGAGCATCTCAAATCAACATTCAGAAAAGGAGAAATAAACATTCTCTAGCTAAGCCATCAACAGAGGCAAGGAAGAATACTGTAGCACATACATGACTTAGAAGAAAGTTTGACCAAATATTCGTTTTATTAATTAATAAACATGAAAATTTAGAAAATTAATGAAAATTTACAAATATAGCAAAGAGATAGAGAAATAAAAGTAAAAATAAAACAGATAAATAAAAGCAATGACATGAAAAGGAATATATGGAAGAAAAAGAAGGGAGATTAAGAAATATAGACGAGGCTGGAGCCGTGGCTCACTAGGCTAATCCTCCGCCTTGCAGCGCCAGCACACCGGGTTCTAGTCCCAGTAGGGGTGCCGGATTCTGTCCCTGTTGCTCCTCTTCCAGTCCAGCTCTCTGCTGTGGCCCGGGAGTGCAGTGGAGGATGGCCCAAGTCCTTGGGCCCTGCACCCGCATGGGAGACCAGGAGAAGCACCTGGTTCCTCGCTTCGGATCAGCGCGGTGCGCCGGCCACAGCGCATAGGCCGCAGCGGCCATTGGTGGGTGAATCAATGGAAAAGGAAGACCTTTCTCTCCATGTCTCTCTCTCACACTGTCCACTCAGCTTGTCAAAAAATTAAAAAAAAAAAAAAAAGAAATATAGACTAGGGGGCCAGCGCCATGGCCCACTAGGTTAATCCTCCACCTGCGGCGCTGGCATCCCATATGGACACCTGTTCTATTCCCAGTTGCTCCTCTTCCAGTACAGCTCTCTGCTGTGGCCCGGGAAGGCAGTGGAGGATGGCCCAAGTGCTTGGGCCCCTGCACCCACATAGGAGACCCGGAGGAAGCTCCTGGCTCCTGGATACGGATCGGCGCAGCTCTGTCCATTGCGGCCATTTGGGGAGTGAACCAGCGGACGGAAGACCCTTCTCTCTGTCTCTCCCTCTCACTGTCTGTAACTTTACCTCTCAAATAAATAAAGAAATAAATAAATACATACAAAGATTACATGTAGGATGAATTTGTAACTAAAGGAGTTAAATTCTTCATCCATCTTTGATGTAATCAAATGATTTAATAATGTCACAAATTAAATAACTGCCAGACTATATGCCTATATTATAATAAAAATAAGAACATATTTCTAGAGCTAAGGAAAGTAATAGAGGTTCACAATAGCAGCATTTAAAAAATTAATTAGCAATGAAATTTGACAGTGGACACATGTAGTCCCAAGTTAAGACAAAGAACAAACTATGAAATAAACTAAATCATGCCATTACAGAAAAATATAAATGATGAAGAAGACAGGATATTGTAGATCAGTGCACAGATCCTGTGTTTAATACGACATGTACCAAACAACTTGAAAAATATTCACAAATATATAATATAGGACAATATCTGTAAATGAAAAAGTCGATAGATTTGATAAGAGTGACGTGATTCAAAATAACAGTTAAGTACTTAACACTTATTCTAGTTACATTATTAAAATTTGAGAACAAATAGTTTTTCAGTTCTCAGCTCAAGCTGCCATAACAAGCTACCATCGATGAGTCGATTAATTAACAGAAATTCGTTTCACGCTATTCTGAGGGCTAAGAAGCTCTAGATCAACGTGCTGATGAATTTGCTTTCTGGTGAGGGCTCTCTTCCTGACTTGCAGGCATGCACCGTCTGCTCCCAAGGGCACTGGTCCCATCACGAGAGCTCCAGCCTATCATCTGAATGAATCCTAACGACCTCCAAGTATCATTATATTGTTAGGGATTCACCACAGAAATTCTTTTTCTGAAGGATTTATTTTTATTTATTTAAATGTAGAATTAGAGGACACACACACATACAAAGAGAGAGAATCTTCCTTCTGCTGGTTCACTCCCTGAATGGCCACAATGGCAGGGGCTGTGCCACACTGAAGCCAGGAGCCCCAAACTTCCTCCAGGTCTCCCACATGAGGGACCCAAGCACCTGCACCATCATCCGCTGCCTTCCCTGCACACTAGCAGGGAGCTGGATAGGAAGTGCAGCAGCTGGGACACAAACCAGCCCCCATATGGGATGCCAGCATCACAGGTAGTAATCAGCATGCTTTGCCACAACACCGACCCGCACAGGGATTTCCTAGTGAGAAGAGGAGGAGGACACAGTACAGTCCACAGCAACCAGCTACTCAGACAAGAAGTGTAAGCTGACCACTGGGGACAGGAAAATAAAATTGTGGCATGTGTGAAATACAATCCAATGCCTCAATACCATGAGAGAAAGTGCATTTCTTTTAATTTAAAGTGGCTATGGAGAATATGATATGGCTTGATTGTTAGAACATAGACAAGGGGCTAACAATGTGCCAACAGTGCCAGCATCTCATATGGGACCTGGTTCGAGTTCCAGCTCCTCCACTGCCGATCTAGCTCTGAGCTATGGCCTGGGAAAGCAGTGGAAGATGGCCGAAGTCCTTGGGCCCCCACACTCACATGGAAGACCCGGAAGAAACTCCTGGCTTCTGGTTTTGAATCAGCCCACCTCTGGCCATTGCAGCCATCTTGGGAGTGAACAAGCAGATGGAAGACCTCTCTCTGTCTCTGCCTCTCTGTAACTCTGCCTTTCAAATAAATAAATATATCTTAGACACAAGGGCAAAACCATTCCCAGAAAAGAAGGAATGCAAAAAATTCAACACCTGTTAGCTCTTCACAAACAAGACGTTAAAAAATAATGATGGATATGTCATGGGAAAAATACCAGGTGGTAGAAATTAAATTATCCAAACGAATATTAAACTAATGATGGATCCCACTGCAAACATTTTTTTAGAAAACCAAATAGAAATGATATGAAAACGTTGCCAGATAAAACTAATAAATAATCCACTGCACACTGAGGATGGAAAGAATTGTTTGTGTCTACATCTTCCTTAGATAAAATAAACTGATTCCATCTAAAAAGTGGATACGTAACAAAAACGTACTGAGATGTACTATTGCCATTATTTATTTCCTTCATAATATATGGATCCTTCAGAATTCCTTGTAGTGAATAAACTGAATAAAGATTTGAAGTGTCTTTGGTACTATTTCATTTCCAATTTATAATATGATTCAGCCAAAATCTAAATTTAATCTTTCTGTTTAAAAGCTGTGAGTAATATGAACACAATTTTAATAAAATATCTTTCCTGCCCATCTAGTGATCAATGAAACTTTGTGAGTTTTTTTTTTTATCCATATCCATTGTATTAAAAATTTCTTAGAGGTGGATGTGGTTACACCGTGGGTTAAGCCACTGCGTGGGATGTCCTCATCCCATACACGAGTGCTTGGGTTCAGTTCCCACGTAGCTTCCTGCTAATGTGCCTGGGAGGCAGCAGAGGATGGCACAAGTACTAGGGCCCCTGCCACCCACATGGGAGACTCAGAAGGAATTTCTGGCTCCTGGCTTTGCCTGGCCTACCACTGGCTGTTACAGCACTTGGGGAGTGAACTAGAAAATAGAAAACTGATCTCTCTCTCTCTCTCTCTCTCTCTCTCTCTCTCTCTCTCTTTCTCTTTCTCTTTCTCTTTCTCTTTCTCTTTCTCTATCTCAATCCCTGTCATTCTGCCTTTCAAATAGATAAAAAGATCTTTTTAAAACAGAATGTCCTAATATGTTGTTAGGAATTTATTATTGTTTCAAAAGCTTTTTGCTTTCTTCTTTGAAGTTTTTTTCTTTATAATATTCACACATACATTTTATAAATATTCAAACAGTATTTTAAAATAACCTTAAGAAATAGTGGTAATAGACTTTAAATTTTGTCACATATTTTGTGCCCTTTTTAATTAATCATAGATGTTTTCACCTTCAAAACATTTATTATTCCACCTGTCTGCCGTATTTGCTCTCTGTTAGTCCTGATCAGTAGCAGTTCTCTGCACTGACCCTCAGATTCCAGCTTAGTTTAAATGGTGATTCTTTACTCCATGTCTTCTCATTATTTTCAAATTGTCCTTGAACTCACTAACTTACGGAATGTTATTTATTATATGTATATGCATAACATTTAAAGGCAGAGTGACAGAGAAAGAGAAAGATAGACAGAGACAAAAACACAGATATATCTTCCATCTGCTGGTTTACTCCCCTAATCTCTCCAAATGGCCACAACAACCAGGTCTAAGCAACACCCAGGAGCCAGGACCTTTGTCCTGGTTTCCCACGTGGGTGGCAAGTGTCCAGATATGTGCACCATCTTCTGCCGCTTTCCCAGGCGTAATAGCAGATAGCTGGATCAGAAACAGAGCAGAAAGACTCGAACTGGCACTCCAATTTGGTATGCTGCTGGCACAAGTGGCAGATTAATTTACTGTCCCACAATGTAGGTCCCTGCACAGCTTTTAAAATGTAATACTGCTCTATCTTAGGGTCAATGTTTCCTTGAATACATTGCATGATAAAGCTGATCCTACATTATTTAAGTTTTACTTCCTTTTACACAGTAACCTTTTAGAATGTATAAAAATTATGTTGTCACCTAAATATCACATTTACCATTT
Organism: Oryctolagus cuniculus; assembly: GCF_964237555.1. Taxonomy (NCBI): domain Eukaryota; kingdom Metazoa; phylum Chordata; class Mammalia; order Lagomorpha; family Leporidae; genus Oryctolagus; species Oryctolagus cuniculus. The sequence continues at coordinate 6,434,306 of NC_091441.1, read as the reverse complement.
ATACCGTAGTTTTTAGATACTTTAATTTAATCATTGAATGGGAATTTGATCTGAGCTTTCTATTTCCTTTATAAGACTTCTGTATTCAGTAATGCAGAGTTGACTTGGATTACCAAGTGACCCTTAATGGATTTAACCATTCAATAAGTAGAACTGTTGGATATAATCTTCACAAATTAGCACTCTGGCAGCTTGAAGGTCTTGAATGGGAAATGCTCTCCTTGGGGCTGGTTCCACTTGAAGAATGCCATCTATGTGCATTTCTTCTCTGCCTGTTTTACAAGGCGACTACCTCTTCAGTCAGTTTTTCCTATTTTTTTATTGCATACACCCAGTCTTTTCCCTGACACTACTGTACTATGACAGAATCTCAGGTGCTAATTGCTTTCCTGAAAGAGATGCTTTAGGTTTCTGCATCTCTGCTGGCCAGTGCTTCTCTAATAACATGTTCACCATCTACTGTGAAATACACGTTCATAATACACCTTTGTCTCTTGCTTTGGAATAGTCAAAATAATTATCCAAACTGAAACTGTTGGATAATCTATAGAATACATTTCTGCATAAATTATTTCTCTCTGACCCACATTGGGCTGGCTACCCACAGTCTGTGACTGACAAATTACGTCCATGGGATCTCAGACCTCAAATCATCTTTCAACTCAGTGCCATGATAAACATCCAAGCTTCTATGAAGAAATCACTTTTATGGAGCTAAACTCCAGGTGTCTTCATAAAGTAATCTTTTGTAAAACTGTGCAGAATTTGGAGTACCTAAACTAATGGGTATGATGACTCATACTAGGCATTCATTTCTCATAATCTGCACATTAGCCTCATCTCCTAAAAATATAGATGGAGACGTAGATAAAGATCGCAAATGCTATCCAACGAATGGGCAATATCTTTACGTCCGTCAAAGAATGCATTTCCAGAAGTCTGGCTGAAGTGAACAATGAAATGTAAAACCTGTCTCTTACCTAGAATTGAGTTGATAGCAATGAACTTTTTACGCAAACACATATAATTAGTTTCTCTCCGCCAGAAAAATCAGAATTCATATGAAATAATTAGGTTTGGTCTCTGATGGCACTTGAACTAAGTGGAAACTCTGAAGTTTGATAAACCAGGTTTCATGCAAACAAAGGGAAGAAAAGACAGCCAATTTGAGTAGAAAATGAAATAAATACTCAGGAAAGAAGAACATAGTGAATGTAACTTCACTCTTTGTAATGAACAGACATGAATTTTATAAATTCAAAATGTGCTTTCAGTCTGGTCACATTCTATATCCTATCACCAATAATAGCTGGTGAAACTGCCCAGTGCCTCTTGCCCTTGTTTTGTCACAACTCTGTAGAGTTCTTGTAACTAATTATTTTAGTGGTTTCCATGTGATGTGCACTTCATGTACAATTCACTCCATATGTTCAATGCTCTCATGTCAGTATGTTCACAGGATTGTAGACCCACCGCCAAAATCAATTTTAAAATATTTCTTCATCCCAAACACATTAATAGTATTTTTAATCTCCATACCTCAACCATTCTTGCCTTTCCCTTTTTCCATATCCACCAAGCACTAGGCAACCATGGATATGCTTTTTTTATTTATATAAATTTGCTAATTCTGGATATTTATACAAAAATGACACAGATTTTTTTTTTGGTCTGGCTTATTTCAGCCAACGTAAGGTTTCCATCTTTTCCTATGTTTCATTGCTATACTGACTTGTTTAATTTTCATTTTATTTATTTAAGAGGCAGAGTGACAGAGAGAGAGAGAGAGAGAGAGCGCCTCCATTCTCTGGTACACTCTCCAAATGGCCAGAACTGCTGGGATAGGCTAGGCCAAAGCCAGGAGCCTGGAACTTCATCCGGGTATCCCATGTGGTGCTGGTCCCTACACACATAGGCCATCTGCTGTCTGTTTCCCAGGCACATTAGCAAGGAGTGGATCAGAAGCAGGGAAGCCAGGGCTCTAACCAGGACACTAGTATGGGATGCCAGCATCGCAAGAAGTGGCTGAACATTTTGAGCTACATTGGCAGCCCCCTACTTTATTTATTTTTATACTGCAATAATATTTTAGTGTTTCATTTATGGATCTGTCACATTTTTTAGCTATTCAACAGTTGACGGACATTGAGCTGTTTCTGGATTATTATGAATACTACTGCTATAAACATTCCTATGCATATGTTGGCATGCTCATATATTTTAAATTATCTTCAGTATATAATGAAGAGTAGAACCTATAAAATTTTTCTGAGGAACCATTAATGTTGTATTCAAAAGGGGCTGCACTAGTTGATTCAGATGTTATATATATATATATATATATATAAAACATATATATACACACACACATATACATATATACCTTTTTATGGGGTGTGGTACAAGATTCCTTCACACTTACACAGCATACAATAAAATGAAACAATTGATGTTTTCATTTCTATGTATTTTCTTTGTGTCTTGAGCCTATTGGCTCCTCTTTTCCAATTATTTTACAAAAAGACAAAAATAACATGTTGGAGAAGATATGGAGAAAGGTGAACACTTGTATACTGTTGGTAGGAATGCAAATTGGTACATCCATTATGGAGAACAGAAAATTCTTTAAAAAACTAAAAGTAGTCCTCAATATGGCACAGCTATTCCATTTCTGGTTAAATATCCAAAGGAGATGTGGTTAATGTATCAAAGTGATAGCTGCATTCCCATGTTCATCGCAGTACTGTTCATGATAGCCGGTGCCAAACTAGATGCCGGTCAATGGATGCAGCAGCATTCCTAAGAAAAATCTTTTGCATGTGGAGCAAAAGGGACATGTAAAAGTAATGAAGATTGATTAAGGAAGGACAATAGGTTATTCTATAATGGTACATTGTTAACAAATTAGAAAAGTAGTCAGAAAATCTATTTTATTAATGAGACATCAAATTAAATGACAATATGACATAAAACAACAAGTAAACAATGAGGCAAATAATTTAGCCAAGTTGAAAATAATGAGACCAGAGAGGGAGATGCAAATTGTCTCCAAAACTAGCATCTCTGGGGAAGCAGAGCACAGAGACCACATCCCACTGTTTCTCCTGCCTTTCCCACGGGCCTGTGTGGATAGCCCGGCTTCTCATTATAGGAAACAAAATGATAGGACTCCCTGAAAGGTGGGAAAGAAACAGCCGCCCTAACCTCTGAATTTCCCCCAGAAAAATGAGTCATGACTCTTGGTGCAGCTTTTATCTCAATGCAACTAAAACATTTTGCATCTTCTATGTCTGCCGGACATTGCAGCGAAATAACTCCAAAATGTTTGTGCTGGTGCTTGCTTGACTTGTTCTTTTGATGTCTGCTACATTTATGATTTCTAAGCTTCAAAGTGCAATTTCTCCACATTGTAATCAAGGAGTTTCTGCTGTGGGTTTATAAAGTTGTTCATAATTTCTTATGAATCTATCACTTTCAATTACACCCAGCTTATTTTTAATTTTCCTGAACCCACAATCCTGTTTTCAGAGGCAGGGCTCTTATAATCTAACACTATGAGAAAACTGAAGAAAGTCTTGAAGCCTTCAGGTCAGGAGTCCACAAACAAGTTCTATTTAAGGCTAGTTATTAAATATTTTATGCTTTATGAGCTATATAGACTGATGCATATTTTTTGGGTTTCTTAACCCTTTAAAATGTAAATACTAAGGGAAAGTGTTCTATAGCATAGCATTTACGATGACTGTGCCCCGTACTGGAGTACCTGAGTTTGATTCTCAGCTCTTAATTCCAGTTTCCTGCTAATGCATTCTTTTGGAGATGGCAGTGATAACTCAAATCATTGATCTCCTATCACCCGTGCGTGAGACTTAAAGAGTGATTTCCCAGTTCCCTGCTTCAGCCATGGCCTAGCCCCTGGCCATGTGGACATTTGGAGAGTGAATCAACAGAAAGGAGTTTTCTCTCGTCCACTCACCAGCTGTCTCTCTTTCTCTCTTAAACTTTTTTGAATGCAAAAACTGGTTTCAACATTTTTATATTGCTGTCAGTTAAAATGGTCTATGCTTAACATGAAAGACAAATTCATCACTTTAAATCTTTTTTTTTTTTTTTTTTTGGACAGGCAGAATTAGACAATGCGAGAGAGAGAGAGCCAGACAGAGAGAAAGGTCTTCCTTTTTCCATTGGTTCACCCACAAAGAGGCCGCTACTGGTGTGTTGCGGCCGGCCCGCTGCACCAATCCGAAACCAGGAGCCAGGTGCTTCTTCCTGGTCTCCCATGTGGGTGCAGGGCCCAAGCACTTGGGCCATCCTCCACTACACTCCTGGGCCACAGCAGAGAGCTGGACTGGAAGAGGAGCAACCGGGACAGAACCGGCACCCCAACCGGGACTAGAACCCAGGGTACTGGCGCCACAGGCGGAGGATTAGCCTAGTGAGCCGCGGCGCCAGCCAATCATTTTAAATTTTTATTTACTTATTTATTTGAAATACAGAGAAACAGAAAGAAACAGAGATAACAAATCCACTAGTTCAGTCCTCAAATGCCTGCAACAGCAAAGGCAGGATCAAGTTGAAGGCAGGAGCCAAGAACTCAATCCGGGTCCCCAAAAAGGACAGCAGAGAACCATTACTTGAGCCATTACCAGATGCCTCCCAAAGTTCACATTAGCAAGGAGCTGGAATGAGGAATCAGCCAGGACTTGAACCCAGTTAACCCTAATGGGACATGAGTGTGCCAAGTGGCATCTTAACTGCTCTTGGAGATTTTCTTAATATTGTGAGCTGTGTGCCATCCTTTCATAACATTAGGCACTTACAAATTAATATACCTAAAATGAGTAAATTCCTATTGTATTGAATACCATTTTGAATAATTTATAGCATTAAAGTAAAACATATTTGTGAAACAGTTTTATAGATACTACAGAATTCTCATATATCTAGTTTCACTTACTGTTAATATCTAAGGTTAGTTTATGGTATATGCATATATTGCTATCAACTAAAGCCCTCTGTTTTCATATTTTCTTGGTTTTTGCCTGATACCTTTTTCTATCCCAGGATCCCATTCTGGGTCTTATTTTATTTAATTCTCATATCTCTTGGCTTTCCTCTGTATTTGGATGGTTCCTCAGACTTTAATTGAAATATAACCTTATACACAAATATTTATCATGTAAAAATTTGGAATATATATTATAAAATTAAAAATCTGGCCAATAAACATATGTACGTACCCACATACTTAACCACTTTTGTCATTGAGAACATGTTCGTTCGGGGTCACTGCAATGGTTTTGAGGAGTAAGGTATTTTGTAGAATGTCTCTAAACTGAGGGTTTTGAGATGTTATCTCACAATACTGGGTTTATAATAAGACATCAGAAGCAGAGCACCATTCTCATCATTCCTATGGAAAGGATGGATGACCACATCACCTGGACAGGGTGCTGGTGGCTTGGTTTTTAAGTGGTGACAGTACTCATTCCCTGTGCTCTCCATACCGCCCTCTTCAGAGGACCTCTCGCCGAAGATGCACAGAGACGGGCTCACATCCTCAGAGCAAGGGGATCCACACAGATTTCCTGAATTCTTCTAATGGGATGTTTATCTCTTATTCCTTGTTTTTTAACTGAGTCAATGGTTTGTCTCATTTATATGAAAATGAACTTGTAAATATCCATTTTATGCCTTGAATTACAATACCATGCACTTTATTTTGTTCTTCAGGATATTTTTTCACTTGTGGCCTATGGAACGCTTTCAGTTGGCCGTAGACTGCCTCTGACATTCTTCCATCTCTGTTTTCTTAGTCCATTCGTACTTCTAAGCAGCATAAGGTGCCTGAGGCTCATCTAGCCTATTTCCTGCCTTAATGTTAAAATTAGCCATTTCTCAAAAAAATGCTGGTCTATTTCATTATCGAACATAATTAGAAACCAAAATCTGGCTAAGTGAGCTCATGGCTATGAGACTTTCTTTGCCTTTAGCCCCACTTAGATCAAGAGTGTGAAATATGAGCATGCATACTAATCCATGCACACAGACATATTTATAGGTATTTCTTTACTTTCTTTTTACTTGAAATTTTCTATACATTACATGTTATATATTATACTATATGTACATATTTTATATATACATATATCTTTGTATGTGTGTGTCTGTATGTATATGAGTGTGTGTGCGAAAAAGAGAGAGAGAGAGATCAAATCCTCTAGTTCACTCCTCCAATGTCCATATGGCCCCCAGTGGGGCTGAAGCCTGAAGTCAGGAACTCAGTCAAGGTCTCCCCTTGTGGGTGGCAGGAACCTATTTACTTGACCCATCTTCACTGCCTCCCAGAGTCTGCAATAGCAAGAAGCTGGAGTCAGGAGCTACAAGCAGGAATTGAACCCAGGGATTCCAATAAGCAATATGCGCATCTCAACTGCTAAGCCAACCATGGACTTCTACAAGTATTTTTAGATGTAAACACACTAAGTTGACTTTGTTCAGACTGATGATTTTTCCATTTGTAGAAAGTTACCACGAGGGCCATCCTTGCCTCCTTCCCTCGCTTACCTGGCTATCACTATCTACCCTACATGTGTAACTTTTTCAGTTCAGTCCACATATGTAAGATGTATCAGAACTGTTAAGCCCAATACCATGGGAACACAATTTACAAGTCACCGTGCAGTGAGTCAGTAGTTTCTTTTGCATTTAGTCCTACAGACTGTACTTATTAGTGGTTACTCGGGTAAGTAGCTTTCCTTCACACCCCCTTCACTGCAGTTGCCGCATACATCTTTGACAAGGTAAAGTTGCTTTGGCACATTGCAGATTCTATTCTGGGATTCTCTCACCTTCTACGTGTTGTCATTTAAATGTGATTGCATATACTAAGGTTCATTCTTTTCTTCTGTCAAGTTCCTTGTGTTTTGATAAATACACAGGGTTATATATTCACCCTCACAATACCCTACATCATAGTTTCTCTGTCCTAGGAACATTTCATGCTTTATCTATCAGCACTTTTTTCTCCACCTCTAAACCCCTGGCACCCACTGATCTTTTCTGGTTTCAATAGTGCCTTCTTTTTCTAGAATGTCATATAAATGGACTTGTGTAGCCTTTCTGACTGGCTTCTTTTACTTAGCAATAAGCATTTCGGATTTCCCATGTCTATGAAGGATTTGGTTACTCATTTCTTTTTATTGCTGAATATCATTCAGTTTTATGGTTATACTTGACTTTATTCATTCACCTATTGAAGAACACTTTGTTACTTTCACCTTTTTCAGTTAAAAAAAACCATAGACATTTGCATACAGAATTTTATGTGTACCTAATTTTCAAATCAGTTGAGGAAATACTTAGTAGCATGACCCCTATATTGTATGTAACATTGTGTTTAGCTTTGTATGAAAATACCAATCTTCCTTCCAAAGTGCCTGCACCATTTTCATCTCCATGAGTAATGAATGAGTTTTTATGTGCACCATACCAGTAATTGGCATGGCCAGATTTTAGACCTTAATCAGTATAATAGGTATTTTGTGTCACCTTAACGTTGCTCCAATTTAATTTTCTTTAGCAACAAATGACGCGCACATCTTTTCATGTGCTTATCTGCAATCTTTATATCTTCTCTAATGAAATGTGTGTTCAGAACTTTTGCCAATTAAAAATAATAATTTGTTTATTTACTTACTTGAAAGAGAGAGAGGGAGAGAGATTTTCCATCTGTTACTTCACTCCTCAAATACCCACAAAAGCCAGGGTTGCATCAGGCCAAAACCAGGAGCCAGGAATTCAATTCAGCTCTCCCACATGAGTAGTAGGCATTCAACTGCTTGGCTCATCCCCTGCTGTCTCCCAGAGTGTTCATTAGCACTTGCTGGACCCAGAAGCATAACTGGGACTCAAACCCATCATCAAAGGGAGACACGGATGTTCCAAGTGATCTCAAACTGCTACACCAAATGCTTTTTCTTCACCTTTAAATATTTGTTGCTGTTTTTGTTGTTGAAGGAAGAGTGTTCTTTGTCTATTTCTGATTTAAATAATTCATATATTTTGACAGTATGCTTTCCAATGTGTATCTTGTCCATCCGTTTAACAGATATTAGCAAAGTGCTAAAGTTTTGCCCCTTAGAAACTTCTAAATTTTATTTTCTTCTTTCTATCTACTCATCACCTATATTGAGGTCAGTTAGATTTTCCTTGTCATCTTCTAGAATTTTGTGATTCCAAAATGCATATTGCATTTAGGTTCAGATTCATTAGAGTTCAATTTTGTGAAAGATGTGAAGTCTGTGTCTGGCTTTTTATTTTGTATACAAGCCTTCAATTGTGGCAGCACCAGACTATGCTTTTATTGAAGTATCTTAGTGTCTTTGGAATATCGTGTGAGTATTTTGTGTAAAAGTATTTATGGGTATCTGTTCTGTCTTATGGTTACATGTGCCTTTCTTTTGGTAATACCAATCTCTGTGATTACTGCATGCTTATGGTAAACCTTGAAATCAGGATATGTGTGTCCTCCACCTTTTTTGATCTTCTTCATTATTGCACCATCTATGCTAAGTCTTTTACCTTTGGAAACACATTGGGAAATCTGCTTTTTAATATCTACAAATGTTTAATAGCATTTTTTTAACCTTTATTTAATGAATATAAATTTCAAAAGTACAGCTTATGGATTACAATGGCTTCCCCCCCATAACGTCTCTCCCACCCGCAACCCTCACCTTTCCCTCTCCCTCCCACTTCCATTCACATCAAGATTCATTTTCAATTCTCTTTATATACAGAAGATTAGTTTAGCATACATTAAGTAAAGATTTCAACAGTTTGCACACACATAGAAACACAAAGTGAAAAATACTGTTTGAGTACTAGTTATAGCATTAAATCACAATGTACAGCACATTAAGGACAGAGATCCTACATGAGGAGTAAGTGCACAGTGACTCCTGTTGTTGACTTAACAAATTGACACTCTTGTTTACGGCATCAGTAATCACCCTAGGCTCTTGTCATGAGTCGCCAAGGCTATGGAAGCCTTTTGAGTTCATCAACTCTGATCATATTTAGACAAGGCCATGGTCAAAGTGGAAATTCTTTCCTCCCTTCAGAGAAAGGTACCTCCTTCTTTGATGACCTGTTCTTTCCACTGGGATCTCAGTCGCGGAGATCTCTCATGTACTTTTTTTTTTTTTTTCCCAGAGTGTCTTGGCTTTCCATGCCTGAAATACTCTCATGGGCTTTTTAGCCAGATATGAATGCCTTAAGGGCTGATTCTGAGGCCAGAGTGCTGTTTAGGACTTCTGCCATTCTATGGGTCTGCTGTGTATCTCACTTCCCATGTTGGATCATTCTCTCCCTTTTTGATTCTATCAGCTAGTATATGCAGACACTAGTCTTGTTTATGTGATCCCTTTGGCTCTTAGTCCTATCATTATGATCAATTGTGAACAGAAATTGATCACTGGGACTAGTGACATGGGATTGGTACATGCCACCTTGATGGGATTGAATTGGAATCCCCTGGTATGTTTCTAACTCTACTGTTTGAGCATGTCCCGAATTGCACATCTCTTCCCTCTCTTACTCCCACTCTTATATTTAACTTTGCAGATGATATGATTCTTTACTGAGGGGACACAAAGAACTCAACTAAGAGACTATTGGAACTCCTAGAAGAGTTTGGCAAAGTAGCAGGATATAAAATCAATGCACAAAAATCAACAGCCTTTGTATACAAAGGCAATACCACAGCTGAGAAAGAACTTCTAAGATCAATCCCATTCACAATAGCTACAAAACAATCAAATACCTTGGAATGAACTTAACCAAGGACGTTAAAGATCTCTATGATTAAAATTACAAAGCCTTAAAGAAAGATATAGAAGAGGATTCCAAAAAAGGAAAAATCTTCCATGCTCATGGATTGGAGAATCAATAACAAAAAAATGTTCATTCTTCCAAAAACAATTTACAGATTCAATGAAATACCAATCAAAATACCAAAGACCTTCTTCTCAGATCTGGAAAAAATGATGCTGAAATTCATATGGAGACACAGGAGACCTCGAACAACTAAAGCAGTCTTGTACAAAAAAAAAAAAAGCCGGAGGCATCACAATACCAGATTTCAGGACATACTACAGGGTGTTGTTATCAAAACAGCATGGTACTGGTACAGAAACAGATGGATAGACCAATGGAACAGAATTGAAACACCAGAAATCAATCCAAACATCTACAGCCAACTCATATTTGATCAAGGATACAAAATCAATTCCGGGAGTAAGGACAGTCTATTCAATAAATGGTGCTGGGAAAACTGGATTTCCACATGCAGAAGCATGAAGGAAGACCCCTACCTTTCACCTTACACAAAAATTCACTCAATATGCATTAAAGACTTAAGTCTATGAACCGACACCATCAAATTACTAGAGAGCATTGGAAAAACCCTGCAAGATATAGGTACCGACAAAGACTTCTTGGAAAACACCCTGGAAGCACAGGCAGTCAAAACAAAAATTAACATTTGGGATTGCATCAAATTGAGAAGTGTTTGTATGGCAAAAAAACAGTCAGGAATGTGAAGAGGCAACCGAAAAAATGGGAAAAAATATTCACAAACTATGCAACAGATAAAGGGTTGATAACCAGAATCTACAAAGAAATCAAGAAACTCCACAACATCAAAACAAACAACCTACTTAAGAGATGGGCCAAGGACCTCAATAGACATTTTTCAAAAGAGGAAATCCAAATGGCCAAAAGGCACATGAAAAAATGTTTAAGATCACTAGCAATCAGGGAAATGCAAATCAAAACCACAATGAGATTTCACCTCTCCCCAGTTAGAATGGCTCACATTCAGAAATCTACCAATAACAGATGTTGGCCAGCATGTGGGGAAAAAGGGACACTAACCCACTGTTGGTGGGAAGGCAAACTGGTAAAGCCACTATGGAAGTCAGTCTGGAGATTCCTCAGAAACCTGAATATAACCCTAACATACACCAGCCATCCCACTCCTTGGAATTTACCCAAAGGAAATTAAATTGACAAACAAAAAAGCTGTCTGCACCTTTATGTTTATTGCAGCTCAATTCACAATAGCTAAGACCTGGAACCAACCCAAATGCCCATCAACAGTAGACTGGATAAAGAAATTATGGGACATATACTCTATAAAATACTATAGAGCAGTCAAAAACAATGAAACCCAGTCATTTGCAACAAAATGGAGGAATTTGGAAAAGATCATGCTGAGTGAATTAAGCCAGTCTCAAAGGGACAAATATCATATGTTCTCCCTGATCTGCGACAACTAACTGAGCACCAAAAGGGAAACTTATTGAAGTGAAATGGATACTATGAGAAACAATGACCTGATCAGCTCTTGTCCTGATGGTTGATATACAAAGTAATACTTTATCCATTTTAGTAATTTTTTTTGTTCTAGTACTATTGATTGAACTCTGTAATTAACACACAATTATTCCTAGGTGTTTAAATTTTAACTGAAAAGTGATCCCTGTTAGGAATCTGGAAAACATGATGCTGAGTGAAATAAGCCAGTCCCAAAGGGACAAATACCATATGTTCTCCCTGATCGGTGACAACTAACTGAGCACCAAAAAGGAAACCTGTTAAAGTGAAATGAACACTATGAGAACCGGTGACTTGATCAGCCCTTGCCCTGACTGTTGATGAACAACTTAATACGTTATCCCTCTTAGTATTTTTTTGTTTATTTGTTCTACTTAATACTTTTGGTTGAATACTGTAATCAATACACAGTTATTCTCAAGTGTTGAAACTTAACTGAAAAATGTTTACTAGCATTTTAAAAGGATTGTGTTATAGTATCTTTTTTATAAGGATGTGTGTGATGAATCGTTTCTAGAATTCATTTTCAAAAGCAAATTTTCACTCAGCATGATGTTTTCCAGATTCCTCCATTTTGTTGCAAATCACCAGATTTCATTGTTTTTTACTGCTGTATAATATTCTATAGAGAACATATCTCATAATTTCTTTATCCAGTCTACTGTTGATGGGCATTATGGTGATTCCAGGTCTTAGCTATTGTGAATTGAGCTGCAATAAACATAAAGGTGCAGACAGCTTTTTTGTTTGTCAATTTAATTTCCTTTGGGTAAATTCCAAGGAGTGGGATGGCTGGTGTATGTTAGGGTTATATTCAGGTTTCTGAGGAATCTCCAGACTGACTTCCATAGTGGCTTTACCAGTTTGCCTTCCCACCAACAGTGGGTTAGTGTCCCTTTTTCCCCACATGCTGGCCAACATCTGTTATTGGTAGATTTCTGAATGTGAGCCATTCTAACTGGGGAGAGGTGAAATCTCATTGTGGTTTTGATTTGCGTTTCCCTAATTGCTGGTTATCTTGAACATTTTTTCAAGTGTCTGTTGGCCATTTGGATTTCCTCTTTTGAAAAATGTCTATTGAGGTCCTTGGCCCATCTCTTGAGTGGGTTGTTTGTTTTGTTATTGTGGAGTTTCTTGATCTTTTGTAGTTTCTGGTTATTAATCCTTTATCTGTTGCATAGTTTGTGAATATTTTTTTTTCATTCTGTTGGTTGCCTCTTCACTTTCCTGTTTCTTTTGCCATACAAACACTTCTCAATTTGATGCAATCCCAAATGTTAATTTTTGTTTTGACTGCCTATGCTTCCAGGGTCTTTCCAAGAAGTCTATGCCGGTGCCAATATCTTGCAGGGTTTCTCCAATGTTCTCTAATATTTTGATGATGTCAACTCATAGATTTATATCTTTAATCCATGTTGAGTGGATTTTTGTGTAAGGAGAAAGGTAGGGGTTTTGCTTCATGCTTCTTCACATGGAAATCCAGTTTTCCTAGCACCATTTATTGAATAAACTGTCCTTGCTCCAGGAATTGGTTTTAGATCCTTGATCAAATGTAAGTTGGCTGTAGATGTTTGGGTTGATTTCTGGTGTTACTATCTTGTTCCATTGGTCTATCCATCTGTTTCTGTACCAGTGCCATGCTGTTTTGATTATAACTCTCCTGTAGTATGTCCTGAAATCTGGTATTGTGATGCCTCCAGCTTTGTTTCTGTTGTACAAGATTGCTTTAGCTATTCAAGGTCTCCTATGTCTCCATATGAATTTCAGCATTGTTTTTTCCAGATCTGAGAAGAAGGTCTTTGGTATTTTGATTGATATTGCATTGAATCTATAAATTTCAATTTTTATGCAATGTTTATAAATAGTGGGCATCACTTTGGCTATGTTAACTCTAATAGTAATTTTCCCATGTGTTTCATTGTTCTTCAAGTAATTCTATAACACAGTTGGAGATGTAAATGCAAAGAACCCATGATTCATCAAAGAAGGAAACGTGGCCAGGATAATTGACAAAGGCTTTCTGTTACTGGGTGTTTTCATGTTCCATTGGAGCTACAAATTCATCATCCCAGCAAAATGCCTTTAGACATGCTTGAGTCTTTATCAGGGGAAAGGTACAATGGGGCTTCATTTTACTTAAATTACTTTAGTACATGAATAGTTGTAGAACAGAGAATTTAAAATATAATACTAACGTAGTAATATTCTTTCTTCATATATACAGAATATTCATAGTAGTTTTGCTGTAACTCAGTGATAGAAAAAAGAACCACTCTATTTTTAAATAGTTAAAATACTTTTTCTGGTCTACCTTTTGTAGTTCATAAAAAATATATCTCAGGTGATGCTGCCTCTTTCATTTGTACATGAATAGCACTTTTCATCAATACCCTTGAGCAAGAACAACCAACATTATTTTAAAGAAAACTATGCTTAAGAGATATAATGTATTGAAAAAATTTTAGAACTGTGAATAGGACCCAGAAATCATGTAAAATTTTTATGCTCATGTAGCATACCACATGATATTTTTATTCAAAAATGATTTGGTCCCTTTGCAAAAATAAAATATTTTCCAAATGAATTACCTTCAGAAGCCTTTTGTAAATTCAAAATGTTATCCATCTTTCCCTCTAGAAACCTTCTCCTGGCCTCGGGTTTAGATAGGGAACACATAATTATTCTATCAAGTCCACTCTAAGGGTCAAACCAGCTGTGAGGTGCTTCTACCTGTTAAGCACACTTGAGAGTCTAGTATGGTGCATTCTAAACTGCACACTGTTCATTTCTAGGTACATCTAGATGCTGGGAGATGTGATTACGTGTAGACATGACTTCAAGCACCGTTTCCTACCAGAAATAAGCATACTACTTAGTACCCCAAGAACTGTTTCTAGACTATGTAGATTAGATAGAAACAAAGATCATCACTCATCCAATCATTTGTTCTTTCACACATTTTAAAAATGCCTCCCATGTCTGCTATGTAAAATACCCCAACTCAACTTCTAGCCTATTGTCTTGTCTTCTGACATATTTTCTATTCATTTGCATTTTCCTTTCTTTTTTAAAAAGATTTATTTATTATTTGAAAAGCAGAATTACAGAGAGGCAAAGGCAAAGAGAAAGAGAGAGAGAGAGAGAGAGAGAGAGAGAGGACTTCCATCTGCTGGTTCCCTCACCAGATGGCCTCAATGGCTGGAGCTGCACCCATCCGAAGCCAGGAGCCAGGAGCTTCTTCCAGGTCTCCCACGGAGGTACAGCGGCCCAAGGACTTGGGCCATCTTATACTGTTTTCTCAGGCTATAGCACAGAGTTCACTCTCTAGATGGTTACAAAGGCCATGGCTGGGCAAGGCTGAAGACAAGAGCCAGGAACTTTGTCTGTCTTGCACAAGGGTAGCAGGAGCCCAAACTCTTGGCTCATTTACTGCTTTTCGCTGGCCATTAGCAGAGGGCTGGATCGGAAGCAGAGCAGCCAAGACAGGAACCAGTGCCCATATGGGACGATGGCTTCGCAGGCAGCATCTTTACCCACTACAGCACAGCGCTGGCCCCTGAATTTTCTTTTCTTTACCGTGCTTCCTTCGTAGGATGATGATGCATTTTTTTTTCCATTCAATTTTCTCTTGTTAATATCCTAAAGTTTCCTGATTCAATCTTTGCTCTTATCTGTACCTGCCCAGATATTCTACAAAGCACAGGTAGAATCAGAATTAGAACTAAGATGTTTGCTTGGGAAATGCCTAGGAAGGACAAAGGGAAAGAGGAGCAGGGATAGGCAGGGAAAGTCATCAACATGTGATGCCCCTGGGGTGCCTGCAAGAGGAGGGAGGAGGGGAGGGCTCTGAATAGGGACACTCACCATCAGGGAAGCTGTGACAAAGCCTGGCATCACCAACAAGAAGCTCCAGAGCTGCAATGGCCTGCCTGTAGAAGTCTCATGTTACACAGACGTAACCTGGCTCCTGTGTCTCCACCACGCTCTGTCATGACCTCAACACAAATGCTGTTTGGAATCCGCAAGGTGCACCACCAGAACAGCACCTGCCACACTGCTCACAGCAGACCCTTCGGAAGAGGGATCTCAGTACTACAGCTGGATGACGGCTCCTGCACACCTCTCGCCTGCCACAGCCCTGACGCTCCACACACCTTCACAGAGCATATACTGCGCAGGTTCCGAGAATCTCTCTTTTCAGTGCACGAGAAAAGAGAGAAGTTATTGGGGAAATATTCACTTTCTCTGAGTAACATAACTTGTATTCATCCTGTCATCCCTGCTATATATTTTCAATTCCCATTCATCATCCACTTGGTGACACCAGGTGGAGTGGTATAAACCCTGGGTTGCAGCCCATGTACCCTCATAGTTACAGTCGGTAAAGGGATGACATTAGGGGACTGTGCAAGCCATAGACAAGGGTGCGCCCTTTTGTGGACCAGAGTTCTGAATCCTGTCGGATCCTTGAAGTGATAGTCAGTCTGTCTAGCCCAGCTAACATCTTGCATCACTGCATTCCAGACCCAAGTATTCTCTACTGTGATCATTAATATGTGTTCCATTAGAAGCAGAGAGAATCTGTATATTTCATAATATTAAAATTGAAGGCATGGAAATTAACATAGCTCTGGAGTAAAATTGAGAACAAATATTTTCATCATGAAATATGAGTGAGTCCAAGATTGTACCATACTGTAGCTTGCAGTATCAACAAGTCCTTATTGGATAGAAACACTGTATTTATTTCTCTAGGATTTTCACAGATTAAGAAAAATCAATGTGAATTCCTAATTTACTATTTTGAATTGCTTAAGAAATAGGAGTTCAGCATGTAAAACTAACCACAAAGAACAAATAATGTACTTTGATTAAAGAAAATATGGGGCTTAAAAATGGGATTTACTAGGTATAGACTATGCAACAACTATATTTGCAATATTTAAGATTAAATTACAAAGAAAACAAGGCAAAATGACAAAGGTGACTATGTCTCACACGCAATCATGCTCCCCACCACCATCATTTCTCCCTGTCTGTTGTATATTTTGTCCTCACGGAACATTTACTTAACTTGTATTTTTGTTTGCTGTGGTGTGTCAGCAATATCCTTTAAATAATATGACCCTGGTGTTCTTGTAGACTGGATGTAGCAAGTGTGGATTCTAGTGTTAGTGAGTCATCTTCTGCTGCCACGTGTCTCTCCATGCCTGACATACATTTTCTGTGGTTACACATATTTATGTATAATCCATAAACGATAAAGCCAACTTCAGTGAGCCTTCATCCAAACAATAAGATGTGAAATATAATATACCAGGGGCCCGCACTGTGGTGTAGTAGTTTAAGCATCTGCCTGCAGTGCTGGCATTCCATATGGGTTCTGGTTCAAGCTCTGGCTGCTCCACTTCTGATCCAGCTCCCTGCTGATGGCCTGGCAAAGCAGTGGAAGATGGCCCAAGTCCTCTCCCCTGCACCCGCGTGGGAGAGCTGAAAGGAGGTCTTGGCTCCTGGCTTCTGATCAGCACAGCTCCAGCCATTGTGGCCATTTGGAGAGTGAACCAGCAGATGGAAGACTTCTCTCTCTCTCTCTCTCTCTCTCTCTCTCTCCCTCTCTCCCTCTCTCCCTCTCTCTCTCTCTCTGTAACTCTGCCTTTCAAGTAAATAAATAATTTTAAAAAAAATAAAAATAAATAAGAAAGATATATGATTTACCCACTGAGGGTAACACCCATATTTCTCTATAGCCAGATCCTACTAGTTGCCCACCCCAAGGACTGCCACCACACTTTGGTCCTTCAACAATCCAAATACTTCCTGAGAGCTCCATTGCTTGTGAGGTTGTTATGCCAAACAGCATTTGTACCGCAGGCGTATCCCTGCCAAAGACCAAGTCACAATTTGAGACCTGATGCTTATTGGCTCTTAGTGCAGGGAGCAAAGTTTCATATATGTACAAAAGCATTTCTCTATTTGCATCATAGCGATCAGCACAAATTTACCTCATATCACTGCACTCTAAACTTAACTGCAAACAAAATCATTTTTCATTTTTCCTCAGAAAGATAATTTCCTCCTCCTTTTTTGTAGTAAATTCCACATCCGTTGGCTGAAACTGCGTTAGTGTTTACATTTGCCAAGTGAGGACAACTAATGAGGCTGGCAAATAAGCAAGTATTTTTGCAAGTCTATTGTATATCTTTCAAGATAACACGATACTTATCTACTTAAAAAGAATAATTCTTTATTTTCAAGCACTTTGAAAAACTCTCCTTTCTTTATGTTTGTCATTGCCAAATTTTAAGTGCTTTTTGTTCATAGGAGAATGTTTCATTCAGGAATATTAAAAAGCAAAATAAAACAATAACTTACAGGAAAGTGCTAGCACAGCTGGAACATGGCACTGTTTTTCCCTTGCCATACAGGTTTTCCATATTTCCTACTGATACTTGATTATTGCATCTGAAAATCTAACCAACCATTTAATAGCACATAATGGGGTAGTGTAAGTCAGTAACTGGAGCTAAATATAGGCAACTCTTTGCTCTGAGTGAGCTCAACAATAGACTTGAATTTGGAGACAGTCAAGAATGCGAGGAGGAAAGCTAGAAAGGAAACATAATGATGAGATACCAACTTTCCTTTGCCTGATTGCTAAAAAAGATTATTATTCTTGATGAAAAATAAGGGGCCATGTTATGCGCCACTGATGTCATAACATTATGAAACAATAAAATGAAACTCTAAGCATATACAGATAAAATTCTAAACACAACAACAATATAGATCTAGAGATATAAATAGGTGTGCATATTTGTCATAGATAAGAGATAAGCATTGAAAAACACTGTTTTGTGCTGCTATGGAGGGTTGGAATGACACACAAAGTCTCCTGGCACAGCAGTTCCTATCCAACAATGCATTATACTAATGAAGGTAAAATAACAACACAACACACCCCAAGTCTGCAGCTGTAGGCTGCTGAAGATCCTTTCTCAGAGTGATGTGGCAATCCACATCAACGCTGATACAAGGCATTTTTCTGTTTTTATCACATGATTATTATATACCTGTATGTGTCCTCTCTCCTGACAGCTACATCCATACATCCACAAATATTGTGCATAGTAACCAATCTTGACGGAACAGGAATCCTTTCTAAAAATGTTTTTAAAGTAGAGGTCTGTACAGAGCAGAAGTCTTCACAGCCTGCAACGTCCTATGTTTACAGGGGATCTGGTTAGGGTCAAATAAAGCCGAAAGCGTCTCTGGAGCCCAGTGGACGTTTTACAGAACCCATTTTGGATAAAATATTAGCAAATAAAAAAAAAAGGAAGTGAGAAGGAGAACAAGTTTGAAAGAGCTTTTGGTGAATAGTTACAGTCAAAAATCATGTATGCATTTTGACAGTTCCTGGTCCATGACAAGATAAACCCTTCTGATATATTTGTGGAGAGAATCAATTAAATTTTGCATCTGTGTTGTATGTACCACATTGTGTTTAGTATTAGGAAAAATACTTTAAAATAACTAAACCTATATCTATTGTACTTATTTTTTAAAGATTTATTTATTTGTTTGAAAGTCAGAGTTACAGAGAGAAAGGAGAGAGAGAGAGAGAGAGAGAGAGAGAGAGAGAGATCTTCCATTTGCTATTTTACTCCCAAAATAACTACAACAACTGAGGCTGTGCCAGGCTTAAGCCAGGTCTCCCATGCAGGGAAAGAGGCTTAAGAATTTGGCCGTCTTCCGCTGCTTTCACAGGTGCATTAGCAGGGAGCTGGAAAGGAAGTGGAGCAATAGGGATATGAACCAATGCCTGTATGGGATGCTGGCACTGCAGGTCATGGCTTAACTCCCAGCACTACAGCCTTGACCCTCAACTGTACTTATTGAAAATACATGAGAAAAAACATGCAGTGTCACAACTGTATTGTAACAAGAAGGGTTTACATCAAGTCTGAATCACATTTACAATTTACTATGTTAGGTGTTAGTTTGGAGCTAGAAGTTTGGACTTAATAGCCGTAGGAATCATCAAGTTCCAAACGTGAATCAAACTTTTCTTCTATGTTTTTTTGGCTTTGTAACTCTGTTGTTAAAAGCCAAAAAGAATCAATGAAAAAGAAAATGGTGGAAAACATTATTCTTTTAAATATTATTAAATAATATTCTATATTTAGTAAAAAAACTCATAAGGAATGTGATTGTGATTCTTTGAGACACAGAATGCCTATTTATATAAATTTCAGAAAATACAGGAAATTATCCACAAGTTTGCCTTTTCCCCTGAAAAGACCCCATTAAAATGTGTAAAAGATGATGTAAGATTACTTCAAAAATTAAAGGAAAAACAGAATTAAAATATAAACTTTGCTGCAAAAAAATTGAAATTGATGCATAGATTTTTTAATAGCACTCATGTTCCATGAATCATTTAAAGAGCTCTCATGTTAAATTTAGAGCTAAATTATAGACCTTTGGTCCCCTTATATTTGGCAAAGAGCATAGTCCCTGTGTCTTCACTATGGCTTTTTCTGTTTGACAACTTTCTAGCATTATTAATATAAAAAGCAATTTAGCTGGGTTCATTAGGCGCAATGAGAAAGCAAAATATAGTTGAGCACCATTGAAAAATCCACTAAGCATTGATATGGTTGTTGTAGATACTCATACTGATATGTTGAATAATGTTCTTTAATATGCTATAAGCTTTCAGATATCTTACTAATACATGACTAGTTTTTTTTTTTTTTTTAATAAAAGAGAAAAGGTATATTTAAGCCCTCAGTTTCGGAGGTTGACGTCCAAGATTGGATGGCCCCATGGTTTACCCTCTGATGTAGGCAACCCATGACAATGGCAGAGCCCATGCAGAGGAAGGTTAAATGACAAGCCAGGAGGTAGCTAGAGCAGTTGGGACATCTCAGGTCTTCACAATGAATCTTCTCGTGAGAACCGTGTTCCAGGAGCATGTCCACAGTGATCGGAGAGCTCCCACAGGCTCTGCTCCTGTTCAACGCAGTAGCTCACTTTCCCATGTTCGTGTCCTCATGAAGAATGCACCAGCTCTGCTAGTTCTAATTCTTTAATAGTCTCAGTAATTACCACATATAAGCACAAATCTATAAACCATGATATTCATGTAGATTTATACAAATATGTTATTCTTAATGTTTAGAAATATTAAGTGAAGTTTATCACATTGTTTATTCTTATGTTAAATTTTGACACTATAAATGAAATAAATTCATATCAATTTGAAATATAATTCTTTCTGTGAACAAATAGATATTTTAATTTGAAATTGTCTTCTGACAGCAAGTCTTCTTTTTTTAGGAAGATTGTTTCAGTTTCAATTTTTTTCTTAGCTACATACCTCTTACAGATTGACATGGGAATCCCTTAAATATAATTAATCAATAATCACTGATAAATTTTGTTTGCTGTAGCCTTTCCATTAACTTAACACTCACATCCTTTGTAATGTTTTTGTGTCGAACTCCAAGTTTAATTTTCATGGAGTAATGATATTTTCTTTTATTCATTTACTAAAAATTGTATTTGGTGATGTCTATAGCTGTAGGACATTGTGCTTGGTATATCATGGAAAGTGAGCACTATATAGGCAACAGTATATAAACCATGCCAACACAGAATCTAGTAAATTATCAAATACACATATAAACAAAAGCTATTGCAATGCTGCAAATCTATATGGTAGAAATCTAGAATATTGGGTCCATAGCAAGTATGATTTGGCTCCAAAGATCCTAACAATGTGTGGACGTGAGGTGGGGGTGCTGCTGACATCTAGTGGACGGAGCCCAGTGATGCGACTAACATCCTACAGTGCACAGGAAATTCTACCACGCAATCTACCCAGGCCAAGCACCTCCCTGGAGGTGATAGTTAAGTGAAAATGAAAAAGATGAAGAACAATGATGGCATCAAGTGGACTTAATTATCAAAGGAATAAGGTCTGGAGTCTCTGCTGTACTGAAAATTCTGAATTAAATCTCACAAGAATTGGGAATCTCTTGAAATTTCTTAAAGGGGAGAATAATGTGACCAGCGTGCCCTTTTAAAGCGCCACGATATGGAGTGTGAGGATAATACACTGTAGTGCAGACAGGGGTAAAAACAAAGACATCATGCATCTTAATAAACTATGATAGATACAGTTATCCTGACACTGTAGTCATAATACAGGTGAAAACAAATGAAAAAATTATAAATATTTGTAAGGTGGATTGTGGGGAGCAAACCGGACTAGACTGAGTTACTGGAATTAAGACTTATTCTATGCATCTGCTCTCCCACAATATGGCGCTGGGAGAGAAGTAAACAGCTTCCGCACAGCTGCCTCCAGTTCAGCTAATAAACTGTAGGACTTGCTCCTGATTGGAGGAGAGCAGCGTACTCGGCGTGTGGGCAGCCGAGTTGGGATTGGCGGAGGAGGACTATAAAGGAGGAGAGAGACGGCATGCACCGGGAACATCTATGGGGAACATCTAAGGGGAACATCTAGCTGAAGGAACACCTGTGCAGCCCCCAAGAAAGCCGGCCGGCGGTGTGCCGCTCCCCTGCGGAAGTGGGGAATGTGGCCAGGGGGAACTGCCCTTCCACGGAGGTGGAAGGGATAGTAGCCAACCCGGGAAGAACCAGCAGCAAACCCGGGGAGGGCCGAGCAGACGAAAGAACAGCGCAGGGTCCTGTGTCGTTCCTCCACGAAGAAGGGGAGCGACAGTGGATGGCAAGATTTACTGATAGAATTGGATATAGGGTTTAGAGAGATGGTATCTAGGAGCTACATGAAATCTTTTCTCTTTATATTAATAAAAATTTAAATAATAAAAAAGAAACGTTCACTGCGGTTTGACAGAGTAATTCTATATCCGTTGAATCAAATGGTAAAGAAAATGAACTTTAAAAAACAAAGAATCCAGAAATGACCTACAATTTTCTAGTTACATAAAAAATTTGGAAAGAGAAGACCTAAGTGTCTTTCATTAATTGGAACAAGTTGGGTGAAGAGAACAACAGAGAGATTCATCAGGACTTCTGTGGTTGCACTGCTCATCAAGCACACAAGCTGATGTTGAAGTGACACAGGCACACGGTGATCTGAAACTTGAGAAGCAGATCCTTGGGAATCTTATAGGACCTGAGTGGCATGGTGTACATGAAAATGGATGGGATCACACAAGGTGAAGGCAGAAGAAATGAAGGAGAGGTCTATAAAGGAATCCAAAGGAGTTTCACCACTTTTGGTCTCTAGAGGAAGACAAAGTATGAGGAATAGCAGGGCAGGGGCATTCCACAGCTCTGTGGCCTCCGGAGAAACAAGACAAAATGAGAGTTTCAGGAAACAGAATTATTGTTGAGGGCCTAAGTAAACCAAAGACTAATTCCTTGGCAAGTTATATGTGCTTCACATTCAAAAATAGGCTTCTTGATAACTTGGGTGTGTTAAAGTTTGTTCAGCAAGGTCAGACATCAGATGCAATTGAAGCAAAATGGTCACCAAGGAATTTTATTGTTAAGATTGATTTAGAAAAAAATAGTGCAAACTGGCAGAATTATGAGCTGGCAGATAACAGCAGATACCAATGGCCAAAGGAGAGAATGTTTGGTATTGCAGGACCTAAAGAACACAGTATATGAAGTCCCAGTGTAGACAGAGTTCTGCATGTGATTGTTTCAGACAAGAAGGACCTAAGCTCAAGAGGCATTATTCAGTGTAGCAGGAAGAAAAGGTGTGTTTTATGATGAGCGGGAGTTTTGAAATTTGACAGTGGGATGGAGCGGAGGTTCCTACTGGTCATGCCCAAGTATTACCACCCTCCAGCGTGGAGGATGGGTAATGATAAATGCGTGTCAGATGGAACCATCTATTTCTCCAGAATTTCCACAAATTAAGAAAGTCAATGTGCATTCCTAAGGTATCATCACGAAACAAAAAGAAACAAGACTATAGCATATAAAAGTCAACAGAAAGGCCAAAAATAGTTTCTTTCTATAGAACAAAGTGTTATAAAAATTAGCTTTATTGCGGATCTTGCTAAATAATTGTATATCCAAAATTTAAAACTCAAAATATTGAAGTACAAAACATAAGAGATTTTGAAAACTTATCAGAATAACTTGAGAACATAAAATCTAACAGTTGAAAGAAATGAAGACAATCATGATTGAAATTTTAAAATGGATTTGCTCAATATCAGATTAAATAATATATTAAGGACTTGAAAAATAGATATAAAGAAACCTTCTGGAATATTTCAGGATGAGTAAAGTATTAAATCAATGCTATGAGTACTGTAGCTGGAATCAGGGAACTTAACAATTGATAGTATACATTAGAGGATAGGAGATGTTTGAAGATACAGTGGCTGAAAATTCTTTAATCAATTTAAAACAGGGAGGACAATAAACAGTGAGGATAACAGATTCCAAGTAGAATAGAGTTTAAAAGAAACCAAGTCTTCATGACACAATATACTGCAACTGTGCAGTTCCAAAGATAGCTTAAAGGAAACCAGAAGTATTATATATAAAAAGTGATTTATAGCACAGTTCTCAGTGGCAACAATAAAAACCAAAGGCAGTGTAATAACATTGTCAACGTTTAGACATAAACAACTGTTGACCTAGAGTTGCTCATCCAGAGAAATTATCTTTAAAAAGTGAAGATGAAATAAATACTTCCATCACAACAAACACAGAAGGTTCACCTCTCTTCTATTTTCACCAGAGGAATTTATACAGAATATACTTTGATATAAAGAAAATGTATCCAGACTAAATGCCTGGGATGAAAAAAAATATGAAGAAAAATTGTAAATCAGATAGTAGATATAAACACTTTAATAATAATAGATAAGGCTGATAATGTAATTTATATGGCATTATAAAAATGATATAAACACAATGTCAGAAAAGTATGAGAACAGTGAAAATATATGATAGATATTCACATTGTAGGTATTTATGATATTTATCTACAGAAGGAATAAGGTATTTACTGAAGTTATACATTGTCAAATATGTATAGCTCTATTTTAAGAGTAACCACTAAAAATACAAAGTTTTCACATCAAATTGAGGATGAAAAACAGTTCAGGAAACTAACAAACATCACAAAATATCAATTTAGAAATGCAAAGCAAAATGAAAATAATGATAAATAGGAGTAATAGATATCACTTGGAAAGAATTTTAAATAATTCTAATTATGATAGACTCCAAAAAGTACCCCAAAGTCCCCCCATCACAGGGTGAGGATGGTCAGCAGACATGCTACTCTCTGGCTTCCAGTTTGTTTAGGTCTGACGTCAGCTGTAGACAGTTTCTGCCGAAAGCCACACTTTTCTTGGGCAACTACATGTAGCGTATGAGAGACAAAATGGAGAAGTAGTTTGTAGCTAACCAGCCCTCCAGAACAGCCCACCAGAGGGGTTAACGCTTGTGTGGCTTACATTGCAGTCTGATTTCCTCCACTTTCCAGTCCTACTTTTCCTGGAGAGCCCAGACTGTCACAGTAGGTACCTGACAGGACTGTGGGAAAATCAGCTACCGGATGAGGTTTGACTGGTAAGTGAAGACCTTTATCACTGGAGGGAGGTGCCACGCAGGCTTACCGCTAAACAAACTGCAACGGCATTGTAAAAACCTTCCCCATGTTGGACTGGGAGACCCTTTCTGTCAGAACACATGCCCTGGGAGATGTGCTGCATCGGGATTTTAAAATGGAAGAAGGAAATATTCTATATAAGATAACAGGGATAGCTGCTACTTACTAAGCATCACTGATGCACTTCCTAAACAAGTGGAAGGGCTAGGGACAAATTACAAGCAGTGAAGGCATTGAGAAGGCCAGAGGGCGACTTTTGTTACAAAGAGTTCTCTGTGCCTGCAAGGACACAGCAAAGAATGTCAATCGTGAGCCCCTAAAGTCAGTGATTCTAGTGACTGGACTTTAAAGAGTATTGAACACCCTGTCAATGCTGGCTTGTTGTGGCAGATCCAGGACTCAGCTGGAAAACTCTGGGACTATGATGTGAGGGATGGAGGATCTAGACAGGCATAACCAATTACTGTAGCTCTTAGAACTCTACAGGACCTGTGAGACTGTAGAAATGGTCTGCATCTCTCACATATTTCATCACTCGTGTGCCTGTATAGACAAATGGATTCTCTCAGATCAATCCTTACATACGGATTGATCCAAATTTAAACCCAAGCAAACCCAAACATCGACTGTAGGTACTATTCGTATCTGTTATCTGGGATACAGCAGAATAATAAGACCTCAGGTACAGACTATAAAGTCCTTGAGTTTATAAATACATTCTGTTTACTCCAACCTGGAAAGTGGATCAGAGAAGTTCCTATAGATATGGAATGCACAAAAATTCTCATTTATAGTCGTGCCCATAGGATGAATCCCATCAACATAATCAAGAAAAAAAAAAAAACTGTAATGTATTTTTCTGTCCATTCCATGTCCATGAATACTGTCTCTGATCCACCATGCAGATTGAGATAGAAAAACACAAACATTGATTATAATACATTGATAAACTTTGGATCATATCAGAAAAGCAAGAGACTGCTAGCAAGTTCCTCTCAGACACCGAGCTGGACCCACCCTTTTTATGGTTCCTGTGATCAAGCATAGTCTGGGATATAGTTGCAAAGTAAGATGCAAGCTACTGTGCCTCGCCCCTGGCATCACAAGAAAAGAAAATATTTTTTGCGATTCTAGAAAGATAAGCCACATTTAGGAATATGCCAGTCCATATGCCCACTTTTGATAAAAGATAATAAAGACTCACTGTGAAGCTATTATAATCAAGAGAGTGTTGTATTGGCAAGGGGTAAACACACAGAGCAATAGAATAGCATCCAAAAATAGACTCTTACAAATATGACCTATAGATTTTTAGAAAAATTACAATGGACTTCAGTAGAGTATAGAGCAACTTTTCAACTTATGGTTTAGAAAACATGAAATATCCATGTACAAAAAGAATCATAATAATTTCAACCTGAATGTCATATCTTATAGAAAATTTGCATCTAAAAGTAAAATTGTATAACTCTTGGAGGAAAAATGTAGTACAGAAATCTGTGGCTTTGCTTTAACCAAAACATATTAGATATAAAGACAAATGTATGATCCAGAAAAGAAAAAACATAAATATGATTTCATTAAACTTAAAAATCTTTGGTCTATAAAAGACACTTTAATAGAATGAAAACATAAGCTAGAGGTTGAGAGAAAGTAGTTGTAAAGTGCACCCAAAAAGCATCTATGTGAAATATGAGTATACACTAAAAAATCAGTGATGAGAAAACATCAATATTAAAATATGGGTCAGAGAATTGAACATACCCTCAAAAAAGAAGATATGGGCAAAAATAAGAACATAAAAATTAAAATCATGAAGAGATGTCTTGAAAATACTATAAGACTTGACAATAAGATGGCATAAAATGAACTTTTACTTAGTATTGGTCAGAGTGTAGAACATGGGAGCAAATACGGAAAATCATTTAACGGTTTCCTATTTAAAAACAAACAAAAGAAACATATCCTACTATGAAAGTGATCAAGCCCACTCTTCGGCATATTTCCAGGCTAATTAAAATTCTATGTTCACATGAAAACTTGTATGCAATTGTTTACAGAAGCTACATGCATAGTCATCTAATCTGAAAACAACCTAAGTTTATTTCAACAAGTGAACGCTTTGAGGAACCCCTGTGTGGTAAAAAGTTAAATTTCTCTCTCTCATCTCAATAAATAAATGATATTATAATGAAAATATGCAAGGGTCATTGCTTTTTGCTTTAATTATAAATATTTGCTTAGGTTAATTTTAAAATATAAACCCTTAGAAAAACGTTAAATATTCTTTAATTGCCTTGTGTTGGAACACACTAAAGAGGCTTACTAAGAAACTGCCATTAACTGAAATTCTCTCTAGGAGAGTGCCTGGTCTATACAGTTATGAAAAGTAGCAATTCATCAATGAAAATGTTAGTTTTGTTATATTAGTTCAAGTATCTTACAATATCTATGAGACTGACTAAGTTCTGAATTTAGGGACTGACATTGTGGAACAGTGGTTAAGCCCCTGTTTGTGATACCAGCATCCTATATTGGAGTTTCAGTTTGAGTCTTGGCTGCTCCACTGCTGATCCAGCTTCCTGCTAGTGTGTCTGCAAAGGTGGTGAATGATGACCCAAGTGTTTGGACTCACGTCCTTCATGTGGGAGAGCAGGATGGAGTTTCTGGGTCCTGGCTTAGACCTGGCCCATCCTGGCTATTGCAGCCATTTGGGATATGAACTACTTAGATGGATTCTCTCTCTCTCTCTCCCAACCCCTATGTCCTTCTCCCCTTAAAATGAATATATATTTTTAAAAGTTCTGAGTTTATATGAGAAATAATGCCAGCTTATAAATATTTCTTCTGTCTGTCTTAGATGGAAAAAAGTTACAAACATAATTGTATCAGTGAGGCTGGTACAATCCAATAGGCTGTGAATGGATAGACAGAGATCTATTGTAAAGAAGTGACTCATGTAGTTATGGGCTCAGGGAAGTGCAGCATTGCAGTTAAAGTTTGCAGATCATCAGACTAATGACTCCAGACAGGGCTACAGAAATCCCAATGCACAACCTGTTTCTCAGAGCAGAGAAGGCTTTGGCTGTCTCAGGCCATCAGCTGATCAGATGAGGCCCACCCATATTAAAGAGAATAATATGGTATACTCTACATTCACCAATCAAACCTTACTCACATACAGAAACAGCCTCACAGAAATACCCAGAATATCCTTTAGCCACAAACCTCACTACTGTGGCTCAATCAATTGGACATTAAAATAACCAATACAATAATAAACATATAATAGCAAAGTTTCAACAACTTACTTTATTTTACTGTTTACACTCATAATCACTTTTGTGTTTGGAGGTGTTCAAATGACAAATCCATGATAGACAGCTTTCAGATGCTAAATTATAAAATGCATTTTACACTGAATATGTGATAACAGTGCTGCTGGCAATTTTAAACTTTAAAACTATTTGGAAAATAGCAGCGCTATTTTTTGAAAACTGCAATAAACACTGTGAAGTTTGATTCTATTGCCCTATGCTGACCAGTCAAAACCAAAAACTAACCTACGAAAAGTAGTTTCAGGAAGTCTGTTTCTTTGGAAAAATTTGAACATGAAATGCATTTTGATCTACCCAGTTTTTTTTTTTTCCATTTTCCATTTCAAAAGTTTCAGATGCCTTTTCATGTTTCATCCCTATAGCAGGCAGCCTCAGATGTGTTTCATTTTAGAATTTTGAGGATCTTTGAATCCCATTATTCAAAGTAAAATGGAATGAATTGGAGAGTTATCAACCAACATGAAGTGAAAAAAGTATTTCAGAGGAAAACCTGTGATGACTTTTTTTCGAAATTTATTCAAAAAGGACCCAAGTGGCATGATCCCTCCTATGCAGAGGACCATGTTCTGTGAATTTGAACATTAGCTCTGAAGAGCTCTCTAGCAAGGCAGGCCGAGCCTACTCCATTCTACAAGTAGTGATGCAATTTATCAGCACTGCCTGTCCTCTCGCAACAAAATGAAACTCTTCTGACAGACACGGTCTCAGTTAATGGAACATTGTGAAGGTATTTTTTTATAAAGATTTATTTATTTGTTTGAGAGGCAGAGCTACAGAGAGAGGGACAGAGAGAGAAGTTTTCCGTCTGCTGGTTCACTCCCTAAATGACCTCAATGGCTGGAGTATGGTCCGTCTGAAGCCAGGAGCCAGGAGCTTCATCCAGGTCTCCCACTTAGATGCAGGGACTCAAGCACTTGAGCCATCTTCCACTATTCCCAGGCCATTAGCAGAGAGCTGGATCAGAAGAGGGGCAGCTGGACCAGAAACTGGCCCCATATGGGATGCTGGCACCACAGGGGGAGAATTAACCTGCTATGTCACAGTGCCGGCTCGCTTTGTAAAGGTATTAACAATGATATAATGTGTATATATCGATATACATATACAGAGATAGATTTACATTTCACTTTTAACCGTGAAAACTCCTGGTTGTGAAACAATGCATGTTGAGGGGCCAGCACTGTGGTGCGGCTGGTTAACGCCCTGGCCTGAAGTGCCAGCATCCCATTTGGGGGCCAGTCCATGGCCTGGCTCCTCCACTTCTGATCCAGCTCTCTACAATGGCCTGGAAAAGCCAGTGGAAGGTGGCCCAGGTCCTTGGGCTCCTGCACCCACATGGGAGACCTGGAGGAAGCTCCCATTGCGGCCAACTGGGGAGTGAACCATCGGATGGAAGACTCTCTCTCTCTCTCTCTCTGTGTAATTCTGACTTTCGAATAAAATAAATGAATCTTTTTAATTAAAAAGGGCTTTATCCTCTTTTCTAAAACACAGCTAGCACTGAGGCTTCTTGCATATGTGCATATAATCCACAGTTTAGCTGAACTTCAACTGACAATCAAATTGTCTAGGTGTTTATAACAACACCTTGAAGACAGGCATAGCCATAAGGAGATCTGCATTGGGAAAGGGAGTTTTGTAAAGGAAGTATGCAGTTTGACAATTATTGAATAAGTTTGGAGAGATAGTAAGTGATTTGATATTTTGCACCTGATTTATCTGTGAATAAGGAGCAACTAAACAAAATGGAAAATACATATTTATATGAGCTGCATGAATTTAGCAAGTTGAGCTGTTATTTCAATGTTCAAATGGAAAGTATCATACAGTAAAAGAAAGAGCATTCTCCCATTTTTGTTAATGAAAGAAAATGCTGTCTGGTATTCACAAAACTGAGAAGGAAATACTTAGATTAATCACGATGATGTTGCTGCTGCTGATGACAATGACAATGATGATTGTGATGGTTCGCATACATAAAAAGCTATACAAAGGGCAGTGTGCTAGTAATTGTATAGAAACTTAAGCCTGTAAGAACTCCAAAGCAGGTACCTACAGTGTTCTTCGTGGGACAATCTCTCCCTCAGACCCTTATTTCCCTGGTAAGCAAACCAAAATTTGTTCAGATAGCAAAAGAGATCCTTTGATTTCAGGTACGAAATCCAGTCCAGAATAATAGTGCTCAGCCCAGCATGGAAACTCTTCCTAATGATAGCTTTAAAGGCTGAGTGTGAGACCAGCTTCAGCTAAAAGTGGGGATGGAACTCCTCTGGGAATGCTTTTCCTTCGTAGATGAAAAAAAGCCACGATAACACAGATTGCTCTGAAGTCCTCTTCTATCCTAAACATAGTTGTGATATCTGGATTGGCAGCAGCCTAGGTTTCTGTATCCTGAAACAATAAGTCCCCTTGATCAGATGGAGGAAGCCTGGTGTCTTGATGCAGCTGTGGATTACTGGTCTTAGACCATCTCTCCTCTAAATTTTTGTATAGGAAAAAATGGACAAATCCTTATTTAGCAAGCCTTGCCAGATTTTCAGTGACAACAGAGAAAATCATACTGAACTGATACAATTGCCTTATTGTTTCTGTAGCAGTAGACATTTTCTGGCTACAAGCAACAGAAAGCACCATTCTGTCCTAAGCAATAAAGACGATCATCCATGATAATATGCGGTCTAGAGTCCAGCTTCCCAGATACAGTGGTGGTACAAGGCTACCCAGGGTCCATGGCTGTGTTCCACAAATGCAGTGTTCTGAAGGAGTCACCTCATCAGCCTCATAGCAGCTGAGCCGGCTGTGGGCAGCAAGTTCCACAGATCCGGTCATCAATGGTGCGTGATTGACAACTGCTATCATCTTATGTCTAAGCTATGAAATGGACTGGAAACCTTGGCCCAGTGCAGGGGCCAGCAGGATCACCTTCTGGGTCAATGATGGAGGACTTCAGTTATCTTGCCCACCCATGCACTCCTCTGCCACCCTGAATGCTGGCTTTGTCCTTACATTGATCGTAAAATGTCACTATAGTTACTGCTGTCACATTCAGATAGGACTGAACTTCCCTTGTGGAATCAAAAAATTATTTTCAGAAATGACTCAGTGACTTCCTTATGTATTGAAATGCAATGCCAGTTTTCTGGTTTATTACACCTCTGTAATATCCAGAAAAGCTACTACTCATATTATGAACTTGAAGCAGGTGTCTGGTGAAGACAGCCCTTGGGATACCCACTTCAATATTAAACTGCCGTGTTCTGCTCTTGGCTTCCTCACTTCTAATCCAGCTTCCTGCCAGTGCACACCCTGGGAGGTAGCAGGTGATGGCTCAAGTAGTCAGGTCCCTGCCATGCAAGTC
The DNA here is from genome assembly GCF_964237555.1 of Oryctolagus cuniculus. Classification (NCBI taxonomy): domain Eukaryota; kingdom Metazoa; phylum Chordata; class Mammalia; order Lagomorpha; family Leporidae; genus Oryctolagus; species Oryctolagus cuniculus. The sequence continues at coordinate 6,402,574 of NC_091441.1, read as the reverse complement.
AGAGACTCAAATGGAGTTCCTGGCTTTGGCTTGGACAAATTCAGGGAAAATGTGTGTTTTTGGGGGTGGGGGATCAACCAGCAGATGAAATCTCTCTCTTTCTCCCTCTCACCCTCTCTCTCCACTTCCCTCCACCTTTCTCTTCTCCCTCTCAAATAAAATGAAAATTAAGAATGCATGTTTTTAAATTTTTTTCTTGGAACTCTTCCCTGATTAATCTCTGTCTTTAAGTATCTATATTTTATCCTACATTCCCTTGAAAGTTCATCTATCATGTAACTGATAATTTAGTTAGTTTATGATCTGGTGAATCTTTGCTGTTAATGTGCCACCATGATTAATTCCCACGGAGACATTTAGAATCCTCCCATGTGATTGGCTAGGAACTACCGAATAAAGATCCCATTGGTTTTCCAGTGCTTTGTCCTTTTTCTTTCCTTCTTTTTTTTTTAATTTCTCCAGAATCAATGTCTTAGTCTAAGTATGATGGACTCAGACTGGCTTGAGTTTACATCTACTATTAGCCACTTCTTAAACGTGTAATTTAAGGCAAACCTGCTCTCTGAGCTTTGGATTCTTCCTATGTAAAGTGAGTTAATGGGACTAAGACATAAGGTAAGCATAGAAAGCTTTAGAAGGGCATCTAAGAAACTAAAATTTAGCTATCTCTACTTAGAATAAAAGTTCTATCAGCAGAAAGTGTGCTAAAATTTTGTTGTGTGCAGTATCCAGCAGACTGCTATCATTATTATGTTATTATTATAATCTCTTCTATTGTTATAATACTTTCAGTGTCAGCTCAGTTTTATTATTATGTAAGGTAAAGCAATGACCTTATAAAACTAGCATTTCAAATATCTTCAATAATAACATATTTTCTCCTCATTGAAATTAAAATATCCAGAGCTCCTTAACCATCTACACTAAAATTAGAGCCTGTTTTATTTTCTCCATTATTTTACAAATAATGCCTAACTACATCACATTGTTATAGCATATATTCTTTTGAGGAAAATCAGTGAATTTCAATGAGAATTTTAATATGTCCTAACTATTGTATTAGATTTGCTTTGCTTGCTGTTTGGTGTGCCCCATGAGCTTCTAGAAAGAAAATATGTGAATAGATTCTTATCAAGTGCACTTCAGAGTTAGAGGCATATTGCAAATTTGATCCAATATTGCTGTATTTATGTGTAGTGCTTTTATGTTAATATTGTCTAATCCTATGGTAGATAGCTTCTAATTTTCCCTAGAAAGCCAGAGAACCAGTAATGGTTGATAACTTCTTCAGTTATAAATTTGGTAGAAATAAGTATGATTGAAGAAACCACATATTACAAAATCATAAAAAAGTGTTCATATAGCTTTATATATGCATGCCTCTTAGAATTTTAATATGAACCCTCTCCATTCTATGTTTTACAATCATATGGCACTAAATATTGTTTAAAATATTTTGTAGAATTATTGAAGAGCTAGCAACAATATGCCCCCTTAAAAACTATTGCTATATAAATGCCCAGAGACTGTACTTTATCAAAAGAAATATACACCTGTTAATATGGCAAAATGAAAAGAAACAAATGTTTAAATATTTAGATAGATAGAAAACAGTTATTTGCATAAAATGTTAATGTATAATATTTAATAGACTAAGAGTCAAAGGGAGCACATAAACAAGTCTAGTATCTGCTAACACCAACCGATAGAATAAATAAAGGGGAGAGTGATCCAACATGGGAAGTGAGATACTCAGCAGACTCATAGAATGGCGGATGTCCTAAATAGCACTCTGGCCTCAGAATCAGCCCTAAAGGCACTCGGATCTGGCTGAAAAGCCCATGAGAGTATTTCAGGCATGGAAAGCCAAGACACTCTGGCAAAAAGATCTCTGTGAGTGAGATCCCAGTGGAAAGAACAGGTCTTCAAAGAGGGAGGTGCCTTTCTCTGAAGGGAGGAGAGAACCTCCACTTTGACTATGACCGTGTCTAAACAAGATAAGAGTCGGAGAACTCAAGGGGCTTCCATAGCCTTGGAAACTCATAACTGGTGCATAGGGAGATTACTGATGCCATAAACAGGAGTGTCAATTGGTAAAGTCAACAACAGGAGTCACTGTGCACTTACTCCTCATGTAGGATCTCTGTCCTTAACGTGCTGTACACTGAGGCTTAATGCTATAACGAGTACTCAAACAGTATATTTCACTTTGTGTTTCTATGGGGGTGCAAACTGTTGAAATCTTTACTTAATGTACACTAAACTGATCTTATGTAAAAAAAAAAAAAAAAAAAAAGAAATTATCAATTCCCAACTTGACTCTCACTGGGATTAAACATGACAATAGGTCTGATCTGATTTCATCATCATTTAAAAAAAATCATCTATTATTTTTCACTTTATGTTTCTGTGTGGGAGCAAACTGTTGAAATACTTACTTAAGGTATACTAAGCTGATCTTCTGTATATTAAGATAATCGAAAATGAATCTTGATGTGAATGGAAGGGGAGAGGGAGTGGGAAAGGGGAGGGTTGTGGGTGGGAGGGACGGTATGGGGGGGGAAGCCATTGTAACACATGAGTCGTACTTTGGAAATTTATATTCATTAAATAAAAGATAAAAATAAATAAATAAATAAATTAACCTCTCATATCATCTCCCCTAAATATCCAAATTAGCTATGGCAAATAAACTTTCACCTTAAATATCAAAAAAAAAAAAAGAAAAGAAATATACACCTGTTAATATGTCAAAATGAAAAGAAACAAATGTTTAAATATTTAGATAGATAGAAAACAGTTATTTGCATAAAATGTTAATGTATAATATTTAATAGAACTACTTATAAATAAATAGAATTAATTTAAGCATCACCCAGCTTACACTTTTGTTAAAATAGAAAATATTAGATACTATTAGAAAAGATTATTTGAAAAACAACAATGAATTTTAAAAGCTGAATGAAGTAGAAAATAGGGAAATGAAGGGAGCATATGACATCAAAGTAGGAGTACAGGAAATGAAGCTGGACTCTATTTCCCTCTTAAAGAATGTTGTGAACCAACAGATTTGTAGTATCACCAGAAGTAGAAAATTATCTCTGTATATAAAAGCTCTGAGTGAAAAAATTATATTAAGCTAATATGAATCTGAATTCTAAGTGTTTTGCTTCTATTGTTATTTTGCTGATGTGGAAGTTGAAAAAGCCACTTTGAAGAATATAACTAACTCTGCCAAGTTTACGAAGTCATAATTTGCTGCAAGTACTCTACAGCTACAGCACCTTTTGTTTCTCCTCCTAATGAGGGCATTTCTATTGAGGTTAATCTTGAGATTTATATTTAGGAACCAGTTGCCGTTCCCTGTAGAAAGTTAGTAACTAGGAGAGTAAAAGAAGACAATGCAAAGTATGATGAATTTGACAAATGGTGCTTTTAGCCTAGCTTGTTGTTTACAATGCAGGTTATCAGTCATGGGTATTGAACTATATGCAAATGTAGAAATTGTTTTAGTACATGACAAATAACTTTTACCATATCAGGTAATAAGTGCTTCAGTGAAGTCACTTAGTTACTAGCTGGAATGTATGTATGTGTGTGTGTCTTTGAAAGTATATGGCTTTTATTCATTTCTACTCTAACAAAATAAAAAAATTATAGACATCAAAAATGCAACTGCTTTTACAAATAAGTCACTTCTTCAGAAGGCTAACATATGACATTCATAGGTTATTTCATTAGAAATGCGATTGGTCTTAATTCACCTCAATGGTTTTAAAATTAAATAAGACCCTCAACCACACCTTTGGGTAGAAAATGCGGCATTACTGATTTATACATATTTCATGAGAAAATGCATATTTATATCCTACCCAGCTATTCTGTGCCCAGAATGCAAACGCCAACAAGAAGGGTGCATATCCATAATCATTTCACAAAGAGTGTGCTATTTCTTATATCTCTCAATTAGAGCTGTAAAACCTCGTACGTTGTCTTTACTTACATTCACAAGAAAATAGAAGCTGCATTATCATGCCATCCTCTTCAATACCTCAGTGGAGTCTCAAGCCCAGTAAGCATTTGTTACATGCATTAGCATGGCATGTATATTGCATTCTGAATCCAGCCAAGCCTTCCTGTGTAGTCAGCTCTGGCCACTTTGCCCTAATCATCACCCAGTTCTGGAGGAACAGTTGTGTCTCTCACCTGCTTGCCTTCGCTGGTTCTTTGCCCCATCCTCTAGCTCTTTGTTCTTGTTTCACTGCTTTACTCACCTTCCAGGACTTGGTGGAGTTCATCCTGATCTTTGCTATTCAGAAGAAGCGGCCTATTTCCCCTATTTCTCCATACAGTTTGAGAAACAAGGAGACAATCTTCAATCTGGTTTAAGTACAAAGAGAAAATGAAGCAGAAGCACCCCAGAGAGCTTACAGAGGAAATTATGGCTGGTTTCAGGAGGAACTGGAGCAAGACATAGCAGATCTATTTCACTTTGTTAATCTTTCCTTTTTGAATTTATATGACATTTTTCCTATAAATATTTCTGCATTTTTTACCTGAATCTCTTCTGAAAACCAGTTTTCTGTAGGACAAATGTGGCCAGCTTAGACACTGAAAACCCAATTTGTGAACCAATACCAGAATCATAAAAGTACCTGAGTTCTTATGTATTGCAGAAAAGTGAAAATCTGATCAATTTGGCCTGAGTCAGGTGTCCATCCTGGTAAAAAAATCTTTGGCCAGTTGAGTCGGATCTTAGCCAGATTTGTGGAGTTGAAATTTCTAAAAAGTATGTTTGATGAAAGTACATTGAAAAGTTCCAGTTAGGCCTATTACTGCTAGACCATCAAGTCCAGGGCACTGTGTTGGGAGAGACAACTCACAGGCTGGTTCAAGTTCAAGAGGAGCAGACAGAAACTCCATGTGCAGGGAGAGAAGATACGGTAGTGGCCATAGAGGAAGACCGTGTAGCAAACACAGAGCTACGACACGCTTGGACACTGCTTTGGGGATTGCATTACAGCTTCAGAGTAAATGCTGTATGTCATCAAGGAATATTGAGATTTTAGTATCAGTGTAAACTCAGAATGCTTTTCACAAATCATAAGGTGATTATTTTAGCTTTATAATAACTATTATGAGCAAAGGTGTGGGGGAAATGTTCTGAAGGGGTTCTTTCACCGAGACTATAAGGTCTGCCACTCTGCTCTGCACAAAATGGACAAAGAGAGTGCCAAGAAGAGACGTTGAGTTTCGATGCTCACACACTGAGCAGTGAAGCTGGCCTCACTCAGCCACTGAGGAGAGGGCTGACCTTCATTATAGTCTTCATATCATGACATTTATGGATCAGACAGGAGGATTCCAAGGGTGCAACAAATAAAAATGAGTTGCGTTTTATAAGGAAATGAAACCTCCCCGGATATCACCACATGCAGTTAGAAACAGAAATGACAGATATAGGTTTGCCATTACATCTCACTGCTCAGTACTTGGTAAATCACCACCCCCAACCACAGAGCTTGTGAGGAATTATTATCTTGCTAGGAACGTTGTCATGCTAGCCAGTTATTAAAGAAAGGCAGGAGGAGAAAATGGATTGTGTATATTCAGTTGGAAGTATCTATCACAACATCTGTTTTTTGGGGGAACTGTTTGAATGGGGAGCAGTGCACATTGACTCCTGAAATCATTGTTCACACGGGTTATGGTTTTCCTACAGAAAGAATGTTCTGCATGTGCATTTAACATTAGTTATTCAAAAGAAAGAAACTATGATAAGGAGAGGGAGTAAAAACAAATAAGTAAAAATAAAAAGGGTAAGTCAGATAATGGTACATGATATAAAAAATCTGAACAATGGGCTAGTGAGCCTCAGAAGGTGGGATTGTGGTATCACTGAGATGGGGGTGACCAGACGCCCTTGCAGAGGTAACATACCTAAGCCAAGACGTATTTATGAAAAAGGGCGAGCTCTGTTAGAGAGCAGGAAAGAAGCAGGTGGATACTAAGAAGAGTGTGTGGGAAGATCCTAGAAAGTGCCTACCTGAGAACAAAAGAAGCGTGGAGAACACAGAGATTAGGAACCAAATGAGATTCAAGCTCTCTGCCAAGCCAGGCATCATGGCCTCTTCCACATCACGATGAGGACTTGAGATTATAATGCTAATAAGCAACAGTGGTGCATTTAAAAGAGAGAAATGATATGTTGTGATTTTTATTGGAAAAATTAGAATGTTGATAGGATCAGAGACAAAGCCTATCTTCCATGCTTTATACATGCCTAGTTCTCAAATAAGAATTAAAACATTTGTTACCTTTCCAAATATTACATTGAAGACAAACCAAAAATACATTACAAAACACTCATCCTGTTGGCTACCAGAATCAGAAGTACAATTAACATTGATTGATTTGATTACTGTTTTGTAGCCTTGAGATTTACTAAGTGTCAACAAAATGAAGTGGCAAATGCAGCATAATTAAATTGTCCTGATAGCTATGCTTAAACTATGCGGAGTGCAGGCTGCTGTCATTGTCTGTTGATGTTCAGCCCCTTGTCTGCGCCTCTGTAATCTTCCAGGGTCTGAAAATTCCTAAATTGCATTTCCAGTTTTCCTTGACAACTGAGTGTTGGTGAAGTTCTCACTGAGGTACGTGAGAAGGTGGAAGACTCTGATTCCACAATCAGCTTCAATATCTTCACCAGTTGCAGTAGAGATTGCGTTTTCAATGTAAAGGTGGGGGTTCTATCAGGCAGTGTGCTGATTCCACAATTGTTGCAGCATCAGCAAACCAGGAGGACAGATGTTTGGTTGCCACTCAGCAGCAGAAGTAGCATTTCACACACACACACACACACACACACACACACACACAAGTCACATGGGATCTCCAAAAATTCATGGACAGAGCAGACATTTAGTCAAGTGGCTAAAACACCCAAGTACTAAATCAGAGTACCTGGGTTAAGTTCTTCACTCTGCTCCTGACCCCAGCTTCCTGCTGACAAAGGGACTCTGTGATGATGGCCCAGGTAACTGGGTTCCTGCCTCCAACATGTGGAATGAGTCCAAGCTACTGGCTTCAGCCTCAGCTGCTGCAGCTGTTCGGGGGGTGGGGGGGGGTGGTAAACCTGTAGGCAGGATTGTACATTCTCCCCACCCCACTTCTTCACTCATTCTCAAATAAGTAGATGCAACTAAAAAAAAAAAAAAATTAAGCCTCGTGACAATGCATATTCAATGACCTTGAACAACCCTTGTTGGACTGTTGAGGAACAGTTATTTTTTTCATACAATTTGTTGAACTCTTTACTTAGTATAGAGTTAGCCTTCTATGCATAAAGTTAGTTAAAAATAGATCTTAGTTCAAAATAATACTGAGAATAGGAGAGGGAGGAGGTAGAGGGGTGGGAAGGTGGGTATGGGGGAAGAATCACTATGTTCCTAAAGTTGTAATTATGACATGCATGCAGTTTGTATTCCTTAAATAAAGGTTTCCTTGGGGAAAGAAAAAGAAAATGCCTATTATGCAAAAACTATACAGGGACTTCAAAATATTTTTGCACCAAAATAAACTTCTTTTTATTTCATTTTTCCACACATTTTTGAAGTCTTTGTATCTATGTGTATGTTACATTTCCACCAGAGGTAGTCATATAAATGTAGATTTACTGAGGTCTGGAAATTAGTTTTCTTCTTTAGCTAAGGAGCAAACATGGGTCAGACCATTGCAAATCAAAAATTATGCTTCCTCTTCCTATTCTACCAATAACAGGTTAATTTTGTAACCAATTCCTTGCACCAAATCCACTAACAATGATCAAAATGGTTTCTGCTTTCTTACCTGAACCCTGATTGATGCAAGTCACAACAGCTTAAAATGTAACAGTTTTGCATGTATACCTATTTAGACCTAATCAAAATCAGAAAATCATCTGATAGGCTCATTTTGAAATATGTAAATTTGAACCAGATCTCTAATTGACAATATTCTACACAGAATCTGAAATTCTGTCCAAAATATTTTCATTCAAAATGCATAAAATATAAGTATAAAAGATTAAGTATGAATACCTAAAGTTTCAGGGAAGTGGGTCTTAATTTCATTGATGTTTATCCATATGCTCTGGTTGCATTACGTTTATTTCTCCTATTAATTATTGAGATCATTGATTTCAGTATAACTCACTAATATTATGTTTCATCTTTTTTGTTGTTTATATCATCTGTAAGTTTCCCTCAAAATACTCCTTTAACTTTATTGTAATTTTTTGACTTGTTTTTTATTATCATCAGTTCTAAATATTTCTTCATACCTCTTGTTTGTTATTTGATTCATGGAATATGTGAACATGTACTGCTTAGTCTCCAAATATTTGGAAGATATTTCTGGTATCTTTTTCTTACTGATTTTTTCGTTTAATTCCATTGTTTTCAGAGGAAAAACTTAAAAGAATCTAAAAATCAATTAACCATATTAACATGATAAGGAGTAAAATACAGGATTATCTCAATGGATACAGAAAAAGCAGTAAGAAATTCACTCTGATGTAAAATAATGCTTCTTAGTAAGCAAAGAACAGAAGTATCATGCTCAGGTTAGTAATATGATATTCTGAACAGGACAAGACAAGGATGTGAACTCTTCAGCATTGCAATGGAAGTTCCACGCAGGTTACAGGAAGACATAAAAGTTACTGAATGAACAGAATATACTGAATGTACTTTACTTACAGGTGACTGGACTGTGTGCATTGAATATGCCAATGAATCTATTAAGTAAAGACTGATTGAAAATAAGTGAATTTAGCAAGGTCTTAGGATATAAGACAAAATGTACACACAGGCAATAAATAATTCAAATGTGAAATTCAAAACACTGTTTCAAAAGCATTTAAATTGTTTAATAAAAAGGAATTATTTAAGGAAATGTGTGGAGAATCAATACACTGTATCCAAAATACTTCAGAAATAGATAATAATCTAAAAATAGAAAGATATATGTCTATAAAATGAAAGCCTCAGTATTAGTAAATATAAGCATAAACCAGAAAATATCCTGAATAGCCAAAGAAATTCCAAGCAAAATGAGCAAAACTGCAAACATCACAATGCCTGATTTCAAAATGTTTTATAAAGAGTAATCAAAACAGCATGGAATGGGCATGAGAACAGATATATCAGCCAATGGAATAGGAGATATCCATAAAATAAACCCACTCATTTATGCTTAATTATTTTTGACAAAATTTTCTGGAACACATAATGAGGAAAAGACAGTCTTTTTAAGAATGATCCTGAGAGGGGGCTGGCGCTGTGGCACAGTAGGTTAATCCTGCACCTGCAGCGCTGACATTCCATATGGTTGCCAGTTCTAGTCCCGGCTGCCCCTCTTCCAATCCAGCTCTCTGCTATGGCCTGGGAAAGCAGTAGAAGATGGCCCAAGTCCTTGGGCCCTTGCACCCGCATGGGAGACCAGGAGGAGGCACCTGGCTCCTGGCTTCGGATCGGCGCAGCTCCGGCAGTTGCAGTCATTTGGGGAGTGGACCAACGGAAGGAAGACCTTTCTCTCTGTCTCTCCCTCTCACTGTCTGTAACTCTACCTCTCAAATTAAATAAATAAATAATTTTTAAAAAATGATCCTGAGAAAGCTGTGTATCCAAAGACAGGAGAATAAAATTGGCTCCTTATCTGATCCCAATCCCATATGAAATGATTAACTCATAATGATTGAGATGTAAAAATAAAACAAAGCAGTATGAAAATACTAGAAGAGAACTGAAAAGCTTCGTGATACTGGTTTGAACAATGCTTTAACAGCTAGGACCTTCAAAAGCAAAAATATACCATCAAACTAAAAAGCATCTGCATAGCAAAGAAAGCAATAGAATAAAGTAGGTACTCATAGACTGGAATAAAATATTTGAAAATCACAAATCTGATAAGGGACTGACATCAAAAATATGTAAGGAAATAAACTCAAAAACAAGGAAACAAAACCCAATTTAAAACACAGACCAAAAACCTGAATAGTTACTTCATAATAGAAGATGTCAGCCATATAAAAAAATTTTCAACATCACTAATAATCAGAGAAGCACAAAACTACAGTGAGATATCATCTCACTCCTCTTAGGACAGCTAGTTTCAAAAGAAAAGAAAGCAAATGATTAACAGGTGTTGAGGATGAGATGTAGTTGATGCTGTGGCCTAGTGGGATAAGCCTGCATGCCATATAGATAGATACAGATTTGAGTCCGGTTTCTCCACTTCCAGTTTGGCTCCCTGCTAATGTGCCTGGGAAAGCAGCAGATGGCCCAAGTCCTTGAGCTCCTGTATCCATATGAGGCAAGTTCCTGGCTCCTGCCTTCAGCCTGGCCCATCCTGGCTGTTGCGGTCATCTGGGGAGTGAACCATCAGATGAAAGATCTCGATCTCTCTCTCTCTCTCTCTCTCCCCATCACTATCTCTTTCTCTCCCTCTCTCTAAGTCTCCCTTTCAAATAAATAAAATTAAAAAAAAATAAAGATGATATGGAGGAGAAGGAATTCTTTTACACGGTTGGCACAAAAGTAAATTACAACTGCCATTTTCGAAAGATTTCTCAAAAAACTAAAAAAACAGAAAACTTACTTCAGAATTGGAAATAAATGACAATGTAATAGTTTTTCCAACAATTGATGCCAGAAAAATTAAAAATCAAACTTGACCATGTAATTAACAAAATGAACCAAAATCGATCATGGACTCAAATGTAATAAATGAAAATAGAAACCTTCTATAAAATCATAGGATAAATATTTGCATTTTCCTCACAGGCAAAGACTTTTTTAAGACAGGAAACCATAAAAGCAATTCATAGGTTGAATATTATCAAATAAAATTCAGAGCTCATAAGACTTTATTAATGAATTTCATTATAATATTTGAAATGTCTACTTCTAACAAAAGTTATATATTATAAAGATTGAAAAGCATACTATTGGGGCTGATGTTGTGGCATAACGGGTTAAGCCTGCTATATCAGCATCCCATTGGGATTCCATGAAGAATCCCGGCTGCTCCACTTCAGATCCAGCTCCCTATTAATGCATCCAGGAAAGCAACAAAGATGGCACAATCCTTGGGATGCTGCACCCACATTGGGGACCTAGATGAAACTTCCAACTCCTGGCTCCTGGCTTTGTCTTGGCCCAGCCCAGGCTGTAGCGGCCATTTGGAAGTGAATCAGTGGATGGAAGGTCTCTTTTATATGTATCTCCTTCTTTCTCCATCTGTAACTCTTCCTTGCAAATCAATAAAATAAATCTTTAAAAAAAAAAGCATTTTCAATTCAATAAATGGCAAAGTGAGTAAAAGGTTTGAACAAAATGTCACACACAGGCCGGCGCCGCGGCTCAATAGACTAATCCTCCGCCTACGGTGCCGGCACCACGGGTTCTAGTCCTGGTTGGCGCACCAGATTCTGTCCTGGTTACTCCTCTTCCAGTCCAGCTCTCGGCTGTGGCCCAGGAGTGCAGTGGAGGATGGCCCAAGTCCTTGGGACCTGCACCCCATGGGAGACCAGGAGGAAGCACCTGGTTCCTGGCTTCGGATCAGTGTGGTGCGCCGGCCACAGCAGCCATTGGGGGGTGAACCAACAGAAAAGGAAGACCTTTCTCTCTGTCTCTCTCTCTCACTGTCCACTCTGCCTGTCAAAAAAAAAATGTCACACACAAAAATACACAAATAGCCAACAATCATGATTCTTCAGAAAATACAAACTAAAATCATGCTGATGGGTGAAATTATAGAATCCTATGAAAGCAAACTGGTGATGATTTTGGAACAGTGATTCTCCTATGTGGCTATGTAATACTGTAAAATCTTACAATCATTATGGAAAGCTATTCGGAATTTTTTTTTTTTTAATAAAGTTCAACATACCCTCTATTCTTGGACATGTACCCAAGAGAAATGCAAAACAGGTCCATGAGAATGCAAAAATTTGTTTATGAATGTTTGTAGTAGTATTATTCATAATAGCCAAAGAGTGGCAACAACCCAGATGCCCATCAATCGATGAAAAGGTAAACAATGTATCTATACAGTGATATCACTCAGCAGTAAAAAGCAATCGATTATTAACGCATGCTCAGAAATATTTTTCATCAGATTAAATAAATCAAAAATAGATACAAAACTATAATTCCTGTGGAGTTCTTTTTATGGGAAATACTAGTGTTGAAAACAAAAGCTTTGCTTATAAAAAGCAGTTCAGTGATTGCTTGGGCATGAGGGTAATGGAATTTAGGGGATTAAGTTAAAATGGACACAAGAGTTTCTGTCATAATAAAGATGCTCTGTAAGTCAGAACATCTAGAACTATACATTTAAATGCATACATTTTATTATGTAAATTATAACTTGATAAAGCTATTTATTATAAAGCAAGTATCTGGAGGTCAGCATGTGGCTCACCAGGATAAACGGCTGCCTTTCACAGGGCAGAGCCCTAGTTCAAGTCCAGGCTTCTCTGCATCCAACCCAGCTCCCTGCTAGCACACCTGGGAAAGCAGCTGAAGATGGCCAACTACTTGGGCTCCTATCACCCACATCAGAGACCCAGGTAGAGTTTCAGAGTTCCAGGATGCTGGCTTCAGCTGGGTCTACCCTCAGTCACTGTGGCTATAAGGGGAGTGAACCAGCAAATGGAATCTCTCTCTCTCTCTCTCTCTCTCTCTCTCTCTCCCCCCGATGCCTCTCAACTCTGCTTTTCAAATAGAAGATTTTTTAAAAGAGAAAAGCTTGATATTGAATAGATTAACACTGATATATTTCGTAGAACAAGAGATCCAAAATAACCAGATGAGAAAATACATGTTTCCCATCTTTAACTGTAAATATTTTTGAGCAGCATTGGTCACCTTTTCTATGTCAATCAGAGACATTAACTTAATTAAATTTGTATATTTTCAACATTTACATTAAATTAGAGTGCATTGCCACTTTAGAGGTCATATCTGATTAAGTCATTTAAATATATGAGGTCTTGAATTAAGATGTTCTCCAGACATAATAACTGTATTTAGTGACTCTTTGAAAGGCAGAGAGTGATCATAATTTTACGTTTACTTAATATTTTTATTTGGTGACTGGCAAGCACATATCTAAAAGTGTAGAGTCACTAAAAGTTGAAGAAAAACAATCTAATAATTATGCAAACATGAATAAACAACATAATATTTTCAATGGATCAAAATAAATCATAGCAAGATAAATCAGAGAAAATAAACTGCAATAAAATGCAATTTCCTCTATTAGTTAAGTTCAGTTTTTCCTTACATTTTTATCTGAACAAGAATAATCATGATAGTCACTATCAGAGAAAAATACTGAGAAAAAGCTAAATTTCATAAGCAAAACGTTGTGATTTTATAGACTTAGCGCCAAGTGTAATGGAAGAGATCAACACATGAGTAAGCCAAAAGATGAAAACCATATGTCTGTATGATGTATTTGTTTTTTCTAGGTGTGTCTCACCTTAGAGGAGTGGCATTTTGTAGACTATTTTCCCCTCATTTCCTTTTCTCTCCTATTGCTAAAAATGATTTTGTTGTTCTAGCTTTAAGTAGAATCTTCAATAAATCATGTAAATTAGAGCTTAATCTTTCTCAATACAAAAAGGCCAGAAAATAATGTTCACTTAATCAAGTTATGATTATTCTACTCTAGTCAGAGCACAATACCTTATGGAATCTGCAGCCTTTTCTATCATGTCTATTTTCATAATAATTTGAATTAATGCTAACAATAGAATGGGCCAACTCGGATTAAGAAAAGCAGAAATTATCAGATCAGGTTTGAGATAGGAACTTAATTTTTCTAGATGTCATTTTAGATGAAAGCAATCAACATTCCTTTATGATTATGAACATAGTTCAAGTTCTGATTTCCTTCCATCTGAGGAAATCTGTTTTTATACTGCTTATTGTCAAAAGCAGTCTCTAGTAAATCCTATGAGAAGGAGCCACATAGAGTAATTGAAATCATATATTCTGGAGACATCCAGTGTGTGTGAATGCTGACTCAACTGACTGTACTCTGCGTGACCTTGAGTCTGTTAATGCACCTTCCCAGGCAATGTGGGGAGGACCAGTGACAAATGGACAGGAAAACTCCTACCATATATTGCTCTCCTGTTTCCACACTTACTGAAAACAAAAGTACCTGGTCCCTACTACCTCACAAAACTCAAAAGACAAAATAAAAAGTGAAATAGACCAGAAAACATTACTAAAAGGAATATATAACAGCTAGCTGGCTGGCTGAAGAGATGGATGGGTGAATAAAAAGTAAGCGAACGTGCTGGTGGGTGAAGCTGCATCCTGTGGTGCCATCATCCTATAAAGGCACGGGGCAGAGTTCCCGCTGCTCCACTTCCATCCCAGCTCCCTGCTAATGTACCTGGGAAAGCAGCAGAAGAAGGACCTAGTTCCTGGGCTCCTACACCTACATGGGACACCCAGAGGGAGCTCCTGGCTCTTGAAGTCAGCCTCATCCAGCCCTGTCCATGGTGGCCATTTGGGCAGTGAACCAGTGGATGAAAGATATCCTTCTCTCTCTCACTCCTCCTTCCCACCCCTCCTCCCCTCTGCAACTTTGCCTTTCAAATATAAGGATAAATCTTTTTTTTAAAAAAAAAAAGGACACAAATTGGGCAATAATAAAAGTAATACAGACTTATAAGATACAGTCAGTTATCAGAATGCAAAAAGAAAAAGTGGGGACAAAAAGAAAAAAGAACAAGAGAAATAAACAGAAGACACATGCCAGGCCATAAAAGGCTCCAAATGCAAAAAAATCCAAATCATACCATGTACCTTCTTAAATCACACTGGAATGAAGCTGGAAGTCAACAATTCAAGGATCTCTAGAACACATGCAAACACATGGAAACTGAGCAACATGCTCCTGAATGAATAGTAGGTCATCAAAAGAGAAATCAAAAATTTCTGGAAACAAATGAAGATGACAATATAACATATCAAAACTTATAGACAGAGCAAAAGCAGAATAAAGAGGAAAGTTTACAGCAATTGGTCCCTATTTCAAGAAATTGGAAAGGCGCCAAATAAATGAGCTATCAATGCATCTTAAGGATCTTGATAAACAGCAGAAATTCAAACCCAAAACTAGTAGGAAAAGAGAAATAATTAAAATTAGAAAATAAACAAAATTGAAACCAAAAAACAATGCAAAAGATAAGGAAAAAGAACTGATTTTTTGCAAACCTAAGCAAAAGTGACATATCATTGGTACGACTAACCAAAAAAGTAAGAGAAAAGACCCAAATTAATAAAATTAGAGAGAAAAAAGGGGAGATACTAACAGACAACACAGAAATATAAATAATCATCAGAAATTACTAGATAGAGCTGTATGCACACACCCCAGAAACCTAGAAGAAAGGGATAGATTCCTGGACATATACAACCTCCTTAAATTGAGCCATGAAGCTACAGAAAACCTAAAAAGACCAATAACCAAGACATAAATTGAATCGGTAATAGAAGTCCTCCCAACAAAGAATAGCTAAGGACCTCGTAGCTTCATTGCTGAATTCTAACAGACATTGAAAGAAGAACTAACTCCAATTCTTCTCAAGCTATTCAAAACAATTGAAAAGGAGGGAATCCTCCCAAATTCCTTCTATGAAGCCAGTATCACCATAATTCCTAAATCTGAAAAAGACACAACAGAGAAAGAGAACTACAGACCAATTTCCCTGATGAACATAAACACAAACATCCTCAACAAAATACTAGTCAATGGATCCAAAAGCACATCAGAAAGATCGTTCACTCAGGCCAAGTGGGATTTATCCTTGGTATGCAGGGATGGTTCAACGCTCACAAATCAGTGTGATACATCACAATAACAAACTGAAAACAAAAACTGTATCATTATCTCAATAGATGCATAAGGAAAGTATTTGAAAAATACAACACCCTTTCATGATGAAAACCTTAAGCAAATTGGGTATAGAAGGAACATTCCTCAACACAATCAAGGCAATTTAAGACAAAACCACAGCCAATCTCATATTGAATGGGGAAAAGTTGGAAGCATTCCCACTGAGATCCAGAACCAGACAAGGATGCTCACTTCCAACATTACTATTCAAGGTAGTCCTAGAAGTTTTAGCCAGAGACATTAGGCAATTAAAAGAAATAAAAGGGATACAAACTAGGAAGGAGAAAGTCAAAATAACCCTATTTGCATAAGGCATGGTTTTGTATATAGTGAATCCAAAAGACTCCCCCAAGAGACTACTGGAACTCATAGAAGAGTTTGGTTATGGTGGCAAGATATAAAATCAATACACAAAATCAATAGGCTTTGTAATCATAGACAATACCAACAAAGAGAAAGAACTTCTAAGATCAATCCCATTCACAATAGCTGCAAAAAACATCAAATATCTTGGAATAAGTTTAAACAAGGTAGTCAAAGATCTATAATAAGAATTATAAAACAATAAAGAAAGAATTAGAAGAAGACACAAAAAAATGAAAAATCTTCCATACTCATGGATAGGAAGAATCTACATCATCAAAATGTCAATACTACCAAAAGTAATTTACAGATTCAATGCAATACTAATAAAATTACCAAGGACATTCTTCTCAGATATAGAAAAAAGTGATGCTGAAATTCATATGGAAACACAGGAGACCCTGAATAGCCAAAGCAATCTTATACAACCAATCAAAGCCAGAGACATCACAATACCAGATTTCAACAAATACTACAGGGCAGTTATAATCAAAACAGCTTGGAACTCTCACAAGACAGATGGATAGACCAATGGAATAGAATAGAAATGTCAGAAATCAGCCCACACATCTACAACCAACTCATCTTTGACAAAAGAGCTAAAGTCAATTCCTGGATCAAGGACAGTCTCTTCAACAAATGGAGCTGGGGAAACTGGATCTCTGTGTGCAGAAGGATGAAGCAAGATCCCTACCTTACACTTTGCACAAAAATCCACTCAAAATGGATTCATGACCTAAATCTAAGTCCTGATACTATCATTTTATTAGAGAACATTGGGGAAACCCTGACAGACATTGTCAAAAGCAAAGAGTTCTTGGAAAAAACCCCAGAGGCACAGTCAATCAAAGTCAAAATTGACAAATGGGATTGCATCATATTGAGAGGCTTCTGCATTGGAAAAGAAATACTCAAAGTAAAGAGTCAATTAACAGAATGGGAGAAATTATTTGCAAACTATGCAATTGATAAACAATTAATAATCAGGATATATAAACAATCAAGAAAGCCTACAACAACAAAGCAAACAACCCAGTTAAGAAATGGACAAAGGACTTAAACAGGCATTTTTCAAAAGAGGAAATCCAAATGGCAAACAGACACATGAAAATTGCTCAGGATCACTAGCCATCAGAGAAATGGAAATCAAAACCACAATAAGGTTTCACCTCACCCCCATTAGATTAGCTTCCATACAAAAATCAACAAACAGCAAATTCTGTTGAGGATATGGGGAAAAGGCACCCCAATCCACTGTTGGTGGGAATGTAAACTGGTACAGTCACTGTGGAAGACAGTATGGATTTACCTCATAAATTTGAATACAGATCTTCCAAATAACCCAGCCATCCTACTCCTGGGAATTTACACAACGGAAATGAAATCAGCATGTGAAAGAGTTATCTGTACCCCATGTTTATTGCAGCTCAATTCAGACTAGGTAAGATATGTAATCAACCTAAATGTCTGTCAACTGAGGACTGGATAAGGAAGTTATGTGATACATACACCATGGAATGCTACACAACAGTTAAGAAAAATGAAATCCTGTCATTTGCAACAAAATGGATGAAATTGGAGAACATTACACTTAGTGAAATAAGCCAGTCACAAAAGACAAATAACATATGTTCTACCTGATCTTTGATAACTAACAGAACACCTTAAAGGTAATCTGTAAAAGTGAAATTGCTGGTCCAGCGCTGTGGCATAGTAGGTAAAGCCACTGTGTTCAGTGCTAGCATCCAAGTCCCAGCTGCTCCACTTCGGATCCAGCTCTCTTCTATGGCCTAAGAAAGCAGTAGAAGGCACTTATGTCCTTGGGTCCCTGCACCTATGTGGGAGACCAGGAAAACTCCAGGCTCCTGCATATTGAGTATTGAGCCATCTGGGAAGTGAATCAGTGGATGGGAGATCTCTCTCTCTCTCTCTCTCTCTCTCTCTCTCTCTCTCTCTCTCTTTCCCTGACTCTGCCTCTCTAAAATTATGCCTTTCAAATAAATAAATAAATATTTTTTAAAAAGTGAAATTGACACTTTAGGATGCGATGACTTTTTGTACAGCCCTTTTCTCAAATTTTGAGAAACAGTTATTTTTATACTATTTGTTGAACTCTTTACTTAGTATAGAATTAAGCATATGTGTCGCTCCCCCTCTTCGCGGAGGAGCGACACAGGACCCTGCGCTGTTCTTTTGTCTGCTCGGCCCTTCCCGGGTTGGCTGCTGGTTCTTCCCGGGTTGGCTGCTGGTTCTTCCCGGGTTGGCTACCGACCCTTCCACCTCAGTGGAAAGGCGGTTCCCCCTGCCACTTTCCCCACTTCCGCGGGGGAGCGGCACACCACCGGCCGGCTCTCTCGGGGGCTGCTCAGGTTTTCCTTCAGATAGATGTTCCTGGTGCATGTTGTCTCTCTGCTCCTTTATAGTCCTCTTCCACCAATCCCAACTCTGCTACCCACATGCCGAGTATGCTGCTCTCCTCCAGTTAGGAGCAGGATCAGCTCCTGCAGGTCATCACTCAAGTTGGCGAGAGGCAGCTGCGTAGAAGTTGTTACTCCCTTCTCAGCGCCATTTTGTGGGAGAGCAGATGCATAGAATAAGTCTTAATTCCAGTAACAGTCTAGTCCAAGTTGCTCCCCACACATATGTGTATAAAGTTAATTGAAAATAGATCTTGGTAAAAAAAAATAAGAATGGGAATAGGTGAGGGAAGTTGAAGAGTGGTGGGAATGTGTGTGGGAGGACAGGTATAGTGGTAAGATTCATGATGTTCCTTACGTTGTACTTATGAAATGCATAAAGTTTGTAGTTAAATAATAGTTTCCGGGGCAGGGGTGAGACATGATAAAATTATAAAGAAAAATCCCAACAAATGAAAAAATCAAAAAAAAATTCACATTAAATGTGAGTATAATATAAATTAAGGGCAAAGATTATCAGGTTGAGAGAAAATAAAACCTATCCACTGCTTATAAGAAATCCACTTAAAATATAAAGACACCAATTTAATAAAAATAAGGTATGGGACAAATATACATTGCTAATCCTAATCATGGTTGTTGTTCCATTAACAGAGAAAATTCCCCAGATAAAGAGGCCATTTCCTCATGATAATAGCTGCCATTTTGTCAAGCAAATGCTAACGTTTATGTATTTAATATAGTTTTTTTTTGAGTTTCAAAACCTTTTATTATATTCACTTATTGAATGAGCAACTTCAAAGTTAAGATTATTGAGCAATTTTCTGAAGGTTTCACAAATATGAGTACCAGGAATCTGGAGCTTCAATCTGTGCTGGCAGCCTCCCAATATACGTTATGGTCTCAACCACCACACTCAAGATCAAAGAAGAAACCACAGGTATCCAATTCCATTTTTCTGCAAGTTTTATTTTGTTTGCTGCCCTCCTTTATATCCTTTGTACTGAGCATTTTAAAATATTTTATTCATATACATACAAGGAAATGCAAATAAATGTGTATATAAATGAACTTTTTTGGTCTGATCACACTCATAACCAACATCCAAATCAAGAACAATACATTCGTATTAATCCAAGAGTCCTCACTTTCCCTCCCCACATTTATTTTGTAATGTGTGAGAGAAAAGTATATTTTCATTTTCATAGTATGATTTAGTGAAGCAATATTTAGAACTGTATGATGGGTGATATAACATACACAAAATTTTTATACTCTGTCTATATTAGCTACCACAAAGAAGAGAAAATGTGTGGTATTTGTTTTTGGGTCTAGTTTATTACACTTAGTATAATGATCTCAGTTGCATCCATTTTATTGCAAACAACAGGATTTTCTTTTTTATGGCTGGGTACTATTCTGTGGTGTATGGATTCCAGTTTTTTTTTTTTTAAACAAATCAAGATTTGATGGACATCTAGATTGACTCTGTAACCTAGCTATTGTGAATCGAGCTGCTATTAATAGTGGAGTATGGGTAACTATTTCAAGTGCGGATTTCATTTCTTTTGCGTATATTCTCAGGAGTGGGATGTTTGAGTCATATGGTGGATCTCTTTTTGGTTTCCTGAGGAATCTCCATATTGTTTTTGGTTTTTTAAGATTTATCTATTTATTTGAAAGGCAGAGTCACAGAGAAGCAGAGGCAGAGAGAGAGAGAGAGAGAGAGAGAGAGAGAGAGGTCTTCCATCTGCTGATTCACTCCCCAGATGGCTGCAAGGGCTACAGCTGTGCTGATCCAAAGCCAGGAGTTTCTTCTGTGTCTCCCATGCAGGCACAGGGACCCAAGGATTTGTGCAATTCTCCACTGCCTTTCCAGGCCATAGCAGAGAGCTGGACTGGAAGTGGAGCAGCCGAGACTTGAACTGGCTCCCATATGGGATACTGGCACTGCAGATCAAGGTTTTAATCCACTGTGCCACAACACTGGCCCCGCCACACTGTTTTTCATAATGGTTGTACCGATTTGCATTCTTCACCAATATATTCTCCATATTCTCACCACCTTTTGTTATTTTTTTTATTTTTAGATGATAGCGATTCTAACTGGTGTGAGCTGAAACTTATTGTCATTTCTATTTGCATTTCCCTGATTGCTAGTGATCCTGAGCATCTTTCCATGTGTCTATTGGCCATTTGTGGTTCATCCCCTGAAAAATGTATATTCTCTTGCTCATTTTTTTTAATTGGGTTGCATGTTTTGTTGTTGTTGAGATTTTTGAGCTCCTTACATTCTCTGAATATTATTCCTTTCTCAGATTCATAGATTGCTAATATCTTCTCTCATTCTGTCAGTTGCCTCTTCACCTTGTTAATTGTTTCCTTTACTGTGCAGAAGCTTCTTAGCTTGATATAATTCCATTTGTCTATTTTTACTTTCATTAACTTCTGGGGTCTTATCCAACAAGTCTTTGCCCAGGTTAAAGTCATGCACTGTTTCCATTATGTTTTTCTTTAGTAACCTGATAGATTAAGGTTTTAAGTTCACATGCTTGATCCATTGTGAGTTGATTTTTGTATAGGGTATAAGATAAGGGTTTTGTTTCAAACTGCTGCATGTGGAGATCCAGTTTTCCACACACCATCTGTCTAAGAGACTGTCCTTTCTCCACACAATGATTTTAGCTTGTTTGTCAAAGATTAGATGGTTCTAAATGCCTGGATTAATTTCTGGAGTTTCTAGTCTGTTCCCTTGGTCTACATGTCTATTCAGAAAATATACCCTCAGAGAAGTATAGGGAGAAATACACATGTCCTCCATTATTGTTGATGGTTTCAATGCCATTGTCTCAATGTTGAGTAGAGTAATAGGTGGAAAATCACTTAAGGATATATGAGGCTTATGCAACTGTAGATTTTCCAACTAAAGTTAATTGAATTTCTGTAACACCGCATCCAACAGGAGCAGAAAATTCACATTTTTTGAAAATATTCTTCGTATATATCTGTACTTATATATCATGTAAGATAATCTCCCTGAGTAGAGTGGACCATCTACATATTTCTGAAAGCTGGAGGCTCCCTAAAGTCTGCTTGAGAGATCTGGGAAGGTTGTGGGAGACAAAGTTTGCATTCAAACTTTCAAAGGATGATAATCTACCTATTCCTGTTCTCTTCTAGGACCTTAAAGCTCCTCTTTGAGATGCAAATGCTTTACCAGCTAGGACTTTCTCAAGGACCCTGGAACCATCTTTTGAAATTTAATCACCCAGGAGGAAAGAGACTTATGTTTCACCTGCTTTGGGAAGGTAGGAATTTAACTTAAGAGAGTGTACCTGGAATCAAATTGCAAAACTGACTCTGTCATGAAGATAGTAGGAAGCTTACTTGCAATAAGCACATGCAATAATGTCCCCTGACATATGTAAAGCATTTTCCATGTGAAGACAAAACCAGAGACTGCCCCGGCCTCTTGCGTCTCATACATCATGTGTAGCTTACCTAGTAGAAATTCTATTAACCACACAGGAGGGAAGAATTACCTCCTGAGGGAACTGTTTTTTCCTATCTGGTTAGATAATTCCCACATAAGAAAACAGCCAAAGGAATAAAGGAAACAGGGTATGAATAATACACAAATATGTATGTCACACCAGTTGTTCTGTATAAGAAAGCAGAAGTGTGGTAGATATGGAGTTGGGGAACCAACAAGCAACTGCGCGTGGGGGAGCTTTCTGAGTATGTGATCTCAAAGTCCTTGAGCACATATATCCCACTCCTGGATCAAATACATAAAAATACTTTTTTTTTTTCCTTTAGCCCTAGGTTTGTATAAGCCTGATGATTTAGTAACAAATAATGGTTAAAGAAAGAAAATGGAGGAGGACTATTTGAGCCCCTCAGTGCTTTATGTTCCTTGGTGAATTCACCCATATTTGTCCTTTACAATATTCAAACATTTTTGCTCAGAGATAATCCTTATCCATGATACAAGTATAAATTAAATTTCATAGGAGGATGTTCTAAAAAACAGAGAACCAGCATATTAATTTCTAGTTATATATAAAATTGGATGAGCTGTTAAATTCATTCTTGACAAAATCTACAAAAAAGTCAAATTGCATTGAAGGATAAATTAAGGATGATGAAATTAGCTATGAAAAATAGATGTTCATGTTAATAGATCTTAAAGAGATGTCTTCCTGGGCCAGCGCCATGGCTCACTTGGTTAATCCTCCCCCTGTGGATCCGGCATCCTATATAGGCACTGGGTTCTAGTCCTGGTGGCTCCTCTTCCACTCCAGCTTTCTGCTGTGGCCTGGGAGGGCAATGTAGGATGGCCCAAGTGCTTGGGGAAGACCAGGAAGAAGCACCTGGCTCCTGGTTTCAGACTGGCGCAGCACCAGCTGTTGCAGCCATTTGGGGGAAGAGCCAATGGAAGGAAGACTTTCTCTTTGTCTCTCTCACTGTCTAACTCTACCTGTCAAATTAAAAAAAGAGAGAGAGAGAGAGCGAGCGATGTCTTCTTTAATTCTTCTTACATAAAAAGCACAAAACTGGGAATTTCATTTAGCCTGAACCTTTGAGAATGGCATTGTCCATATTTCGCTTCTCTAACTTGTTTTTGTAGATAATTCTACAGGACATTCAGCACTGTCAGTGGTCAATATGAGCACGTTCACAGTGGGTAACTGTCATACTATTCTGTAAAGATAAAGCAAATTTGCTGTTGTAGTTATTGCCGCTCTGCTGTTGCCGTGCATCGTCCTTTAAGGTGAAGTTGTGTGTCAGTTTGATATTTCATTCACCTATATTTATACTTTATTTCTCAAAGG
This sequence comes from Oryctolagus cuniculus, assembly GCF_964237555.1. Lineage (NCBI taxonomy): Eukaryota > Metazoa > Chordata > Mammalia > Lagomorpha > Leporidae > Oryctolagus > Oryctolagus cuniculus. The sequence goes on along the minus strand of NC_091441.1, from coordinate 6,378,999 downwards.
GCAGTCCCATTGGCCTCTTTTCTAAGGATATAGAGGTTACGCCTCCTGATCTATAAGTGGTGATATTAAATTCCTCAATAACAGGAGACTTGATGCTTAAAAGAAAATTATTGATTTTATTTTTAACTGAAAAATAGGAGTTTCTTTCTATCTTTTGAAAAGGTTTTGGATAAAATATCAAAAGACCCTCCATTTTACAAAATGGTGCATGTTTAGGAAGACAAGTCACTCAACATATAATTTTCAAACACTAACACCATTTAAAAGTGAGGCCATATCTTCTCATACAAACATATTTGTAGAGAATTATTGACCTCTAAGGTTGATTTAACATTGAGGTTTAGATTTTTAAATATGTCCTCCTGTGGATTCGGACAGGAGATGAAGGAAACATATAGTTAAAATATCCACCTCTCTGTAGAGCAGCAGAAGTAAAGCAGTGAAGGAAGACAGTTGAATAAAAGCTTTAGGCTGTGATGTGAACTCCAATGATGCATAGTTACCATGGTGATAAGAGTCGGGTAAATACATGGAAAGACTCATAGACAAATGGAGGAAATAAGATCTCATTGCTACCTTCACATCTTAAATAATTTGCTGTTCTTTGATGAGCAATTTCTCCTATCCCCATGTAGGGACATGCAATATTAAAGGTATCTTAGAATCCATTATTATTTTAAAATAATCAGCTAATTTATTTCAAATGTAAATGTGCATGCTTGAGCTCAATATGATCAGTTTCCTAAGCGCAGGTTGTGGCACAATCTCAGTCTCACACAGCAGCAGAGGAGAGGAGAGATCTCCACCTAGGGCGTTGGGAAGGCTGAATCTCCAGCCCCGTTCCTAGCACCTTTTTGAGCTGAGATCAGCATTGGACCCTCTGGGGCTTCCTTCACCTCTAAGAATTTAATTCCAAGTGTTTCACACATTCAAGGCAAAAGTGTGATTTCAAAGATTACTTGATTTCTTTGTATCAGTAAAAGAGATTCCTCCAAACAACTCCACGTGCCTACTTGGTTACCAGAGGAACTCAAACAGGAATTTCAGTGTCAGGGAGCAAGACCCCAAGGACAGGAGGGCCTGGGTGGCATGGTAGTGCCAGTCTTCAAAGAAGCTAGCTGATGTCTGCTACCTGCCATTTTTACCCACTACCTGGATTGCATTCTCTGATATCATACCCAAGATACAACAAAGAAGGCAAAATTAAAGCATTCTTTAGTCAAGGAAGTTTGTGATTCACTTGAGCATGTCGGCTTTTTAAAATAGTGTGGGAGAGAAACAGTGACGGTGGCATGAAGAACTGGGAACCGAGGAACCACAAGGGTCACTGAGAAGTTGTGCCCTTCAGTCCATGGGGAAGCGTGTCAGCGGGATGCTCACACGTCCATGGCAGAGCAGTGAGTGCCTATCAGTTATGCAGGTTGTGAACTTGCATCGCCATCACTTTAATATTAAGAGAAATCATGGTCCCTCCAAAAATGAATGAATCTTTGTATACATCTGTTTTACAGGTGGAGGTCAAATATGCTATACATGTAAATATTTTTGGCTTAGATTAAATGAAAATAAACCAGGAAAGATATGCAAGAGAATTGGGTATTAAAGCAAACGCATATCCAAACACATAATGCTTACATATAGAGTAAAACTATCTAATTTTTAAATAGCATAACAACATTATGTAGGACCTAGTAATCATGACTTCATGTATGCAGAGAGAGAGAAGAGAGAGAGAGAGAGAGAGAGAGAGAGAGAGAGAGAGAGATGGATAGTTAGTAATACCAAGTGACAATTTATGAAGGAAATAGTTTTAAAAAGCTTTTGTGAAATAATTTTCCAAAAATTCTACTGGTATCTGAATTTTAAAGCAGATGTGAAAAATCAATGATACTAAACCAAGAATGTAATTGAATGCTTTAAATATGTGCCATTTAATTTTAAGAATGATAGATGGCCGGCGCCGTGGCTCACTAGGCTAATCCTCCGCCTTGCGGCGCCATCACACCGGGTTCTAGTGTGTTCGCAGCGTGCCAGCCGCAGCGGCCATTGGAGGGTGAACCAACGGCAAAGGAAGACCTTTCTCTCTGTCTCTTTCTCTCACTGTCCACTCTGCCTGTCAAAAAAAAAAAAATAAAGTAATGATAGAAAACTCTTGTACACTATTGCCAAAATGTGAGATCCTTTTATTATTTCCTTTCTTTTTACTTGCTTATTTAATGTAAAACTCTCTATAAAAGTTAATGTACGCTTACTTGATTTACACTGGGTAAGGATGCACAGATTAGCCAAACACAGTTCTTGCCATTCAGAGGTTTAGCTATTGATGTTTGTGATGCGTGAGCTATAAGGATGGTCATCGAGATAAAGGGAAATACAAATAAAATTAATGTCAAATAAATTAAAAGATGAATATCATAAATATTCTAAATGTAGAATATGCTAGAAATTAAAAGTGACAACATTTTATTAGAGACAAAAGGAGGAAGATATTGAATCTGGTTGTGCCCTGGAAGAAGGGTAGAGTTCTGGTTATTGCTCCATAGTATCACCTGAAATCAATTTAAAATCACAATCAACCGAAGAGCACACAAGGAAGGTCAGAGGGTCATGGCTGAAAATATTATTCACAGTAAAAAGACAACTATTTTTGAGTTTTTCTTAATGCAAGAAATGTTAGAAAACCTGTAATCAATACACAATTCTTCTTAAGTGCTGAAACTTAACTGAAAAGTGATCACTGTTAAATATAAGAGTGGGGATAAGAGAGGGAAGAGATGTGCAATTCGGGACATGCTCAAGCTGACTTACCTCAAATGGTAGAGTTAGAAACATACCAGGGGACTCCAATTCAATCCCATCAAGGTGGCATGTACCAATGCCATCTCACTAGTCCCAGTGATCAATTTCTGTTCACAATTGATCATAATGATAGGACTAAGAACCAAAGGGATCATATAAACAAGACTAGTGTCTGCAAATACTAGCTGATAGAATAAAAAAGGGAGAGAATGATCCAGCATGGGAAGTGAGATACACAGCAGACCCATAGAATGGCAGATGTCCTAAACAACACTCTGGCCTCAGAATCAGCTCTTAAGGCATGCAGATCTGGCTGAAAATCCCATGAAAGTATTTCAGGCATGGAAAGCCAAGACACTCTGGGGGAAAAAAAAAACCTAAATGAAAGATCTCCACCAGTGAGATCCCAGAGGGAAAAACAGGGCCATCAAAGAAGGAGGTACCTTTCTCTGAAGGGAGGAGAGAACTTCCACTTTGACCATGGCCTTGTCTAAATATGATCAGAGTCGGTGAACTCAGGAGGCTTCCATAGCCTTGGCAGCTCATGACAAGAGCCTAGGGTGATTACTGAGGCCATAAACAAGAGTGTCAATTTGTTAAGTCAACAACAGGAGTCACTGTGCACTTACTCCTCATGTAGGATCTTTGTCCTTAGTGTGCTGTACATTGTGATTTAATGCTATAACTAGTACTCAAACAGTATTTTTCACTTTATGTTTCTGTGTGGGAGCAAACTGTTGAAATCTTTACTTAATGTATGCTAAACTGATCTTCTGTATATAAAGAGAATCTAAAATGAATCTTGATGTGAATGGAAGGGGAGAGGGAGTGGGAAAGGGGAGGGTTGCTGGTGGGAGGGACGTTATGGGGGGGAAGCCATTGTAATCCATATGCTGTACTTTGGAAATTTATATTCATTAAATAAAAGTTTAAAAAAATATATATAAAAATAAAAGAAAAAGAAAAAAAAAAGAAATGTTAGAAAACCAACCAAAAACTTAAAAGGTTAGGAAATGTCTCATCAATTTAAAATCCTTATTATAACTTGAATTGAGTAATTTCAGTTAAATGAAAGATTAGGTGCACAGTAAATCCAGAGCAGTCATGGTCTCTGCAGTAGGGGAGACTCCTTCATTGACACTATAATCCTCTCCCCTACAGGACAGTTCTGAGCCAGGGTGGCACAGGGGCAGAGACGACATGAGACCCACACTGGTCTGGCTGCATGCAAAACCCTGCTCCTCTGATCCTGTGTAGTCTCTTTCTACTATCTTTACTCGTTCTTGTTTCTCAGTCATAGCCACCTAGCATGTCTTGTTACTCAAATGTATGCATGGGAGATATTTGAAAGCACGTGTCATCACCTTGGAAGATTTCACCATTATGTGGCACACACATTTAAGAGCATTTAGACTTGCTCTGCAAGGCCTCTCTGATGCTTAGCATATTCCCTGACTGATTGGGCCTGTAGCATTAACATTACACATGTTGGCAGCTAACACATGATCAACACTCCTGCTCTTAAGTGTCCTTAGTCACCTGGAATTGCTCAGTTGTATAAATGGTAAAGTTATTTGTACAGTTTGTTTTGGATTCCCAGTACCATTTATTTCTTAACAGGATTATTTTCTCTCTATATACATATATATGTATGTGTGTGTGTGTGTTTGCATTTCACCTTCATGGACACTTTCAACCTGTATTGCTCTTTTTTTTTTTTTTTTTAACAAATGATCCCTTTCCTAATCTAATTTCCTCCAGAACTCAGGACACAGAACTAGAAAAAAAGGAAACAAATAACAAAATATTTCAATACTGTTCTTCTGCCAATACACTCAGCAAAGTTTGCATTCATCTACACTAAATACAGTAGAAGATGAAATGGGGAGAGGGAGAGGAAACCTGCTAACTGTGGAATGGGTGCTGGGTGTTCTATGTGGCTGATTTCAAGTCTAGAGGTCTCAGAGCCAGTGTTATAACTCTCAGTCCACATATGAAGGCCTGAGAGTCCCCACCATGGACACATGTTGCAAATATCAATGTCCAACAATCAGAGAATCTGGCATTCTGACATCCAGTGTCATGAGTGAAGGTAATCCCAGCTGCTGAAGACAGAGAGAAAGCAAGAATCCCACCTTCCTCTGTCTGCTTCCTCCATCAGGGCCCCCAAATGATTGGACAGTGCCTCCCACGTCAAGGGAAGGTCTTCCCCTCTCGTCACCCAATCACATGCCAATATGCTCTGGAAACACCACCAAAACCAGAAAACCCGAGTTTCTTTCACAGCAAATGAGATGTGGGTTCAATGCGTATTGAAGCTCTGAGAATATTTAAAGCAACAACTGAGAATAAGTAGTTAATGCAATCAAGTAGACACCAGAAACCAGACTTCACATTGAACTAATTTGTAATATGTGAACAGTGGAATCTCATGGGTTGCTTTGGGAAAAGGACCTTATTTGTTCTTAGTGAAATATTCTGTTTTACCACTTAACACATAGCTTAAATGAATTATTCATCAGTCATGCTCTTGAACCATGATCTACTCACACTTGTCAAAGTGATTCAGATAGGTTAAAAACTTCACAGCTGTTGATGAGGTGATTAACTGAATAGATGAATAAATGAATGAATGAATAAGAGAAAAACCCCAGGGAGGCCATCTGGCCTAGTGGTTAGGATTGTTCCATCTCACACATGAGTGCCTGGATTCAATTCACTGTTTTCGGTCCTAACTCCTGCTTCCTGCCACTGCAGATCATGAGAGGCAGCAGGTGAGTATGTGGAAAACCCAGTTTATGCCCCTTCTTCCAGATTTAGCCTGATCCAGCCCTGGCCATTGGCAGCATTTGGGGAGTTAACCAGTACATGCAATCACACACCTGCCTCTCTCTCCCACTTTCTGTATCCCCCACCTCTCAAATAAATAAATAAATACAACAATTTGATAAAATATACCATGACTCAATATAATCAATATGAAAATAACTAGTCAATGATAAGCACAGTTTCAACCAATCAGAGAGCTATATATTCATCACAATTTCCCTAAGCCACTGGGAAAAATTTATTTTATGCAGCCAGTCAAAGAAATATTTAATAGTTTATATAAACTTAGAAATATTTGGACAACCAAACCAAAATTGTACAGTTTCATAACTTGTTTTAAATTCCAAAGCTAAAAGATTTTACAAATTCCAAATGATGTTTGACAGTACATTTTAATACTTTATAACACTTGAGAAACATTACTACATGCTTATCAAGCAATGCCTAAGACCACCAGAGAAAGCAAATGAAATGAAATTCAATTATAACATGTAGAGATAGCACTTGGTATCTCATAACATGTAGAGATAGTATGTGGTACCTTATAACATGCAGAAATAACACTTGGTACCTTATAAAATCTAGAGACAGCACTTTTTACTATATATAATAGAATGCTTCATGGACCTCCAAGGACACTGGTCATCTTTATGTTGGAAGTGAGTTGCAGCTCTTTCCTACAGATTCTATAATAATTTTTGGCAGGCTCCAGGTATTTAAAAATGCAATAAGATCCCTTAGCTGTGTAAAACATAATTGGCGTATTACTAAGAAAAGAAAACATGCTTGATTTAGGACAGAAGAAATGGAGAAAGTAGATGAAGAGATTTGCAGATGGAGGATCACACAGAAGTCAAGGACAGCTTCAAAGTACAAATGTGTGCATGGGGCAGGCACTGTGTGCAGCAGGTAAAGCCACCGCCTGCAGTGCCAGCATCCCATATGGGCACTGATAAGAGTCCCAGGTGCCCCACTTCTGATCCAGCTCTCTGTTATGGCTGGAAAAGCAGTAGAAGATGGCCCAAGTCCTTGGGCTCCTGCATCCACGTGGGAGATCTAGAAGAAGCTCCTGGATCCTGGCTTTGGATTAGCGCAGCTCTGGCTGGTGCGGCCAATTGGGGAGTGAAGAACGGATGGAAGACTCTCTCTCTCTCTCTCTCTCTCTCTCTCTCTCTCTCTGCCTCTCCTTCTCTTTCTCTCTGCCTCTTCTCTCTCTCTGTAACTCTGACTTTCAAATAAATAAATAAATATAAAAAACCAAATGTGTGCATGTGCAGGAGACAATGGATTAAGTAAAAGAAGAACGAGTGGGCTACTTATCAAGAATAGGCTGTTCCTGTAAAGAAATTGATGATTAGGGGACATTAAAGGAAGAAATGTTTTAACAGCTGTGTATTGACATAAAATACATACCAGATAGTCCACTCATTTAAAGTATACAATTCAGTGTTTTAATAAAACTACGTATCTTTGCATCATCACCATTTTGGAATATTTAAGCCATTGTAATCCATAAACTGCACTTTGGAAAATTATATTTACTAAATAAAAGTTTAAAAAAATAAAAAAATAAAACCTCCAAAAGAAGCTATAGACCTCTTATCTGCCAACCTCTGCAACCCTTAATCTGTTACGTCTACAGATGGGATTACTTTCAGTATTTCACCTGAGTGGAGTCACAGCCACTATTGTCATCTCTATTTACAGATTAAACATACACATACACACAGACAAGAGAAAGAGGTGGAGGGAGTTTCTCAATGCCACAAAACAGCTATTAGTGTCAGGATTTGAATGTAGGCAGTCTGACTCCAGATCTGTGATTTTCATTTATTTGTTATTAATGTATTTATTACTGTTATGATAGATGCTAAAACATCATCACTGTAAATATCAAGAAAAGATGAGCAAAAATTTAGATGAATTCAATATATCTATGATGAATAAGTAAGAGAATGAGCTATTTGTTTACATAGCCAGCTTTCTCTTCCAAAATTTTCACTGACCTGATAAGTTTGCCTTTATTAATTATGCAACTAATGTCGATAATCTGTAATTAGACTCTTTTCCTTTAGGAATTATGTCACTCCAGAAAACCCACAATATGATCAGTAAGTGAATTCAAATCATTGGCTTCCTTTATAAAAAAGGAAAATCAAGAAAAATAATTGGAAGTTTAAAAAATGAGTGTCATAGTTAATATAATGTAAACCATTATTATAAAATATTAGGTAAGTGTTTGTGATGTAATAATTTTTAAGCTTGTGAATAAAATATCAGCCACATCCCATTCAAAATGAGAATTAGATATCAGACATCAAGAATGCATCCGCTCTAAAAGCAGAATGCTAAGATGGTAATATTCCCTTCCTCTAGCAAATATTGTTAATGTTCTCCAACTTTTTTTAAAGATTTATTCATTTTTAAAGTCAGAGTTACACAGAGAGAGAGATACAAACAGAGAGGGGAGAGAGAGAGAGAGAGAGAGAGAGAGAGAGAGAGAGAGAGAGAGAGAAGGTCTTCCATCTGCTGGTTCATTCTCCAGATGACCACAATGGCTGGGAATAGGTCTGGCCAAAGCCAGGACCAGGAGTTTCATCCAGGTCTTCCATGTGGGTACCAGGGGCCCAAACACTTAGGCCATCTTCCAGTGCTTTTCCCAAGCCATTAGCAGAAGCAGAGCAGGCTGGACACAAACTAGCATGCTAGTGGTGCAAGGGGCTTAGCCTGCTGTGCCACAATGCTGCTGCCATCGCTGTTTTTCATAATGGAATCTCCTCAGGTTCCCTTGTACCTGAATCTGCTCATGGAGGTGTTAAAACCCATAGTCTGCGATCCCCATAGAAGTCATTGCCTCCTTATCATGACTGAAATCTAGTTCCAATCATTTTGATTGTAACATAAAATTACAATGTGAGCAAATGACATGGGTTAGCAGTTCTTCTTATAGAAAAATAACTTTTTTTCTTTAATCTCAAAGCACAATATTCTGGACATATAAAGAAAAATCTGAAATGTAATCATAAAAATTAAAATATTTCATTAAAAAAGTAAAAATTCTATTTAGCTCAGCATATTGTGTCTTACAGCAATTTACTTATTGATTTCATCAATTGCTATTTATTGCATACAAAAGGGAGATTATAAAAGGATGAAAATACAATATTTATTTTAATGTGAAAGGTAGCTTGTTGAAAGACAAAAAAATTTCTACAGCTGCAAGCCAGCAATTGTCAATGTAATAGTGCATATTCAAGCAGAAGGAAACGGAGCTGTTTTCCTTCTGAGAGAGTTGGTTAAAGTTTCACAGAGCATCAACATTAGAGATGACACTTGAGAGAGAGAGAGAGAGAGAGAGAGAGAGAGAGACTTTCCAGGTGGACAAGAAGGTGAAGGCAAAGCCAGAGGCATGGAAAGACATGGTGTAGATAATGAACACTGGAAGACCACAGTGAGTTTGGGGAGTTACACGTTGTTGTTATGGGAGAATAACACAGAAGAGGAAGGATTCCAGGAGATGAACAAAGCCATAGACTCGTTCAATTGTGTACTATGTATTCTTGCTTAGGTAAACACTGTCAAGGTTTAGGAATATGAAATGGTAAAGCTGATGCTTTTTAAAAATAATTTTGTAGGGAGAGGAATATTTTTTCAAGTTTTTCATAGATGGCTTTGATGGCACAGGGAACAACCTGTTATATTTAGCAAGGCAACAAGAGCACTCAATGTAATGTCCCTATGACAGAGTGAGTTTCAACACCATGGTCCACCAAGGGAATGAAAAAGGAAGAAAAGAAATTGATAGGATTAAAAAGTATCAATGAAATAAGCAATCCTTTTTCTAAATAAGTCTATTTCTTCTTCTAATTAAAAAAGAGAAGAAGAAATTAAAGCAAAATGGAGAGAATGAAAGGAAGGGAAAATAGAAAGGCAGAAATTTCAAATGTATAAGAAATGTATGGCTGAAATGTGCAGCATATAATCCCCCAAATGAGAGTAGCTTTTTATCTATTGGTGAAGTATAAAAGTAGCAGAGTGAAAATGACATTGGAGGCGTGATCACAGCAACAGTCTGTCTAAATCATAATTATTGGTAATAATTAAAAGTCTATTAAAAAGGAAAATGATTTTGTAAACTGTGTCATGCAACCTAGTGAGGTCTGTGAGTCAATTGGTTGAATGCAGGAAATGAAGCCCCAGCAGTTCCGTCAAGTTGGCAATAATGTTCTCTCACCGCATCAGCAAAGCAAGCCTGCCACACACAACTGTGGCATTTAGCAGATCCAATTCACAGCCACTTCCCATCCCCACCACTGATACAACATGTGCCACTTCCATCAGCAGATTAAACTTCTACTACGGAGAACCACCTGTAAGGCATACTTAGGAACTGAGGACATATCTCTTAGAAAGTCAATGAGCTACATTAATTAGCATATTAAATATAAAGACGAGTCACACATCATCCTTTCCCTTTGTGTGTAGATTAACAACTAAAACACAGTCTATAATAGTATAAGTATCAATAATAAATGAATCACATACTCTAGAATTCACTGGAGAGAAATCCCAACTGACTGAGAAAACCAGAGGAGATTGCAATAGAGATAGCGGTTTTACAGTAGAGACATGCACAGAGAGATTCCAGATAGAGGTTCTTTTATGTGCATAAGATGAGCAGGTGCAGAGAGGGAAGAGAGAATACATAAAGCATGGTGTGTTTGAGATTGGATGACTCAAAGGTGAGCAATGGAGAGACTCAGTTTAAAACATTGCCAAATACTGATTGCAGAGACTAAGAATGATATGCAACAAGAAAAAGTTAGATTTATACTCTCATGTTCTCATTAATTATATTCTACAAATGTCATGAATTTTTTTTTTTTTTTTTTGAACAGGCAGAGTGGATAGTGAGAGAGAGAGAGAGAAAGGTCTTCCTTTTTTTTGCCGTTGGTTCACCCTCCAATGGCCGCCATGGCTGGCGCGCTGCAGCCAGCGCACCGCGCTGATCCGAAGGCAGGAGCCAGGTGCTTCTCCGGTCTCCCGTGGGGTGCAGGGCCCAAGCACTTGGGCCATCCTCCACTGCCTTCCCGGGCCACAGCAGAGAACTGGCCTGGAAGAGGGGGAACCGGGACAGAATCCGGCGCCCCGACGGGAACTAGAACCCAGGGTGCCAGCGCCGCTAGGTGGAGGATTAGCCTATTGAGCCGGGGCGCTGGCCAAATTCTAATTGTCTGAAGCTCATACCAGATACAAGTGCACAGAACCATTGTTGGTTTAAACTATTGTCTTTTTTCGAGTTAATGTCAAAACAATGGTAAAAGGTGCTCAGCACACTTGTCAGGTATGTATAACATTGCCTCACTGGAAAATCTTGCACCTAAAAAATCTGCAAAATAAAAGAAAGGAAATCAGAGTCATCTTGATCCATCTGAATACCAAGAGCACTGCGTTAACCATCATATATAGTTTTAAAATATTTATTAATTTATTTGAAAGAGTTCAGAGAGAGAAAGGGTGATACAGAGAGGGAGAGATCTTCCATCTGTTGGTTCACTCCCCAGATGGCTGTGACAGCCAATAATGGACCAGGAGTTTCGTCCAGATCTTCCATGTGGGTGGCTGAACCCCAAAACCTGGGCCATTTTCTGCCATTTCAGAACCAATTTCAGGCCAATCATTAGCAGGGAGGTGGATCTGAAGTGGAGCAGCCAGGATACCACCCAGTGCACGTTTGGGAAGCCAGTGTTGCCGGGGATGGCTTTACTGGCTGTACCATAAGGCTAGCCCGAAGCCATGTAGATTATCAATGGGTATGTATGTAAGAAATGCTAAAGGAAATGACTGAGGTAGTTGAGTATAGTGGAACCATATTTGGTTCTTGTATTTTATGTGTTCGTTGTATTTTCTTAGTGGCCTATTTAAGCACAATGAGCTTCTTAATTTTATTTACCTTTTCATTTTAAATTCTATGAATAGGTAAAATATCCACTAAAAGCTACAAATTCACAGAGTAAGGAATATTTGTTTTTTCCTTAGAATCAGATCACCAGGGTATCTGTAAAACAGATGGTATTAGGCTCCTACCATCATTAATTTCTGTACTAGAAAATGCAGGAGGTAAATTATTGTTGGATCATTTGAACTGTTTTCTTTCCAAAAATCTATTTACATGGACTGTATTTGCTTATGGGAATTTTCTGACTGCATAAAATACATTTACATATATACTTACGTGTATTTGTATGTAAACACTGGACTGGTTTAGACAGGTGTAGAAAGAACAAAGGATTATCCAATAAATAGATATGGCTTTATAACATGAAAGTAATGTTACTAATTTAGGTCTCCCCATATTGCCCATCATCTTTCATAAGATGATCCAAGAACTTGCCAACTATGTATGAATTTAAAAAGAAAAAAAAAAAGCATTATTAGAAAGTGGGACAAAAAGAATTTTATTGGGTTTCAGAATAAGACTGGGAAAGATCCTGGACTACACTGTTGATTAAGCTGAAAGAGGGGCACGCATCTGGTGCACAGTTAAGAAGTCACGGACCAGAAAGGACTGCCTCGGTTCTTCTCCTCACTGTGCTTTGAGTTCCAGCGTCCTGCCAAGGCAGCAGGCGATAGCTCAAGGAATCGTGTCCCTGCCACCAATGTGGGAGACCTGGGTTGAGTTTGGGGCTCCAGGTCTTGGCCTGGCTCACTTCCAGTTTTTATGGACATTTGAGCAATGAACCAGCAAATGGAAGATCTTGCTCTGTCTGTCTCTCTCTGTCTCTTTGAGATGAAATTTGTAAAGAGTTAACTTTTTAAAATCTGAATTCAACACAGTACATCTATCCCATTTCCATCCTAATTATTCTAGAATGATCTTGTAACAGCCAACTTCAAAACATTAAAAATGTGAATAAAAACCAATGAAGATTAATTCTTTGATTATCAAAAATAAGTCATATTAAATTTGTGCTGAAAGAACTGTTGCATTTACAAATTGTAGAATAACAAATCAATATTTCCAAAATGTGATCAGAAATATTATTTATTCAGGATGTTTTGGGGGAAACAGAAAACAACTTTAGGGAAAACTATATAGCCTATGACAGACTTAGAAAATGACAACACAGATTAGCAAATGAAAAGTTATGTAAAATATGACAACATTTCTTAAAATTATTTTTAAAGCTAATTTCATTTTCACATTTAAAAGAGGTAGTTGGGGCCGAATTAAAATGCTGTTTGCAATGCAGGCATCCCATGTCAGAGTGCTGGTTCCAGTCTCAGTTGCTCTGCTTCCAATCCAGCTCCCTGCTAATGCACCTGGGGAAGCAGCAGCGGATGTCCCAAGTGCTTGGGCCCCTGTCACTAATGTGGGCGACCCAGATGGAGTTCCTGGCTCCTGAGTTTGTATGGCCCAAACTTGGCTGTTGCAGCCACTTGGGGAGTGAACCAGCAGATGAAAGATTTCTCAGTACCTTTCCTTCTCTCTCTGTTGCTCTGCCTTTCAAATAAATAATTAAGTAAACACATGCTTCTTAACAGCCATTAACATAAGTCAGAATTAATGTGTTTTGGGAAACAATATATATTTTACAGATTTATTAATTAGAAAGAGTGACAGAGAGAGAACAAACACACACCACACACACACACACACACACACAGATCTTATATCTGCTGGTTCACTCTCCAAATGGTTGCACCATTCAAGTCTGGGCCAGACCAAATTCAGGAGCCAGGAACTCCATCCTGGTTTCCCGTGTTCGTGATAGTGACCCAAATACTTGGGATACCCTGTGCTGTACTAACTAAAGAGGATTTGTTGGCAAGAACCAACCCTGGATAAACTCTCAATATTCAGTGTCAACAGACCTATGTGGAACCACGAATAACTCTGTAAAACATGAGACATCAATTATTATAAGAATATTTCTAAGAATAACACTAACCAATCGTTATCTTGAAGAATGGGAGATGCTCTTAAACTGATCTAGCAAGCAACAATGAAGCCATTTTGAAGAGGTATGTGCTATGTATGCAATGCATTGGAAGAATCTGGCCATCATGAAATAAAACTATGTGAAAAGGAGAGACAGTTATTGGAATTTCCCCCACCCTCACTTGATTGCCTCAGAATCTACATGCTCCACCCTCTGAATGTGGGCAGCAAGATTTGCCCCCAGAAAGGGAAGGAAACCCTAGTCTGGACTCTTCGCTGTTTCAATATTTACAAGCCAGGGGATCTACCATTCAGTGTAGAACCAGTGACCTGAGCTGACCACAGCAGCAACAACACACTCAGGACTCTCTTCTATCTCTGCTAAAACGAGACTAAAACCTCTGGTGCTTAGTAGAGATAGCTTAAAATCAAAACAAGTGGCAGCATTGTTATAATTTGAGATGAAAGTCTCAGAGGAAAAAAATGCAATACAGAAATTGAGATTTTATGACACATAGAAACTAATAGTTGACATGTTCCATGTGTCGCACTTCGACAGAGCTGCAGATCCAATCTCCTTTCTATCAGTGGTCAGTGAACTAAAAATAAAGGAGCTTGTGTGATTAGGAAAATCGTGGGCCAGAGACCCATCAGCACAGGTAAGGCACAGCCGCCTCTGTGCACACACCCATATAGATAGCGCCTGTACTACAAAAAAAGCCGTCTGTAAAAACTGACTGTTTTCATGATAACAATGATGTTATCAACAATAAACATAGATAAAAATAATGTATTCCTGAATTATGTTTCTAAATCATATCCCCACTTGGTTAATTTAATGATTGCATACATTAACTGTGCTGCTAATCTATCCCCTAGAACATTTGACCAGCCCTGAGATTATCAGTAAAAATCCATGTGCCTTGTGGCTGGCTGTCTTTTGGACATGTAATATCCTTACGTAGCATTCATTTAATTATTACTTCAGTGGGTATTTTATTGATTTGTTTTGTTCACTTTCACCTTATTACTTCAGTCTTTAATTCTACTCACAACCATGATTGTCACCAGTCTGCAAGCTGGACCATGAGGCGATCTATCCAAAGAGTAATAGTTTTGCCAGTACCTATCATGTCCTATGGTTTTATGTTACCATGGATGGTAGATTTCCTCGTCTTTTTGAAATAACTAAGAGGTTGGGCAGCATCGTGGCTTAGCAGATAAAACTGTCAGCATCGCATATGGGGGCCAGTTCAAGTCCCAGCTTTCCACTTCTGATTCAGCTCCCTACTACTGGGGTGGGAAAAACAGCAGAAAATGGCCCAAGTGCTTGAGCCCCTGCACACACATGGGAGACCAGAAGCTCCTGGCTCCTGGCTTCAGATCAGGCCAACTCCAGCTGTTATGGCCATCTGGGGAATGAACTAGCAGATGGAAGATCTCTGGCTCACTATTTCTGTAACTTTTTCAACTGAATAATTAAATAAAAATAATAAAATAAATAAAACTTGAAAATATATTTTAAATAAACAAAAGAATTTTTATCCATTAGCAGTTTGGGAGAAACCGGCAGAAAGTTGGTTCACGCTCCAGATGCTTGCCATGACTAGGCGGGGTCAGTGCCAAAGCCAGGAGCTGGGCACTCAATCCAGGGACCCCAAATACTTGCAATACTGCCTCCCGAGATCTCTGTTGGCCAGGAGCTGGAATTAGGAGTCCGAACCAGACACCAAACCCAAGTACTCTGGTACGGGATGTGGGCATGTTAACCAGTGTCTTAACTGCTAGGCCAAATGCCTGCTCCTGCGTATTAGTTTTCATTACAAAGAAATTATTGCCTGTATGTGGCCGGTGTGGCAGTGCAGCCGGTTAAGTCACTGTTGCATGAGGGTATCCCATGCTGCAGTGCTTGTTGGAGTCCCTGCTGCTCCACTGAAAAACCAGCTTCCTCCTGGTGCACCCGGGAAAGCAGCAGGAGACAGACTCAGTGCTTGGGCTGCTGCCACCCACGTGGGAGATCAGGATGGGAGTCCTGTATCCTGGCGTTGGAGTGAACCAGAAGATAGACAATTATCTGTCTGTCTGTCTGTCTATCTATCTATCTATCTTTGCTTTCTCTCTCTCTCTCTCCCCCTCCCTCCCTGTTTCTCTGTCTTTCAAATAAATATTTTTTCAAAGAAATCATTGTTTGAAATTCATTTAGCCTACCAAATAATTGATCTTGACAATTCGAGATTTATTTATGACATCTAAATAATATGAATTTAAATGCTTTCTCGGTAGGAAGACTTATTTGCACAGAAAGGCTTAGTATTAGGCAAAAAATTTTGCTAATATATATATATAAATGTCATATGTATATATATATATTTATATATATTCTCATTTCTACCTAAAAGAATATGAAATCTTGATAAATGACTCATTTTGAGTATAATTTAAAATATTACAATACAATTTTAAGCTTAAAAACTGACATAAACTAACTGCATTAAAATTCTTGTCTTTATGTTTATAAATGAAAGACTTTCAGACCTTCAGCGAGAGCCTTTATATTTGTTAATATAAAATACAGGAACAGAAACCACTGAAGTTTATGAATTTTTCTTTCATGGCTTATAATGAATTACAGATGAAACAAGTAAAATCCTACCAAAAACAGAAACAATGAATAAGTAGATAATAACGGATGAAAACTCTGGTACATTGGGCTGACTTGATTGACTTGAGAGACAAATTTCTGGCAATGACTGTATTTGTATCCATCTTTATTAATACAGACACAAATACTTAGTGCTGACATTGCATTAGTGATATAAATCACTTCCCAGTCTCCTCCAATCGCATTCCTGCTCAAATCCATGCAGGATTAAATACCATTAGGCAACACAGCATTTGCTTTGGGAAACTCGTCAGGAGACTGAAGGCTAGCCACTCACCCTGGCTTCCCGATTTACAAGTTATGGGAGCTGACACAAATCACTTAATATCTCTAAGAATCACATTTTGTATTGTTAGTAAGAATAACCTCACAGCACTGTCATGATTATACAGTGACACTGCATAATACCTGTGAGGATGCTGTAATTTACAAGTCCATATATATGGGTATATAATCATTTCCATAGATATTTGATCCCAATGAAAATGGAATGTGATCGTTCTCTTGAAAAACGAAATTTTGAAGTGAAACATGTAGAATGAATTACCTGAAGATCATAAGGTGGATGTCTATAGAAGCTTATATAACAATAATGACTGTCAAAGCTGGTCTGCTGTTGACTCTTCTCCCAGAATTCCACTTAATTCTATTTGGTCCTATTATCTGTGTCCAGAAAGCAAAACCTCCCTCCATTTGCTCCCAAATGCCATGACACTTGGAAAAGGTGGATCGTGACATCCTCTATTCTGGGGTTACATTGATTTTTCAGACATGCAAAGCGCAGCCTGCTCCATCAGAAAGTAACACCATCATTAGTCCTTGCTATTTTCCATTTGACACATTTGAAACTGACAGTTAGAGCTGCAGAAAGCCCATCAGAGGAACTGAAATTGGGGAAAGAACATTCATGGCTTTGAAAGTTAGTTTTAAACCACAGAAATTTCTACTTAATTAAACCTGCCAAAATTAAATCATCATCTTGTGTTGCCCATGTGTCTCTTACGGAAAACTCCAGGGTATTTCCAGGGGAGTGTGTGTTTGCTTACAGAAAAGAGAAATCATTCCTTCTTCTCAGAAACTTCTAAACACTAATCACCGACTTGCTCTCTTCATGGCAACAACATACAAATACATGCTTGGGTCACATCTGCTGAGTTAGACTGTGGCCGCCATGACGTGGATCCATGCCTATGCTCACATGCAAAATGTGACTTATTTATCAGGATGAAATTCTGGACCTGAGGAACTTTTCTGCAGCTCATTGTCTGCAGGAGCTTTTGTCTCGATTCTTACAAGGCCAGCACTGCGGCTCACTAGGCTAATCCTCCGCCTGCAGCGCCGGCACACTGGGTTCTAGTCCTGGTCGGGGCGCCGGATTCTGTCCCAGTCGCTCCTCTTCCTGTCCAGCTCTCTGCTGTGGCCCGGGAAGGCAGTGGAGGGTGGCCCAAGTGCTTGGGCCCTGCACCTGCATGGGAGACCAGGAGAAGCATTTGGCTCCTGGCTTCGGATCAATGCGGTGCACCAGCCATGGCGGCCATTGGGGGGGTGAACCAATGGAAAAGGAAGACCTTTCTTTGTCTCTCTCTCTCTCACTGTCCACTCTGCCTGTCAAAAACAAAACAAAACAAGGAAACAAGGGCATTATGGTAGCAGTGAGCTTCTGGCCAACGCCCCAGCAGTAGGCAGTTGTAGGAAAAAGACGTGGTGAGGGCCATGCAAATAGTTCTAACCCTCCCTCTGGAGCAGAAATGTGTTCTGTCCACCCACAGTACGAAGACTCAGGAAGAAGATGTCTCTGTACCACCAATGGGGACAATGTCAAGTTCACACTGCTCCCAAGCTTTCTTGTGGACACGCAGGAGAGTGTCTTGGGAAAGAATTTGCAAACATCCACTATGTCTGCTGCTCCCAGGAATTCCAGCGAAGTGACAATCCCACATTACCAGCAACAGTTCATTAAAAATTTAGTGGCTTTCCTGCCCACTTTGATAGTGCTCCCTTTCTGCCACAGATGGAGCTTCACCAGCATTCTCCAGCAGGGGTTTGCTGCACACCCTGTTTTCCTGGGGATAAGGTCCCTGATGGACTCATCTGGAGTTATTAATTTGAAGATTATCAGATTTTTTCTCATCATGGTGGTGGGGCTCTCCTGCACCTTTCTACATAGTAAGCCAAAGCAAAATGTCATCTATGCTTTCTTATGTTGATGTAAACTGATTTTAATATTTTCCTTATTTTTCATTATCTCCTTATCTGAGGGAGCACAAGGAAAATTCGGGAAGTAGTAAAAGTCAGATGTTCAGAGGAAGAGCCTGTGAACTGTGCAAGAGCAGACTTTGTAAGAGTAGTCATGGCAGTGGAGTGCTGGTGTCCATGGCGGGCTGCACATGTGTGTGTGTGCACATGCTCACATGCATGTGCGTGTAGTTGGGACAATGATGCTGTTTTTTTTTAAGACTTATTTTATTTCTTTGAAAGATAGAATTACACAGAGAGGTAGAGACAGAGAGAGAGGTCTTCCATCTACTGGTTCACTCCCCAGATGGCCGCAATGGCTGTAGCTGTGCCAATCCAAAGCCAGGAGCCAGGAGCTTCTTCCAGGTCTCCCAGGCGGGTACAGGGACCCAAGGACTTGGGCCACCTTCTACTCCTTTCCCAGGCCATAGAAGAGAGCTGGACTGGAAGAGGAGCACTTGGGACTAGAACCGGCGCCCTTATGGGATGCTGGCATTTCAGGCCAGGGCTTTAAACCGCTGCGCCACAGCACCGGCCCCAATGCTGGATTTTCAAGCCTTTAAAATGATGAAAACAGAATTCAACTTCTGTGTTAGGGAGAGCTGCTGCTGTAGACTGCTGCTTAGAGGAATACAAGCAGAGGGGATCTCCAGGGTACAAATTGAAGCACAAACCCTCCTTTTTATCCAGCCTCAGTTTCCTTGCAGCTGTCCCAGCTTGGCAGAACATAACATAGAGACACCTAGGAAAGTAGAAAGTTCAATATGAAGTCAAGGAGCAGACATTCGGCACAGTGGTTCAGATGCCCACAGAGTGTGTGGGTGTGAATCCTGGCTTCACTCCCTAGTCCAGCTTCCTGCTCAGGAGGACCCCAGGAGACAGCAAGCGATGACTCAGCTACTGGGGTACCTGCCACCTACCTGGGAAACCTGGAATGAATTCCACCTCCTGGCTTTTGCATTGGCCTACCCTTGGATGTTGCAGGCATTTGGTGAATGAACCGTATCTCTCTCTCTCCCTGTCCCTCTCCCTCTCCCTCTCCCTCTCCTTCTCCATCCTACCACTCTGCTTTTCAAACAAATGAAAATAATATTTAAAAATAATGGAAGAAAGTATATGGAAAAGGAGGCAGTGAGGATTATGAATTCTCTGTACTTTATGCTTGGTTTTTCATTAAACTTAAACCTGTCCTTAAAAAATTGTCTGTCAGCCGGCGCCACGGCTCAATAGGTTAATCCTCCACCTTGCGGCGCCGGTACACTGGGTTCTAGTCTCGGTCGGGGCACTGGATTCTATCCTGGTTGCCCCTCTTCCACGCCAGCTCTCTGCTGTGGCCCGGGAGTGCAGTGGAGGATGGCCCAAGTACTTGGGCCCTGCACCCCATCGAGACCAGGATAAGCACCTGGCTCCTGCCTTTGGAACAGCGTGGTGCACCGCGGCAGCCATTGGAGGGTGAACCAACGGCAAAGGAAGACCTTTCTCTCTGTCTCTCACTGTCCACTCTGCCTGTTAAAAAAAAAAAAAAAATTGTCGTTAAGGCCGGCACTGCGGCTCAATAAGATAATCCTCTGCCTGTGGCACCAGCACACCAGGTTCTAGCCCTGGTCAGGGCGCCGGATTCTGTCCTGGTTGTGCCTCTTCCAGGCCAGCTCTCTGCTGTGGCCCATGATTGCAGTGGAGTATGGCCCAAGTCCTTGGGCCCTGCACCAGTGTGGGAGACCAGAAGAAGCACCTGGCTCCTGGATTTGAATCAGCGTGGTGCACCGGCCGCAGCGCGCAGGCTGTGGCGGCCACTGGTGGGTGAACCAACAGCAAAAGGAAGACCTTTTTCTCTGTCTCTCTCTCTCACTATCCACTCTGCCTGTCAAAAATAAATAAATAAATAAATAAATATTGTCTGTTAAGTAAAAAATCACCAAGTTTCAGAAAATCATATTCAGATTGTGACATTCTTAAAAAAAGATGAGTAATTATATGTACAAATGTATATGTATTTGTCTTTGCTTTTACAAAATTTAGTATCTCTGCAAATTTCATGAAAACTGATATTAAGTTTCACCTGACAGTTTGAAGAGAGCATTTAACAGAAGAAGGGACAGAGATAGAAGAAAAATTGATATTGTAAAATAAAAATGTCTGGCTTGGCAGATGTTTTATTGAGATGTTATTGAACATTAGACATTTTACTGAACATTTTATTGAAATTTCCTTAACTAAATTTGAAATGTAGAGACTACAGAAAATAATTAAACTTAACTCTTTCTGAAAAAGCGTAGAGAAAGGCAATCTCTGTGCAAACATTCTGATTGAATAGTTTCAAAGCCAAAGAAGACAATATATACAATTTTTCAGCAACTTATTATGTTGTAGGAATTTAATGTAGCATGCATAAGTCAGAAAGCCTTTTTTAAAAAATATTTATTTATTTAATTGAAAAGCAGAGTTACAGATAGACAGAGGCAGAGAGAGAGAGAAGTCTTCCATCTGCCGGTTCACTCCCCAGATGGCCACAGTGGCCAGAGCTGGGCCAATCTGAAACCAGGAGCCAGGAGCTTCCCCTGGACTCCCCATGCAGATGCAGAGGCCCAAGGACTTGGGCCATCTTCTACTGCTTTTGCAGGCCATAACAGAGAGCTGGATCAGAAGTGGAGCAGCCACGGATTGAACTGGTGCCCATATGGAATGCCAGCACTGCAGGTGGTGGCTTTATCTGCTATACCACGGTGCTGGCCCCTAGAAAGTGTTTTTCTCCCCAAATGTGAAAGAGGTAGTCTGCATTCAGGATGGTCTGTGTGTTGTGGGTGGTTGCAGTCCTGCCATGTTTAACCTGTGTCACAACTGTATTAATGATTTTATTACATGCACTCAAAGTTTGTATCCCAGCTTTATTGAAATACTTCGTACTTCTTCAGTTTTTATAATAGAGTCACATTATTAAAATAAAGGAATTAATAATTCAGCTTAAATATTTTTAAATTGTTATGCTTGACATAAGAAGATTGTCTTATAAATTTAGCTCTTAGATCCACTAATTCTTTTTTTTTTTTTTTACAGAAGATCAGCTTAGTATACATTAAGTATGGATTTCAACAGTTTGCTCCCACACAGAAACATAAAGTGAAAAATAATAGATGATTTTTTTTAAATGATGATGAAATCAGAGCAGACCTATTGTCATGTTTAATCCCAGTGAGAGTCAAGTTGGGAATTGATAATTTCTTTCTTTCTTTTTTTTTTTTTTTACAGAGGATCAGTTTAGTATGCATTAAGTAAGGATTTCAACAGTTTGCACCCACATAGAAACACAAAGTGAAATATATTGTTTGAGTACTCGTTATAGCATTAAATCTCAATGCACAGCACATTAAGGACAGAGATCCTACATGAGGAGTAAGTGCACAGTGACTCCTGTTGTTGACTTTACCAATTGACACTCCTGTCTATGGCATCAGTAATCTCCCCATGCTCCAGTCATGAGTTTCCAAGGCTATGGAAGCCCTCTGAGTTCTCCGACTCTTATCTTGTTTAGACAAGGTCCTAGTCAAAGTGGAGGTTCTCTCCTCCCTTCAGAGAAAGGTACCTCCTTCTTTGATGACCTGTTCTTTCCACTGGGATCTCACTCACAGAGATCTTTTGCCTGAGTGTCTTGGCTTTCCATGCCTGAAATACTCTCATGGGCTTTTCAGCCAGATCCGAATGCCTTTAGGGCTGATTCTGAGGCCAGAGTGCTATTTAGGACATCTGCCATTCTATGAGTCTGCTGAGTATCTCACTTCCCATGTTGGATCACTCTCCCCTTTATTTACTCCATCGGTTAGCGTTAGCAGGTACTAGACTTGTCTATGTGCTCCCTTTGACTCCCAGTCCCTCCACCATGACCAACTGTGAACTGAAATTGATCACCTGGAACAGTGAGATGGCATTGGTACATGCCACCTCGATGGGATTGAATTGGAATCCCCTGGTATGCTTCCAACTCCACCACTTGGGGCAAGTCAGCCTGAGCATGTCCCAAATTATACATCTCTTCCCCCTCCCATTCCCACTCCCATGTTAGATCCACTAATTCTATCTTGGTCAAAACTCATGCTCATGTCTAAAAGTAGAGTGAATTTGTTGTGAAAATCGTGTTCAGTTGGAGCCAATTACTATGTAATTGCGGACCTCACATTGAAGATGTGCTTATTGTTACGATCATGCATACACTCGGGGGTGATTTTCCCAGTAGAATTATGGATTTAGGACATTTCAGAATGTTTGTGTTAGTCTATTCGGGCTGCTACAGCAGAATATCATAGACCGAGTGGCTTCTAAGCGACAGAAACTTATTTCCACAGTTCTGGAAGTCGGGAAGTCCGGAATCCAGGCACAGGCAGCCCTGGCATCTGCTGAGGGCCCTTTTTGTAGAGGTTGGCTTCAGGCTGTGTTCTCCCACAGTGGGAGATCTGCCTAGGGCCTCCTACAAGGACACTCATCCCATTCACGAAGGTTCCACTCTCATGGCTAAATCACCACCCAGGGCTTCACAACCTAATCCCACCACCTGGGAGGCCAGGAGCTCAACACATGAACTTGGGGAGAAAAGAAAATTTTGTCTACTGCAGTATTGCTAAGTAATTTCTACTTATGTGTAAACAGATGATTAAGTAGTTCACTTGTGTTGACCAGGGCCAAAGATGAAGAGGTTGAAACAAATTCTGGGCTGTTCCTACCAAGCCGTTTCGCCACTTCCTCAATCCCCCCTTTCTCCCAGAGACACCTGCTGGACCAGCACTGCAGGTTATGACCTGAGTATTAGAATCCTCTCCACAAGGACTGTCACCTACAGGTACCTCCCCCTCCTGATAGTAATTTTCTTAGAATTTGGATCCAGACACTCTACAGCATAAATCTAAAATTCATTACTTGTCTGTGAGAGCTTCAAGTGCATATTTTGTAGGTAAGTTTTAGCTTTCTTAGAAGTATGATAGAGATTTGGAAACTAAATGAGGTAACGTGATTACCTTTTGTAAGCTTTCACATTCACATGCTATGCTTGGTTTACAAAAATGAAGGTCCATTTAGATGATTTGCACAGAAGTGTCGCATGTGACACATGCACAGAAGCATCAACACAGTCAAATACATTGTGAGCAAAATCAAGATCTGGATTACTAATGAAAACTATACAGACATATCATTAATTTTAACTATAATTATCTTCAAATCAAAGCATTATAACAATAGGTTTATTTTGTAAGGCATTTTAGAATTAAGCATAAAGACAAGGAGTTATTAGAATTAATAAATAAATAAACAAAAATAGATAAACAGCACTGGTATTTCAGAAAAGACTTGTTGCTTTCTTTATTTGTCCAAATAATATGAGCCTACTTTTTGACCATTCCAATTGTATCTTCAGGCCTCATTATTTTGAGGTAAGATATAGAAATAACTAGGATTTCCTTAGACTTCTCATGAAGTTTCTGGATGGTGAATCTCCAAAATTCTCTCTAGTATGACCTTATATATTATTCATTACAGAAATTTAAGGAAAAATTTCTAATATCTAGAAGTGTACTACGATCTGAACCTTCCCTGTTGATTAGATAGGCTTTGAATACACACACAAGATGATTTTATATATATAATCACATTTTTAAAAATCTCATTAAAGTTTCACTAGGAGGTAATGGAAAGTTAAAGTCACAACTCCTTTCAACAATAATCATTAAATGCAAGATTATCTGAGCATGAATTTAATATTTCTGATCATCAAGAAAATTGTAAACACAACCGAAACCAAATGATAATTCTTATCACAATAAACTAGCAACTCAATGGTTTAGAAAGCTAAATTAAAATTACTAACAAGCACTATGTTTGCTGAGATTCTAAACCTATTTAAAATTAAAACTTTATTTTCAAAGTTACTAAAATTATTTACATACACTTTCTGCCCTTCCAAATTTAAACTGACCATGTATTTTCAACTTTCCAATATTGATTCCTTGAGGATGATGGATATTATGAGACACAAACTTTATAGTTATATTCCTTTTGCTAAAATGTTGGAGACAAATAGTTTCATTGCTATAGCTTTTCTTTGTGAAACTTTTTTTATTCTCCAGAGCTATTACCCTAAATGTGGGTATTGATGGTGCTACCCGTGGAGTGGAAGCATTATAGCTGCATAACTTTTAGATATTTTATATAAATCTTCGGTATAATGTCACTCCTGGCAACCAGCTGTGCTGTGATATGTCACAATGATGAATCATCAGGCATGGTAAAATCTAAAGGACAGTTATATAAAAACCTGTATTAATAAACATAATGTTCACAAGGCAAACTGAACATTTGCATATACTCAAAAACTGTCTATACTATTTAAATCCAAGTTTCTTGTATATGATGGTATTTTAGGATCATAATAATCATGTGGTATGATCATGACCTTCTTTAAAACATACTCAAGACTGACACCTAATTGCAAACTTGGCGGTGATATCATAAAAAGACCTAATACAAGTGCCTTAAAATTACACTGGACTTTGAGTCTGGACAAGATAGTATAGAATCCTTTCTCCCTACTACTTCCTGCTGAGTGTAAATTTAAACTCAAAAAATAATGGCAGAGACAACCAAAGCACAGCTCTGAAATGTGGATGGAGGAGAGAACAGTGGTGAGGACATTGGGACTGGTGGAATATCATGGGACAAGGCATCTTACGACCATCGCCCAACAGAAGAAAGATGACCAAAGCATTTCCTGGTGTGCCCTTGAAATCAGCGGCAGGAGTTGCGCATCTAAGCTCATTCCTCCCACTGATCAAATGGAACCAGAAGCACCAGGAATCCCATGGTCCTGGACTTTGCAGAGTTCCTAGGACAGTAAAAGACCAGACAAAGTCTCTCCCCGACCCAGAGGCTGTAATCTGTTGTCCAGAGGGTCCTACCACAACTAGCACCCTCTTGTGGAGCACTCTTGGTTTTTTGGACAATAGGCCCCCTTATCTCAGCTTGAGACACCTGGAGCCATCTGACGAAGCTCTTTTCAGTCCCCGTCTGGACCTGTCCATTAAATCTCAACAGGCTGATATGTTCTAAAATAAAAATGTAACTAGGACTCAGAGACTCCTGTCATGATGGCTGATGTATCCTGGATACATGAAGAAAATCATCACCGTAACAAGATCTAGGATTGACACAGCCTGAATGAAAACACACAATGGTGCCCGTACTGAGATGAGTCAGATGTCAGAGTTACCCAACAAGGATTCAAACCAGCAGTCATAAAAATGTTTTCACAAGCAATTAAAACATCTAAAAACATATGGAAAAATCCAAACACTAAAACCTGGAATTATAAAGAAAAACTAATGAATAAAGAACTGAAAAAGGCTACAATACAAATTAAAAAGAAAAAAAGTTCATGGTGGGTTATTGTGGGAAGCGGGACGCCACTCTCCCACAAGGGGAACAAAGGGAGCGAGAAGTCGTTCCCCCCCACAGGGTGAACAAGATGGCGCTGGCAGGAAAAGGAACTACTAAAGAAGTAAACAACAAAATGGCGACGAGGTGCATGCCTCCTGCGTGATCCTGTAGCTGATTGGATAGAAGACGCATGCCCTTCACGTGAACAACTCGCGGATTGGACTGCTGTGTGCATGGACTCTATAGTGCTTTCGATTGGTCGCTGCGGATATATAAGCCATGTGGCTTTGTGCAGGGAGCGCTCTCTCTCACTCTCTCTCTTTTTCTCTCTTCTGTCATTTCCTTAGTACTCTGTCTCTGCTTTTTCTTCTTTCGCTTCAGAATAAAGTCTGAAAAGACCGAGAAACTGCTAGTGGTGTTGTTCCTTCGTGGGCGAGGGAGCGACAGGTTATGATTGTAACCCATATCAGACTGCTGCTTAAATTCCCAGCTACTTCACTTTGGATCCAGTTCCTTGCTAATGGCTCAAATACTTGGGACCCTGCCATGCACATGGGAGACTGGATGGAGATCCTGGCTCCTGGCTTCAGTCTGGGCTAGCCCTGGGAAGTCTCTCTCTCTCTCTCTCTCTCTCTCTCTCTCTCTCCATTTCAAATAAATAAACCTTAAAAAGAAAAAGTAAATAATCTTGCTGGACAGGCTCAGTAGTAAATGGAGGTGAGTATAAATAGGAGAGTGAACTTAGCAACAGATCAATATAATATACCCAATCTGAATAAAGAGAAGAAATAGATTGAAAAAAAAAAAGATTATAGCTTCAGGAATCTGTAAAGGCAATAACAAAAGATGCAAATCCATATTATAATTATCCCAAAAAGAAAGTACAAAAAGAGATGAATGAAAAGGTGTTTTAAGGAATAATGCCTGAAAAATTGTGACATTTAGAAAAATACATAAACCCACAGACTTAAGGGGCTTATTAATGTATGAATAAGAAAATACACAGCAAGGGGGCCGGCTCCTTGACTCACTAGGCTAATCCTCCACCTGCGGTGCCAGCATCCCATATGGGCGCCAGATTCTGTCCCGGTTGCTCCTCTTCCAGTCCAGCTCTCTGCTGTGGCCCGGGAGGGCAGTGGAGGATGGTCCAAGTGCTTGGGCCCCTGCACCCACATGGGAGACCAGCGAGAAACACCTGGCTCCTGGCTTCGGATGGGCCCTGTGCCGTCAGTAGCGGCCATTTGGGGAGTGAACCAACGTAAGGAAGACGTTTTTCTCTGTCTCTCTCTTTCTCTCTCACTGTCTGTAATTCTACCTGTCAAATAAATAAATAAAAACAAAATCAACAACAAAAAAAGAAATTATACAGCAAGTCCAGAGAAAACAAAACCATCCCTACCAATACCATGATGTATACATGGACAATCTCAAGGGATATATATATATATATATATATATTGACAGGCAGAGTGGACAGTGAGAGAGAGAGACAGAGAGAAAGGTCTTCCTTTGCCGTTGGTTCACCCTCCAATGGCTGGCGCACCATGCTGATCCGATGGCAGGAACCAGGTGCTTCTCCTGGTCTCCCATGGGGTGCAGGGCCCAAGTACTTGGGCCATCCTCCACTGCACTCCCAGGCCACAGCAGAGAGCTGGCCTGGAAGAGGGGCAACCGGGACAGAATCCGACGCCCCAACCGGGACTAGAACCCGGTGTGCCGGCGCCGCAAGGTGGAGGATTAGCCTAGTGAGCAACGGCGCCGGCCCAAGGGATATATAAATACAAACCATGCTCCTGGAGCTAGTGAGAGAAACCAGCAGCAAAATAGATCACCATGCACACATGCTTTCATATAAGAACAATGAATCTATAGAAATTGAAAATAGAAATAGAATATTTTTAGCAGTAACTCAGAAGGAATGATTTTTAAATATATTGAACAAAATGTTCACCAAATATATAGACTCAAAATGATAAAATTCTGAAATTAATTCAGAAAGCCCTATGTAAATGAAGATTCACTGTGCTCATGGCATTCAATAGGGTAAATATGAAAAATTCTCCCCAAATTGAGCTGTAAGTATAATTCAATTCCTATTGAGATCCAACCAGAGTTGAAATAATAGAAATGCTAATTCTAAAATGTGATGTGTAAAGGGACTGGACTTAAAATATCTAAAATCAATCCTGAAAAATAAGACCAAATTGGAGGAATTACTCTGCAAGAAATTAAGGACGACTGTTTAGCCATTGTAATCAGAAGTTTGGGTGTTGGTGAAGAGGTGGATGTGCTGGCCAACTCAACAGAAATCTAGAAGGTGAGTTAGACACAGACCTACCAGCAGGTGTAATCGTCCACAAAGCAATTCAACAGAGACAGAACAGCATTTTCAACCAATGGTAGCAGAACTTTGTGAATGTACAAGAGAAAACAGGTTGACTTAAATCTCACATCCTAGAATTAGGTTGAATGGATCATGGACTGAGATGTAAAATGTAAAACTATTGGTCTTTTAGACAAAAACATAGGAGAAATTATTTAAGATATTGGACAAGACAATGTATTCATAGCCTTGTTACCAAAAACCCTCATGACAGGAAAATCTGATACAATGGACTTTATCAAAACCAAGTATTTTTCTTTAGAAAAGATTGCTAATATAAGAATATAAGAGACATTACATACCAGGGAAAATATTTGCACACAATATAGCTAAAAATAGTTACACCATGAAATATTGTCAAGGAATTGGAGAAAAATATGACACTAATGCAATACTGGAGAATTTAACATGGAACACATTCTCTGGAAAACAGGTTGGGAGCTTTTTACAAAAGTAAACATGTAATCATCGCACCTAACAGCAATTGTACTCCTGTTCATTTTGCAGAAAGAAAACCGTAAGTTCACACAGTAACTTGTACATAGACATTGATAATAACTTTATTCATAACAGCCAAAAACTGGAAAAAAGACGGAGTTACTCCAGCAGGTCAGTGGTTAATTGTATCAGACTTTTTTCGTGGAATACTCCTCAGGTAATAAAAAGGAATGATTTGGATGAATCTCCAGATTGCCTAAAAGAGGCAATGCCAAAAGCCACACAAGATACCATTCCATCAACATGATCTCACTCACATGTGGGATCTCAACCAACAGGTGATCACTTAGAAGCTAAAACTGCACTTGTGGTTATTGAGGCTAGGGATGAAAGTAGCGGGAGGGGTGGGGAGAGGCTGACTGATGAGGACTCGGCTAGAGCTACGAAGGGTGAAGTAGCCCTAAGTTTCTATTGCACTATACAGTAAAGATAGATGATAACTTACCATATATTTCCCTAAAACATTAAAAAATAGGCTTGTTGGATGTTTTCACTATGAAGAAATGTTAAATGCTTGAAAAGATAATTACATTTACCTTGATTTCCCATTATATAATGCAGTCATGTAATAAAATATCACATAGGACACCATGAATATATATATATATGATTTTAATGTATG
Source organism: Oryctolagus cuniculus (assembly GCF_964237555.1). Classification (NCBI taxonomy): domain Eukaryota; kingdom Metazoa; phylum Chordata; class Mammalia; order Lagomorpha; family Leporidae; genus Oryctolagus; species Oryctolagus cuniculus. The sequence continues at coordinate 6,349,613 of NC_091441.1, read as the reverse complement.
ACAATTTTTTAAATAAAAAATTTTTAAAAAGAATGGACAACAGATTAGTGATTGCCAGGGGTAAAGGAGCAGGTGGGATGAGAAAGAAGTAGAAATGGTTGCAAAAGGGCCACAAAAGGGCTTTGTGGTGTTGGAAATCTGCACCTTGCCTGGGCCAGTGTCAGAACCTGGATGCAATACTATGCTTTGATTTTTCAAAGCTTTTCCACAGTAGTGGGAGGACTAAGTAAAACCTATCTTGAGATTTCTGTAATTTTCTTATAATTTAGTGCATCTATAATTACATTTAAATAGGAGCATACATTGCCCTTATTTTCTTAGAGTTGGAAAAATAAGGCAAAGATATTTAAGACTTCAGACACCAGATTCCTAAAGCTGGTTTCAATGTTTTTGTGGTTGCATTACTCATTTAAACACTGCCGGAAGGGGATTCTGCTACCACCGCTGCCTCTAATAGCAGTGATTTTCTAAAGAAACGGCCTCTGAGAGGGCTGCTAAAAGGGAACAGAGAGGTGTGGCCATGACCACAACTGGGAAATTAAAAAAGTCTTATACACTTACTTAATTTATGCTTATTGTCCACCACGAAAGTGCATGCTACCTTACCTCCAGAAGGACCCTGGCTGGGAATGCTGGCTTATTTTCTGTGGTCTGGTGATAAATCACACTTCTGCTTATTGTCTTTGCAGCAACTGGGCCCAGTTCCTTTAGTGGGCAGTGGGGCAAACTTCCAGCTGTGTCCAGTTTTACTATTGGATCATTATTTCATCTTATAAAAGTGAGCAAATAGTGACAGAGAACAACTATTTCCCTCTCTCTTTTAAGAAAAGCCCATTTCTAGACCCATCATTTAGATATCACGTACATGAATTTCTATATAATGTAAAATAATACAATATTGCTTACAGAAACAATACAGTAATTATATATTTTATAGTTTAAGAATATGAACATTATAAGGAAAACCTGTATTTAAACATTTGTATTTTCCTTTTTTTTATTAGAATCCTGATTCCCTCCACTTTGGTTTAAGTCTCTCTCTCTCCATTCACAGAATCAATGATACTGTATATCAGATACTGTCGGTAGTTTAACCTGTCCCATGTTCTGTGGAATAATTACAACACACAGTAGGCATTTTATTCAGGTGAACATTCTTCTCTGTAGAGAAACGATCATGTAACTATTCACAAAGTCACTAGTCCTTTTTGGTTACCCAAGATGTCCCAAGAACAGCTCTGCCTTAATTGCCTTTGAAAAAAACTATTTTTCAGGCATCATTATCCATCCAGCCAAATTCAGAATCTGCTGTTTTCTCTGAAACTAGAGTCATAATCTCCCAGGTCTAGCCTCCTTAATGCAAGTACATAATGACAGCATACAGAGCTTCCTAACTGAACTTATTTTCCATGAGGAAATGGGTACCCCTATAAAATCCATTACTTTCTCAAAAAATTGGGTCCTTAAATATTCATAAATATTTTAAGAACTTAAATTTATCTGAACCCTAAACCAAAATCAGTGAAATTACTGAAAAACACCTTAAAATTTTTAAATATGAAATAATATGCTACTTTGCAGAAACCACCTATTACATAAAATAAATAATGCATCAAGAAATGATTACATCACTATGTAAAATTAGTACATCCTTTTGGTAGCAAAACACTTGTCTAAGTAAATATTATGCCAGGTTTTATTGGAAAATCACATGGCTCTTAATACGTCAGATTATTGAATCATGGTGAGTCTTAATTAGAGAGAACTTGAGGAGTTAATGATTAAGAGCTGTGCACAGAGAAGCCATATGTCTCAATGACAAAATGGAGAGAGGAGCCAGAGGACAAAGACGGCATCCAGAAAATTCAGATAGCGCTGATGCCACAGGCTGTCTGCTCTTAGAACCAAGAGAGTATAAGACCTTGATGTGAAATCAAAATGGAACAAGTGTGTAAAATGCATTTATTTTAGGGCATACAGAATAACACAAGTGATAAAAAGACTGGATGACGACTCTTACTGCATGAAATACCTGGAGTTTCCCTTCTTTCTGTCCTTGCCTCCTCCCTTTCTTTTTGCCTGAATACTTCTTGCAATTATTTCATTAGCAACTCATCACTAATATCAAATACATGATGCTTGCTACAAACTAATTTCATCTGTTGAAGTTCTATCACCCAAAGTGACTTTAGTTGGGAATGGGAACTCTGAGAGATTAATTAAGATTAAAGGGGATCATGATGGTGGGGCCCCGTTAGAATTAGAAGAGTGTCCCTCTGAGAAGAAACGTCCGAGGGCTCTCCTCCAAACTCTGCAGCACACCTCAAAGACAATGTGAGGTCACAGCAAGAAACCAGTCCTGTGTGAACCAGGAAGCAGAACCCAAATATGCTATGCCCAGACCCCAAGCTCCCACTCTCCAAAAACAGTGAGGATATGAATTTGTCTTATTTAAACCATTTTATTTATGACATTTTGATTTGGATGTCTCAACCCATTGAGACAATATTTGTTTTGTCACGTATCCAAACCATGAAAGGTAAGAAAAGTAATTTTGAGTACAAGATACCTTCTTCAAAATAAAATATCAAATTTGAAATGCTTTTAAGCATTAGACTAGATATATGTACCAATTTTAATATGATGTGTACACAATATAAAATGAAGAGAATATCCAGTATTATATCAAAATCACATCTAGAGTTTAGGAGAAAACTGAGGTTGAGGATCATAGTTGAAGTGGAAAGTTTCCATCCTCAAGGTTAAGTCAGGTGTGGCTTGGCAGGAAACACTAGCAAACCATACATACTTAAAGCAGCTACACAACCTTGCCTAGGTGACCCACGGATAATTAAAAATGACACTGAAACTTTTTCCCAGGCTTCTCTGAAATGATGATTCTTTGCAAGTGTCTTTATGATTCTCAAGCTAAAGACCAAGTGTTTCCTGTGTAGCTGAGAAAGGTCTCTGAGAGTCACCTGCTCCTGCAAGTCTCTGGGTCTCTTAAGTTGCTTGCTCATTGTTCCTCCTCACAGTACCCTTTACCTTAAAGTCTTGGGTGCTTTGCCTTGTAGGACTTGGTGATGCCTTTCTATTATCCAACTTTATATATTCAGTGCAATAGGTCACAGGATGGACGTAGTGTCTTGACTAATTTCTGTAACTTTCTCAAGGCTATTATTTTTCATAAGTTATTTCCTTGAGATGATGCAATGCTTCACATTTCACAGTTTGGGAATGTATAGCACAGACCACAGCTATCCCACCTTGTAAGTTTCTTGTGTTGATTTTCTTACCTATTTCAGCTACAACAAAAATCTCTTTCCTCAAATGTTTATTTCTTGCATGATGCAATTTTTCTCTTGACATTTAGTTTCTGCTATTTCTCAAACATGCCTTATTGCCATTGCGATTCTTTAATGAAAAACGTGCCCCATGTAACAAATCTACACAAAGATTTTTTTTTTTGACAGGCAGAGTTAGACAGTGAGAGAGAGAGAAAGGACTTCCTTCCGTTGGTTCACCCCCCAAATGGCTGCTACGGCTGGCGCACTGTGCCGATCCGAAGCCAGAAGCCAGGTGCTTCCTCCTGGTCTCCCATGCGGGTTCAGGGCCCAAGGACTTGGGCCATCCTCCACTACCTTCCCAGGCCACAACAGAGAGCTGGACTGAAAGAGGAGCAACTGGGACAGAATCTGGTACCCTGACCGGGACTAGAACCTGGAATGCGGCACCTCAGGCGGAGGATTAGCCAAGTGATCTGCGGCGCCAGCCCAAAGATTTTTTTTTTTAAATTTTGTTACTAGAGCTTTCTTGGAGAGAGGATGGGTCTTTTCTGAAACCTGGTCATCCCAGCTGTATCTTCTCAGTAAAAAGAATAGATGATATAGCATCTGGTAATTCATGTTTGTGTAGTGATCCGAGGTACACATTGGTGGAAGAATCCATTGCACTTGTGCAGTAGAGACAATGTGTTCTTGAACATCCACTCAGCAGTTCTGTAAAAGTGGGACAATCTTTTTTCCATGGGTGCTCATACTGCACATGTATTTTTCCTGAGGTGGAGACTTCACACTTAATACATAAGCATAACTTATTTTGCCTCCTCACACCAGCTCTTCCTGCATACTCTTCTTTTTTTCTTTTTTTTGGTTCTTAGCCTATTCTTTTTTTATTTTTTTATTTTTTATTTAGTAAATATAAATTTTCAAAGTACAGTTAATGGAATACAATGGCTTCCCCCCCCATAATTTCCCTCCCACTCACACCCCTCCCATCTCCCGCTCCCTCTCCCATTCCATTCACATCAAGATTCATTTTCAATTCTCTTTATATACAGAAGATCAATTCAGTATATATTAAGTAAAGATTTCATCAGTTTGCACCCACACAGAAACACAAAGTGTAAAATACTGTTTCAGTACTAGTTATAGCATTACTTCACATTGGACAACACACTAAGGACAGATCCCACATGAGAAGTAAGTACACAGTGACTCCTGTTGTTGACTTAACAATTTGACACTCTTGTCTATGGCATCAGTAATCTCCCTAGGCTCTAGTCATGAGTTGCCAAGGCTATGGAAGCCTTTTGAGATTGCCAACTTCGATCTTATTCCGACAGGGTCATAGTCAAAGTGGAAGTTCTCTCCTCCCTTCAGAGAAAGGTGCCTCCTTCTTTGATGGCCCCATTCTTTCCACTGGGATCTCACTCGCAGAGATCTTCCATTTAGATCTTCTTTTTTTTTTTTTTTCCAGGGTGTCTTGGTTTTCCATGCCTAAAATACTCTCATGGGCTCTTCAGCCATTTCCAAATGCCTTAAGGGCTGATTCTGAGGCCAGAGTGCTGTTTAGGACATCTGTCATTCTATGAGTCTACTGTGTATCCCGCTTCCCATGATGGATCGTTCTCTCCCTTTTTGATTCTATCAGCTAGTATTAGCAGACACTAGACTTGTTTGTGTAATCCCTTTGACACTTAGACCTATCAGTGTGATCAATTGTGAACTGAAATTGATCACTTGGACTAGTGAGATGGCATTGGTACATGCCACCTTGATGGGATTGTATTGGGATCCCTGGCATGATTCTAACTCCACCATTTGGGGCAAGTCCGATTGAGCATGTCCCAAATTGTACGTCTCCTCCCTCTCTTATTCCCACGCATACTCTTCTAAGGAAGAATCATTGCTGTTGTCATTTTTCTGTAGAAATTATGAACAAAATGTCAAAAAAGCCCAGGCACACTTCTACTTGAAGTACTTACTTCTAAATGACAATCCTGAAATATTAGTTCTCTCTGTTGTGCAAATTAATCCCCAAATCAGAGTACAAGGGATGATTATTAAAGTTTAATAGTTTTATTTTATACATTGCATTATATCTTTTCTTTTTTTTTTTTATTTATTTATTTATTTTTTTTTTTTTTTTTTTTGACAGGCAGAGTGGACAGTGAGAGAGAGAGACAGAGAGAGAAAGGTCTTCCTTTTGCCGTTGGTTCACCCTCCAATGGCCGCCGCTGCAGCCGGCGCACCGCGCTGATCCTGGCAGGAGCCAGGAGCCAGGTGCTTTTCCTGGTCTCCCATGGGGTGCAGGGCCCAAGCACCTGGGCCATCCTCCACTGCACTCCCTGGCCATAGCAGAGAGCTGGCCTGGAAGAGGGGCAACCGGGACAGAATCCGGCGCCCCAACCGGGACTAGAACCCGGTGTGCTGGCGCCGCAAGGTGGAGGATTAGCCTATTGAGCCACGGCGCCGGCTATGCATTATATCTTTTCTTTAATGTTTTGTATAATATTTCCTTTCAAGATTGTAGCATTAAATGATTTAGTTTAGTCCTATTTCAAAGGCCTCTTAGATACAAACATGTTCACTAAATATGAAGACAAGGGCCCGGCGCTATGCATAGGAGGTTAAACCATATGGGTGCCAGTTTGAGTACCAGTTACTCCACTTCCAATCCAGCTCCCTGCTATGTTCTGGGAAAGCAGTAGAAGATGGCCCCAGTCCGTGGGCCCCTGCACCCACCTGGGAGACCCAGAAGAAGGTCCTGGCTCCTGGCTTTGGATTGGTGCAGCTCCAGCCATTGTGGCCAATTGGGGAGTGAACCAGCAGATGGAAGACTTTCTCATGCTCTCTCTCTCTCCCCCCTCTCTCTCTCTGTCTCTCCTTCTCTCTGTGTGTAACTCTTTCAAATAAATAAATGAATCTTTAAAAATATATAAATATATAAATAAATATGAAGACAATATAAGATGCAAAGTTTATTTTAGACTTTAAACAATGTTACACAGCATGAGCAATAATGGAAGGAGATGCTACTGGTGGAACTAGAATACATTTAGGACAATTTTCTTCTGTATAGGCTGCATATACAAACTTTGCCATATAGCTTGTTTGGCAAATGAAATGAAAAATGAAATACACTGTCTGTATTTCTATATTCATACTCTATTGCTGTGTGAAAATTTACACATATTTATTGGCTCAAAACAAGGCAAATATTTGGCCCCATGATTTCCACAGGTCAGGAACGTGTCACATGGGTCAACTCAGGAATACCAGAGACTGAGATCAATGTGCCCACCGTGCAAGCACATCTTAGCAGTTTCTCACTGCATGCTCTTTCTGTCCAGATCACAGGATGGCAATAGAACTTGAAATCCAGTTCTCACAGCAGATCAGGATAAGTTATTGATTATTCAGTTTTTTTAAGCTTTGCTTCTTGTAACAACAAACAAACAAACAAAAAATGGAGCAACACTCAAAGCCACTTTTTTCAGGTTCACTGGGAGCTGAAATGAAAGTCTCAACAGATATTCAGGATTCTATTTTAAGAATCCTATGATTTTTCAGCTATTTTTTCATCACATCGTCTGGCATTAAATAGCAACTAAAAATGATGTTAACTTTTTTTAATTTGTTTTTTGAACAGCTTAAATATTTCTGATTATTTCCAATTCTGTGAAGCATTATCTTCCCTTACTGTTAAAACCACAACAATGATGGATTAACCGTTGTCTAATAAAATAGTGTTGACAAATGCAGGCCATTAAATGGATATAAATATTTAAAGTTTCCAAATATAGCAAAAATAAGAAATAAATTATTTTATGGTAGCTAACAGGGTAGAAGAATGAGCGTACCTTTTGATATGTTATATATCTTGGTAAAAACAATATATGGAATATTTGCTACGTTGAATGAATGTGATGGTAGAAACAAGGAATAGAACAAAACAATTGTGGAAAATAAATGCTAGATGACTTAATTATGGAATAATTTATTTTCAGGCTATTTAAACTAGCAAAAGGAAGTAAGAGGAGATTGATAAGTTCATTAGACAATAACCCATCAGCTGCTTTATTTGTAGTAGAGAAGAAAGATTAAAACAATGAAAAATGAATAAATTTTCATCATTACTGAAGAAGATAATGAGAAATATGAGGTGAATTCATGGAAGAAAAATGGCAACACTGAATAATAGTAAGAATACATGTATGCTTGGATTTCATCACAATTATATGAATTGTGGTGATGAGTTCTTCCATTTGTGCTAGCTGAAAGCCTTCATATACCAGAAAATGTGTTGCTAGAAACATTTCTACAGAGACATTAACACATGTATACATTCTCTAACTTTTTTTAAGATGTATGTATTTATTTGAAAGTCAGAGTTACATATACAGAAGGAGAAACAGAGAGAGAGAGAGAGAGACAGAGACAGAGACAGAGAGAGAGAGAGACAGAAAGAGAGAATCTTCTGTCTCCTGGTTCACTCCCCAGATCCCCAGATGTCTGCAACAGCTGGGGCTAGGCCAGGCTGCAGCCAGGAGCCAGCAACTTCATCCAGGTCCCCCTTGTGGACCAAGCGCTTTGGTCATCTTCTGTTGCTTCTCCTTTGTTGTTACCAGAGAGCTGGAATGGAAGTGGAGCAGCCAGAACATGAACCAATGCCAATATGCGATGGCAGTGTGGCAGGCAGAATCTTTATCCACTATGCTACAAAGCCGCCCCTTCTGTAACTTTCTTAAAGAAAATACATTTTACTTTAAAATTTGAGTTGTTGTAGTTCACTCAGATCATTTCTCTTTTGCTTTAAAGTAAGCGTGCCCTATCATTCACTATTGAATAAGGCACCATTTATTTCTCAAAATTAAGTTCTGGGCTTTAAATCAACACTGAATAAAAGTAGTGCTACTTTGCATCAATCTGAACTAAACCTTCCACTAATTTCAAGGGCCAGCTTTGGAGCCCCATGGATCAAGCCCCAGTTTCCAAAGCAAGAATCATATATTAGACTGCAAGTCTGAGTCCTGGCTGCTCCTCTTCTGACCCGGCTTCCTGTGAATGTGCCTGGTAAAGCAGCAGAAGATGGTCCAGATATTTGGGCCCCTGATGCTCACATGAGAGACTCAGATGAAGCTCCTGGCTCCTGATTCAGTCGGGCCCAGATCTGACTGTTCCAGCCATTTGGGGGAGTGTGCCAATGCACAAAAATCTCTTTCCTGTCTCTCCCTCCACATCTCTGCCTTTCAAATGAACAAACAAATAAATAATGAAATAATCTTTTAAAAAATCTGCTGTTACAAAGTAGAAATCACATGTGAAGACCATATTTCAAAGGGTAGGGTGAAATCCAAATGAGCAAAAAGAGTCACTTTTACCCTAGGACTGCTTAGGACTGGTGGCTCATGGGGATGATTAGAAGCCACCTCAACGTTTCTCAGTCTTTTTTGTGTTTTCTACAGATGATGTATCACATGGTTGATCTCAGCATGGACAAACCCAAGGGTCCCACCCATCCGGTAAGTCCCTGCATAACTGGGTGCTACTGGTATCTACAAGTTCCATTTCTGAAAGGTCTGTCTGAGACAGGAAACTGAACTCGGGAGACGTTGTGGCAAGTCCTGCAGTTTGTCCATTGTCCTTTCACCCCTGGCCTAGCCACAGCTCCCTTTCCTACTGGTATTAGGCTTGGCATACGCTTGTTTTGTTCAATGAGTATGAGATGAAGTTACAACCACAAGTTACCTGCTTAGAACTGAGAGGAACAAGTTTCTGCTGCTTCCCCCATAGCCTTGAAATTCACATGAGAAGACTTCTAACTGGGTGCCAACGATTTATTTATTTAATAGACAGAATGACAGAGAGAGAGGGGAAGACAGAGAGAGATTTTCCATCAGCCACTTCACTCCCCAGATGGCTGCAATGGTTGGGACTTGGCCATGCTGAAGACAAAAGCCCTAAACTCCATCCAGGGGTCCCACATCGGTGGCAGGGACCCAAGAACCTGGGCCATCTTCTGCTGCCTTCCCAGGCATGTTAGCAGAAATCTAGATTGGAAGTGGGACAGCTGGGATCCAAGCCTGCACTCTGATACGGCATGCCGGCGTTGCAAGAGGCAGCTCAACCTGTTGCAATGCAATGCTGGCTCCAGCCAAATGCTCTTTGATCTCCATGGTAGAGAGATATAAACGAGTGAAACTGAAACACACCTAGAGACTGGAGCAGACTTATTCTAGCCACCGCACAGAACTATAAATAAGCACAATGTTTGTTTTTAAGACATTGCCATTTTGGGTCTGCCTGTTATGCAGCCTTATCACAGAGGAAAATAAAGCCAATGATTTCTATTTGCTACTGCTTTCCTGGAACCCCGCTTTGACGACTCCAAGGCAACAGGTTACAGAGATATGTTAGTCTAGATACTAGTTTAGGTGACTGTCATCGCAAATTACTGTGATCCTAATGACTTGAAACAAAACCAATTCATTGCCTTAGGAGTCCAGCACTGGCTTCCCTGAGTTAAAATGAAGCTATCAACAGGAATGTTTTCCTTTCTGCATGTTCTCTGGAAGAATCTGCTGTCCCACCATTGCCAGCTGCCAGCAGGTGGTCCCCCACCCCCACCCCACTCCCGACACACACGTACTCTTCAGCTCCTGGCCTGGCCCCTGTTAGTTCAGTTTCAAACACAGTAACCAAGGGTCAAGTCTTTCTTACATTATATCTCTCAGAGCTGTGCTTCCGCAGGCTTGCTCCATTTTTAATAACTCTGGCCATCAGGTTGGGCCTGCTCATGTAGTCTGGTATAATCTCTCTATATTGAGGTCAGTTTAGCAGCAAATTTAACTGTATCTACAATAGTGTGTTCAGTTAATTCCATTTGTCATTTAAGTCATAGGTTGATTTAGTTTGCAAGGTATGCCATAATAAAGTAACATAAACCAGGTGTCTGAAGGCACGGAAATGCATTGTATTATCAAAATTTAAATAAATAAAAATTCAGATGTTTTTGTATGTAAATAAATTTGAATAGATAAATTCCAAAGGCCAGAGTCCAAGAAAAATGTGTCAGCAGGGATGTTCCGTGTGAGGCAGTGAGGGAGGACCTGATACATTATTGTGCTATCACAGTACTCTCTCCCAGTTCCTGGCCGCCTCAGGTATTCTTTGGCTTGTAGATTGCTATCATCCTCCAAAATTCTCAGGTTATCACTCCTCAACATATATCTCTGCAAAGAATCCGTTTTTTAAAGGATTCCAGTCATATTGGTTAAAGGCTAACCTAGTGACCTTCTCTTAATTATCTGCAAAGATCCCATTTCCAAATAAAGTCACGATTGCAAGTACTGGGAGTTAGAATGTCAATATGTTTGGGGAGAAATTCAATTCCACGCACAAGGTCTACATAAAGGTGTAATGTCCCAGTTAGGGTTACGGATGTCCACTGAGGAGATTATTCTAGCTACACGAAAGGGTTCTGATAGAGGAAGTCTAGGAAGAAGTGTAGAAACAAGGTAGTTACAGGGAGCCCTCTTTATTACCGCCTATTGAATAAATTCGCCTTCATGTATCTCTGCCAGGAGAATTAAAGGAAGCTCAGTGTGCACATGAGTTTCCTGGAGCATTTCCGTGATGGCATCTTCTTTGAGGACATGGTAGAACTGGTATGGAAAAGTGAGCTGTTCCAGGAAGAGAAATCTCATAAAATACTTGCAAAGTCTCTGGTTTTTTTTTATTATTTTTTATTATTTATGTAGTCCACATGCTAACTTTTTGCAACTTGTATTCAGTTTGTTGAAAGTTATCTATTTTATTTTTATTTTTTTTATTTATTTATTTTTTTTTTTTGACAGGCAGAGTGGACAGTGAGAGAGAGAGACAGAGAGAAAGGTCTTCCTTTTGCCGTTGGTTCACCCTCCAATGGCCGCCGCGGCCGGCGCGCTGCGGCCGGCGCACCGCGCTGATCCGATGGCAGGAGCCAGGAGCCAGGTGCTTTTCCTGGTCTCCCATGGGGTGCAGGGCCCAAGCACCTGGGCCATCCTCCACTGCACTCCCGGGCCACAGCAGAGGGCTGGCCTGGAAGAGGGGCAACCGGGACAGAATCCGGCGCCCCGACCGGGACTAGAACCCGGTGTGCCGGCGCCGCTAGGTGGAGGATTAGCCTAGTGAGCCGCGGCGCCGGCCTAATTTGTTGAATGTTATCAATGTAAGAATATTTTAATCTCATTGTGTTAGGAATAATTCAGCTCAATTTTCTTTACAAATTGCTAGTAGACTGCAAGACTCAAGAATAACACTCTTGCTTTCTTTACTTTTATTTTTTATTTATTTATTTATTTATTTATTTTTTTGACGGCAGAGTTAGACAGTGAGAGAGAGACAGAGAGAAAGGTCTTCCTTTTTTCTGTTGGTTCACCCCCAAAATGGCCGCTGCGGCCGGTGCACCAAGCTGATCTGAAGCCAGGAGCCAGGTGCTTCCTCCTGGTCTCCCATGCGGGTGCAGGGCCCAAGCACTTGGGCCATCCTCCACTGCATCCCCGGGCCACAGCAGAGAGCTGGACTGGAAGAGGAGCAACCGGGACAGAATCCGGCACCCCCACCAGGAATAGAACCTGGAGTGCCAGCACCGCAGGCGGAGGATTAGCCAAGTGAGCCGCAGCGCCGGCTGCTTTCTTTACTTTTAATCCTAGAAATCACTTAATTAAAATATATCAAAATTTATTTGATCTCAGTAAGTCCTTGTTCAAAAATATAACAATGTTTCTGAGATGTTAAAATACAGATATAAATAATGTATAGCCCTCTTATCAAGACCAGTAAAATTTGTAAATATGAATTTTTTATCATCTCTTAACAGGTAAATATAAATTATTTTCAATTTTCAGCAGCTTTTCAAATGAGATGAAGAATAATTGACTTAAGACATAGTAATTCAATATCCAGTTTGAATGATCAATATTTTCCTGTGAAAAATGAAGTCCTCACATTTTTCTCTGCATCAAAAATCATTTAGTCACAATCAAGAACCAAAAGACCACATGCTAGGAAACAAATACAACAATATATTCCCTTCATTACTATCATTGAGAAGACTGGTAGCCTAAATATTTAAGCAAACATTATTATTTTATTGGTGCAGGGAAAATTTAGTACCATTTGGTCAAATCATTTGATCTACTAATGTCTTATTCAACTTTATAGTCTTAGCCTACTCTTTCTCTCTTTTTGGTTTACATATACACATTTATGTAATTATACTTGTTTTTTGCACACAGGTACATATTCATATACCAAAAGGAAATTAAGGAAGGAGGTTATACAAATATTCTTTTATGAGTTTTTAAATGATGATTATAAAATATTTCTACCATAACAGAAGTTTTTACGACCTATTGACCATAACAAAGGTCACCAGGTTCAACAGGCAATTGAACAATAGACTGTCTTTCCATTACTTAAAAGGTGTATCTTAGGGGGTCTACTTTTAAAAAATGGAATTACTCATCAGCAATGATACCAATGGTCTTATATTTAATGTTTCCACAAATGTTTGTTTTTTATTTTCCTCCTGTTCTTCATTTTCATCATTTTAAACCCTATAACTATGGTTCAAATGTTTATGTGAGATTATTTTAGCATCAAAATTATTCTAAACAAAAATAGTACTACTAATTTATTCATCCATTCATGGTTTCCTGGGCTATGTGTCTGATAGGATACCACAGTCCAGGCTTAAAAGTTAAATAAGGCATTATCTTTGTCTTAAAGATGTCAGCATCTAATATAAAGCAAGAAATGTGATAACAAAGAAATAACACTTTGATGTGATAAAGTGGTACAGGAATACAAAGGGAGGAACAGTCAACTACTCTGTGAGAACTCTGTGTTTGAAAGGTGAGTTAGCCAGACAGACAAGGAGAGTAATTCCATTCCAGAGAATGAAAACAGTGTGCAAAGACAAAAGAACATGAAAAATGATATGGGTTGCAGGCCAGGGCAGGTAATTTGGGATGTTCAAATTACAGAGGGCAGGGTAGCAGAAAGGGAAGCAGCAGAGGAACGTGGAGAACACACCAGAGTCGAGGGAATGCCAAGACATGGTTAGCACTGTTGAGAAATGTGCATGTTTGTTCCAAAATCACAGTCCAGTAAATGTCATTAAAGAACTGCATTTCTGTTGTGCACACGAAATGACAATGTGTTAACACTTAAGTTCTGCAACAAGATACAAATTTGAAATCCATCCACTTGTCAGCCTTGGTGAATTGTAAAGTCATCACCCAGCCTGAACTTCTGAATAAACATGAGTTTTCTTGTATCAAGAATAATTAAATTACCAACATTTTCCTTTCAAATATGATTATTAATTGGATGCATTTTGCAATCATATATATAAATGACATTCAACAAAATTGGCAACCTCCAAAGTTGCATACTTATGTTACAAGAATGGGTATGATCTCATCATCTTGTTTGTTACTGGGAAGAGCATACCGTAGCAATTTTGCCTCCCAAGCATCTTGGCCTTAATTCTACGAGCTGTTTTCTTCTGCAGCACTAAACTTATCATCATTTCAGCAACCACATTGGTTCCCATAAACATCCTGACTCCCCAGCTCCCTAACCTACTTACTTTCAGGAATCAATTCTGCTCCCAAGCAGCTCCTCAGTCATTTGAAACATTAGTTATTCCCAGCAATAAAATTTTCCTCCAACATTCTTGTGTCAAGTGTCCCATTTCTGACCACCAACTTGTCTTTTCAGTTTATACCATTTTTGCCCTAATGATTGGTGATTTCTTTCATGATTTCAGGGTTTATAGTAGTACTTCATGGGAAGGAGCAGAGTGAAATGATAGACATCAGATCTCCGGACCAGAAGTCTGGACTGCTTTTGGCTCCAAGTAATTTTCTCATTAATCATCAGTATTTTATTTTTTTAAATGTATTATTCATAAGAAAATACTCTTACATGCCACATCTTAAATAAAAATATGTAGGTACCAGTACCCTCAGTAACACAGTTGTCTGTTCCATTTCATTTTAAAATACTTCAGGAGTTTCCATGCTTAGTGACTCCTGTCCTTTGCTTCTCATTTTATTCAAATAGAGCTTTTATCCACACACTCCACTTAAAACATCCTTTTTAAAGTCAGGGGTGGGGTTCATTTTCACCAATTCCATGTTCCCATCTTTAATCTGCATCTTTTGTTGTCAGCAGCATTTGTTATGATTAATTGTTCTTTTCTCCTGGGCTCCCACATTTTGCTAGTTTTCTAGAGAAATCGTTGCCGTCTCATTTTCAATGAGTTTCTCTTCCAGAAACTCCACAATTGAGAGTTCCCCAGGAGTTACTTCCTGGCTCCTTCTCCCCGCCTTTGGAAATTATTCTCACTCCCTAGGGGACAACATCTTCAATCATTGATCCCATTTAAATACTGGACATTACCACATTTATTCCTGCAGTGTTACTTCTCCTCTGGGCTTTGGCCTCCTGTATAGAATTTCTTTCTGGACACTTAGAATCCTAAAGAGTAGCGTAAAATTAATACGAACAAAACTGCAGAACTCCTAATTCACTGTCATCCCAGTTTCTCAGTCCCCAGTTTCTCCATGTCAATAGATGATACCACCAGATGATCAGCCTAAATTCTTGCCTCGTTTGTTTATTTGACCTCTTTGCCCCTCATAAGGAACACTTAGTTCTTAGTTGACTTTATTAGCAAAAAACTCAGAGCACACATGGATTTATTTACATCTCCACCAACTCCATCAGCAACTAACCCAGCCCACTGTCATGTCTTATCACCATTGCTGCGACAGTTTCATAACTGGCCCCCTGAGTCCTACTACCAAGTTTACAGTAAATTATCTACATAGAGGCTGAAGGAAACTTTAATATTGCCTTACAACATTTTTGTTTAAAAGCACCAAAGAGCTTCCCAATCCAATGTGGTTAGTCATCATCCTCCATAGCAAGGATAGTGTTATCCATTTTCTTGCCATCTTCCTCCAAACTATGCTGTAGTCCTGCTTCTTATACATCGCTGCACATTGGAATTGTATGGAAATCTTTATAATCACTAATTTTATGGCAACAACTATAGATAATTTGATGGAATCAATCTGAAGTGTGACCAGGGCTTCAAGAGTTTTAGAAGTTTCCCAGATATTTCAAAGATGCAATAAAGTGAGAACTACTACTCTATCCAAACACACGCCCACATTCAGCGTTAGTAAACCCAACAACCCACAACTGACTGACAAGAACTCACAGTTTCCCCTGCCAATTTTCAGTCAAAACCCAAGTTGCTTCACTCAAAGGCTAGCAATATTCTGTCTGGGCATCAGTTCCTAATCAATGATTGACACCAGGGTACCAAGGACAGTCCTTCTGCTTCAAGATGGAACTGATTGTGTGGCGCAGTTTCTGTGACTGAGCTCCCCTGTGGAGTTGAACAGAGGCTAGTTTTCCCATCTCACTTCCATCACTTGAACAAGATCTCCCATCTCACACCCTGTGTCCAAGGAATCCAACCTGTTTTTGGCACTTGCTCTTTTCTATGCCTGGGATACTCTTCCAAACATCACTGCATGGGTATCTCTCTTGCTTTACTCAAATGCTTAAAATAACTTAAGAGATACATTTATTATTATTTAAATATAAAATTTTTAACTCTTACAAATGTTATTGTTTTATTTGGTTCGTAGCACCTTATATTGTGTCTTACTATTAAATATGTATTTGACCATTTGTGTTTGTTACTGGAATGTAAGTTCCATGAAGACACTAACTGCTTCCATAATTGCTCAAGGTGTTGTCATCTCTATACTTTCAACGTGTCCTTAAAGCATGGTAATGGAGAAGTAAATGAATGAATCTGTTAAACAAATTCAGGTTTGTTCTTAGGAAGGGCAGGAATCAATGAACTTGTCAATGATTGCACATTCTATGCTGGTATTTTGAGATTTCTCTAAAAGTTCTCTTAGTTTAGGCTGACTGAGCAATGACTGGGTTATATTCTACTGAGCAATCATAGCTATTCAATTCCATCATGAATGACTCAACCCTGTAATTAAAGAAGGCTTGCAGTAATGCATATAAATTCCATTTTGCTTTCCATAAGTTAGACATGATAACAGACAACAGGATACAAAGACTCATTGCATAGCAGGTCATAGTCTGATGAGGAAGAAACTGTGTATTCACAAATTTAAATTATATTGAAATGAATGTTAAGAAAAATTTAGGCAAGCCTGAAAATACTGTGCATATGGGGAAAGGAGGAGGAAGTTCCAGAGCAGTAAGAAACAGAACCAAATACTTGAAGGTGATGTGCAAATAAAGAAGAAGAAGTCAATATCATGATACCATGAAAAGCATGATAACCTCAGAAAGGCTTAATATTTTCAAAACCTAGGGTAAAATTACAGACCTGTCACCAAGTCAGACCATAAAGTGGGCATAGCTACAACACGTTAAGGAATTTGGTTTTGTCTAGTGATTATGAATACCTAGGGTTTTTAGTATTTTTGTTACATTCCTTTTCCTAAAATGGCTGCTTTATTTTGCAGTGAATCCAGTGGGTGTGAGTTGTAGCTAAAACAGGAAAATAAAAAGAAATAATTGTCATTCTCTGCTTCAGTTAAGAGTTTACAATGGTTTCAACTAAAAAGTGGAATAGACTTTCATTAAAGTGGAACAGGTTTCATTAAAGAACAATTGGGGGACACATGGATGTAACTTTGAAAATATTTGAATGTGGATGAAAGGAAGCAATGAATTTCACAGATGGACAAGTATATCCAGGTAACCTATTGTTTAATTTAAAGAAATTAAATATCAGAAAAGGCATTAAAAAACCAATATAATACAATCAGTCATTCTCATTACACACTTTACGATGCTTGACCATATGCAGTCAAGCTAAGTGAAAGTCAAGAATTTTTATCAATTTTGTCAAATCTCTAAAAATTTAATCTCTGCATTTTACTCATATCCTGGTCTTTAGGCTTAGGAATTTTGAGAACATATTTCTCTGATCTCCATGGTTTGTATTGTGGTTGTATACTGATATACGTAATTAGAGAAAGACTCAAAATTTATCTTTTTGATAGCATTACAGAAGTTCAGGCCTTGAATACTTATTTTCCACATTTGTACCTCTCTCAAAATGCAGTCATTTAGTGTTTTTCCAATCACAAATCTCTGCATTCTGATGTCTCATTCTCATTACGGTTAGCATCTAGAAGGTTGGGAACAGCTCCTCTTTCTCCAGTTTGGTGCCAGTAGCAACCAGAATGTGAGTCCCTGGAATGCTAATTACAAATGCATTGCAGTCAATCAAAAAATCAAAGAACTACTGAGGGTGACAAAATAACATCTAATTTTGTTCCCCCTTGAACCATCAATATGCTTTGGTAAGATATACTTGCATAATCGTGATGCTGTCATGATTACATTCAGTTACTTTAAGGATAGAAAAAAAAAAAACTTAAAAAATTTATTATGAGCAGACATTAGTCTTGTTTATGTGATCCCTTTGATTCTTAGACCTATCAGTATGATCAATTGTGAACTGAAATTGATCACTTGGACTAGTGAGATGGCATTGGTACATGCCACCTTGATGGTATTGAATTGGAATCCCCTGGCACATTTCTAACTCTACCATTTGGGGCAAGTCGATTGAGCATATGCCAAACTGTACATCTCCTCCCTCGCTTATTCCCACTGTTATATTTAACAGAGATCACTTTTCAGTTAAATTTAAACACCTGAGAATAATTGTGTTAATTACAGAGTTCAACCAATAGTATTAAGTAGAACAAACAAAATAATAAAAGGGATAAAGCATTAAGTTGTTCCTCAATAGTCAGGAGACACGGGCCGATCAAGTCATTTTTTCTCATAATGTCCATTTCACTTCAACAGGTTTCCTATTTGCTGCTCTGTTAGTTACCACTGATCAGGGAGAACATATGATATTTGTCCCTTTGGGACTGGCTTATTTCACTCAGCATGATGTTTTCCAGATTCCTCCATTTTGTTGCAAATGACTGGGTTTCATTGTTTTTGACAGCTGTATAGTATTCTGTAGAGTACATGTCCCATAATTTCTTTATCCAGTCTACTGTTGATGGACATTTGGATTGATTCCAAGTCTTAGCTATTGTGAATTGAGCTGCAATAAACATTAAGGTGCAGATAGCTTTTTGCTTGCCAATTTCATTTCCTTTGGGTAAATTCCAAGGAGTGGGATGGCTGGGTTGAATGGTAGGGTTATATTCAAGTTTCTGAGGAATCTCCAGACTGACTTCCATAGTGGCTTGACCAGTTTGCATTCCCACCAACAGTGGGTTAGTGTCCCTTTTTCCCTACATCCTCGCCAGCATCTATTGTTAGTAGATTTCCGAATGTGAGCCATTCTGACAGGGGTGAGGTGAAACCTCATTGTGGTTTTGATTTGCATTTCCCTGATTGCTAGTGATCTTGAACATTTTTTCATTTGTCTGTTGGGCATTTGGATTTCCTTTTTTGAAAAATGTCAATTGAGGTCCTTGGCCCATCTCTTAAGTGTGTTGTTTGTTTTGTTGTTGTGGAGTTTCTTGATCTCTTTGTAGATTCTGGTTATTAACCCTTTATCTGTTGCATAGTTTATAAATATTTTTTCCCATTCTGTCAGTTGCCTCTTCACTTTCCTGAGTGTTTCTTTTGCCGTACAGAAACTTCTCAATTTGATGCAATCCCAAATGTTAATTTTGGCTTTCACTGCCTGTGCTTCCAGGGTCTTTTCAAAAAAGGGAGAGAACAATCCAACATGGGAAGTGGGATACACAGCAGACTCATAGAATGGCAGATGTCCTGAATAGCACTCGAGCCTGAGAATCAGCCCTTAAGGCACACGGATCTGGCTGAAGAGCCCATGACAGTATTTTAGGCATGGAAAGCCAAGACACTCTGGCAAAAAAAAAAAAAAAAAAAGCTAAACTAAATGAAAGATCTCTGCGAGTGAGATCCCAGTGGAAAGAACAGGGCCATCAAAGAAGGAGGTACCTTTCTCTGAAGGGAGGAGAGAATTTCCACTTTGACTATGACCTTGTCTAAATAAGATCGAAGTCGGTGAACTCAAAAGGCTTCCATGGCCTTGAAAACTCATTACAAGAGCCTAGGGAGATTACTGATGCCATAAACAAGAGTGTCAATTTGTTAACTCAACAACAGGAGTCACTGTGCACTTACTCCTCATGTAGGATCTCTGTCCTTAATGTGTTGTTCAATGTGAATTAATGCTATAACTAGTACTCAAACAGTATTTTGCACTTTGTGTTTCTGTGTGGGTGCAAACTGTTGAAATCTTTACTTAATATATACTAAATTGATCTGTATATAAAGAGAATTGAAAATGAATCTTGATGTGAATGGAATGGGAGAGGGAGCGGGAGTTGGGAGGGTTGTGGGCGGGAGGGAAGTTATGGGGGGGAATAACCATTGTACTCCACAAGCTGTTTTTGGAAATTTATATTTGCTAAATAAAAGTTACAAAAATGCAAAAAAAGACAAACAATTTATTATGGTAAAATATACTTTTTTAACTGCTTAAATATTTTATTTATTTATTGTTTATTTACATTAAAGGCAAGAGAGACAGGAAGACACAGATAGACTTTTGAGTGTATAGCTAAAAGAATTGAAAGCAGACAGTTACTTCTTTGTATACCAATACTTATAGCAGCATTAATCATGATAGTAGCTATTGAAGCAATCTCAGTACCTGCTGACAGTTAACTGATGAAATGTTGTTTATATACAATATGGAATATAATTCAGCCTTAAAAAGGAAGGGAAAAGCTAATACATGTTATAACATATGCTCCCCAGCTACAAATGGAGGACATTATGCTAAGTGAAATCAGGCAGCCATCAAAAATCAAACACTATATGATTCCGTGTATACAGATGTGCTTCGAATAAAAAGAGTAGAGGTGAAAACAGGATGGAGAGAGAGGATCAGGGAATGTATTAAAATTCCATGCTTAAAGTTTGAGAAATTGACATACTGTTTCCCACAGGGGCTGCTGCATTTACATTCCTACACACAGTTCACAGGGATTCCAATTTCTCTATATTCCTGCCAACAATTGTGTATGTACAATTACTTTATAAGCAGTTTTTATCTACAATCTCCCATAGAGAAGGAATCTGTATTTTTTAAAAAAATAAAAAATTAACTTGTAATTTTGTTTGACAATTTCATGCTTACACATTCTTATCAGTCATAGCAAATTTTTTTGCAAGAGAACATTGTGTATGTTTTGGTGGTCTCATGATCATCCTGGAGTTTGGTGGTTGGCTGGAAGAGAAGTAATCTGACTGAACATGTTAAACTCATAGGTGGGATTTATTACAGCAAATTGGACAGTACAGGAACTGTGGGGAAGAGGTACACACAAGAGAAGGCAGGGTGGTTTATCACCAGATTCCAAGGTCTCCTGTTTGTAAGGACCACAAGGACTCATTTTTCCAGCAGATACATGTAGGAAATCACCTCCCAGATACATGATCCATGCTCTTGGTCAATGGCCAATACTGTGCAGACCCCAAGCCAGGCACCAGATGTATGAAGTGAATTTTCATGCTTCAATTTAAAAATCTATTCACTTGAATGACAAAGAGAATGAGTAAGACAGAGGGAGGGAGGGAGGGAAAGAGAGAGGGAGAGGAAATGTGAGCTCCTACCCACTGATTCATTCACCAAATGCCCACTGTGTCTGTGGCTTGGCCTGGTCCAAAGCTTAGAGATGGGAATTCAACCAAGATCTTCCACGCAACCACTTGGGTATCACCTGGTACCTCATAGGCTGTGCATTAGCAGGAAGTTAGAATCAGGAGTGGAGCCATGACTCCAGCCCAGGCACACATATTTAGAATGCAGGCATCTCAAAGTAGCATCTTAGCCGTTGGTCAAACATGCTCCAATTATGTGCCCTTTAAACAACGACAGTGTGGTAAGTTTTCTCTCTGTGCCCTGACGTCATGGAGTAAAACCTTATCAGTGACTATGTGAACATCTATGTTGTTTAGTTTTCAGACCAAGACCAATGGCCATTGCTTTGATTACAGGGATTACAGTTACAATTGAACAATGCAGATGTGACTTGCTAATTTTTTCTTTTAAGGGTATGAATAAATTTAAAAAGTTGTAAATGAACAGATTAGTATATAAGTTGATAAATGCAAGCAATCTATATTATACATAAACAACAGATTTTAATACATTGTTACCTGAATAAGAAATTTGTGGGGCCAGTGTTTTGGTGCAGTGGGTTACACCACTGCCTGCTAAACCAGCATCCCACATGGGCACTGGGTTGAACCCCATTTGCTTCACTTCTGATCTAGCTCCCTGCTAATGCTCCTGGGAAAGTAATGGAAGATGGCCCAATGCTTGGGTCCCTGGCACCCATGTGGGAAACCTGGCTTGTGGCTTGGGTTTGGCCCAGCCCCAGCCATTGTGGCCATTTAGGGGGTGAAGCAGATGTAGGATTGGAAGATACTCTCTCTCTCTCTGCCCCTCCCCAACATACAAATAAATGAATATTTAAAAAAGAGAAAGTTTAGGCCGGCGCCGCGGCTCACTAGGCTAATCCTCCGCCTAGCGGCGCCGGCACACCGGGTTCTAGTCCCGGTCGGGGTGCCGGATTCTGTCCCGGTTGCCCCTCTTCCAGGCCAGCTCTCTGCTGTGGCCAGGGAGTGCAGTGGAGGATGGCCCAGGTGCTTGGGCCCTGCACCCCATGGGAGACCAGGAAAAAGCACCTGGCTCCTGGCTCCTGCCATCGGATCAGCGCAGTGCGCCGGCCGCAGCGCGCTGGCCGCGGCGGCCATTGGAGGGTGAACCAACGGCAAAGGAAGACCTTTCTCTCTGTCTCTCTCTCTCACTGTCCACTCTGCCTGTCAAAAAAAAAAAAATTAAAAAAAAAAGAGAAAGTTTGTATATGTCTGTGATTTGAATTTCATATGCAATCCTTTTGGAAAAACATTACTCCATGAGCAGCCCAGAAAAGGAGAGCGGATGCCAACCATCTTGTCTAAACTGTGCAAATGCTGGTCCTATTTACTTCATTTTATCAGAATTTTCTTTTTCCAGGGTACAATATTTTAAAGCAAATTCTTGACAGTGTTTTGAAAAAAGATCATTTTCAGAAAGCGATGTGTAATACAGAACATTAAGTAATTTGGCAGAGTGAATCTTCTTTATCTATTGTTACACTAAAAATCACTCAGAAAACTTGCAGTTTAAAGTAACAAATCCTTATCATCTCACATTTTCTGGGGCTCGAGAACCCAAATGCACTCTGCCTCTGGAGCAAGGTCTTTCATGAGGGTGCAGCAAAGCAGTTGACTGGGGCTACAGTTTCATCTGAAGTCTTGATTGACAGGGAGAGATTGATGTCTAAACTGTATTAACCTGGGCGTTGCAGTCCTCATCCTTCATTACATGGTTCTCTCTACATGGTCTCTCCACAGGGCTACCTCACCACAAGGCAGATGGCCCCTGAGTGGGGCAGGAGTGAGAGAGAGAAAGAGAGGATACCTCAATATAGAAGCCCTAGTTGTTTTTACAGTCTATTCTCACAAACTTGTCTTTGAATAACCTGTTCTCAGAAATGACATGCTATAGTGTATTGGTCAGAAGCAAATTGCAAAACCCAGATCATTTTCAAATAAAAGGGTTATACAAGGGCAAGAATATCACAGATAGAGAAACTTGGGGAGACTGGGAGAGGCTGCCACACATGATAGAGTCCACATTCCAAATTCAGCGTTCTTTAATCACATGTTGCCTGCACGCTGGGGTGAAGTGATCTACAGTATTACCAATGCCAGTATCTAAATTCTACGAGGAGCCTGAGCAGATAAAAAGTAGCTTCCAGAAAAAAAGCGATGCTAATTCATTACAGGCAGTTCACTGGGCTGCATTTTGGCCAGCTAGGGCATCCAGCTCTTCACTCACCACCCTGTATTTTGGATTCCAGATCCTGAAGACCAGGAGACCTCAGATATTGACTTTGATTTTATCCCTTGAGAGGAGGATTAGAAAACACAGGTAATTAAAAACGTCTGACAGCTAATATCTACCTAATTATCATTAGATTATGGAAGGAGAGTGTCTGCTATCCAATATCATACAAAGATAACGATGCAAGTTAAATGTGAATGTAAGGTAATTATATCTGATGACATAATTAAAAAGATCATTTAAGTCAGTAGTTCCCAGCTTAGATGTGAACATGGTAATTACTGAGAGTGCAACATTTTAAAACCCCAAAGACCTAATCCCACACAAATGCACTAAGTCAGAATTTATGAGGTGGCCCTGTGTGATGGATGAATTCATAGGTGATCTGAATGTACAATTTCTGCTGAAAGTCCCTGAGCTGAATGCTGATCATATTAATATGGTTTGCATTGAAAGCCTTGACTCTCTGGTTGATGTTTGAACGAGGGGAAGAGGTGTGTGCCTTGTCAGGTCAGTCCTACCTAGTGAGCCTTGGCGCTTAAGAAACATGGCGCATTATCCTTTAAATTGTGACTTCCTGGGCCGGCGCCGCGGCTCACTAGGCTAATCCTCTGCCTTGCGGTGCCGGCACACCGGGTTCTAGTCCCGGTCGGGGCGCCGGATTGTGTCCCAGTTGCCCCTCTTCCAGGCCAGCTCTCTGCTGTGGCTAGGGAGTGCAGTGGAGGATGGCCCAAGTACTTGGGCCCTGCACCCCATGGGAGACCAGGATAAGTACCTGGCTCCTGCCTTCGGATCAGCGCGGTGCGCCAGCCATGGCGGCCACTGGAGGGTGAACCAACGGCAAAGGAAGACCTTTCTCTGTGTGTCTCTCTCTCACTGTCCACTCTGCCTGTCAAAAAAAATAAATAAATAAATTGTGACTTCCTTCTCAACCTCCTGACACTCTAGATCTGCAGGGCTGAACTTTGAAGATTCCTCCACCATCCCGGATGTGCGGTTGTTAAATTAGGTCAACTCTGACAAAGTCTCTTGTCCATCAGCCACATGAGCACCTCATCCATAAACCACGGGGCAAGAGAATGACATAGTAAGATTTAATCATTGGGGAGAATGTGTGAAAGTCAGGAAGGGTAGAACAAGGCATTTCATTTAACAGCCTGTTCCAGTATGTACAAGGCCAGAATGACCTAGCCTGAAGAGGGAACAATTACAGTTGTACTTGTAACAGTCAGGGTGGCTTGGACAAGGGCAGCATTGTAAGAAATGGCAGAAACTGAAAAATTCCAAAAAAATGTTTTCACAGATTTGACATCACTTGTTAATTGATTAAAATGCAAGTGTGTGATAGAAAGAGAGGAATCACACACACACACAAAAAAAATACCTAAAATTATATACAAGTTATCTAATGGAATATTTTGAATAAAAGATTGTAGATAGAGCAGAGTCAATCCAAAATTTGTTTGTTCTTTAAATATTTGGGGTATCTGTTACCAATCCACATGCTACTGTCAGCTCCCGAATGCTGATGTAAAAAAGGGGCCTCTAGATGCCCCATACCTGAAAATGTATGCAGAGTTCAGGATATAAATGAGGGACGACCATCTACAACAGTGCAGATATAGATGTAAACTACAGATACAGGGAACAGAAAACGCCTAGATAGGAGGTCGGCTTGTTCTTGTTCATTGACACAACACATTGCTACTTTTTTACAATGATCTACAACACCTATGAACCATTTCCATTTAGGTATTTCTCTCGGTCCAAATTACCCTCCTCTTTTATTCTCCCTATCATGAATACCATCTGTCTCTCTCCCTAGGTCATTTGGACATTGTTTTTCCTTGATCAGAGCAAACTCACTTTTGTTTTCAGATATCTGCATTAGCTCTTCCCAGTGCCTGGAATGTTCTTCTCTCCCACGACCTCACACTCTAATTTCCCTCCAGCCCCCAACATCAAAGGTCATTTCTGTTAAAACTTAGGGCACTCATTTTTAATTTTAATTTAAATTTTTTCATCTATTTATTTTTGCTTATTTGTAAGACAGAGAGACCGACAGAAAGATACAAGCAGATGGACAAGAGATCAGTCTGTCGGTTCACTCCTCAATACCTGCAAAACCCAGGTTTCCATCAGGCCAAAGTCAGGAGCTCAAAACTCAATCTGGTTCTTCCACGTGGGTGGCAGAAACCCAAAGACTTTAACCATCACCTGATGCCACCCAGGGTGTGGATCAGTAGGAGACTGAAAGCATAGCCAAGACTTGCACCCAAGCACTGTGATACAAGATGCAGGCATCCCACATGGTGTCTTAAACATTGACCCAATCCTGTCTCCCAGTTTTATGGTACAGTGTGCAAATATATAGCTCTCTTCCAATTCTTCCCCAATCATTCTATTTTCCAACATCAAAATGGTTTCTAGTTCCTCTTCAATTTTAATTTATAGTAGCTGTTATTATGTACAGATTTGTCTGTAGATCTTGAGTTTGATCACACAACATAGGTAAGAATGAATCAAAATTGTGAATGAAAACTACATCATCACTCATGTCTCACTAGCCCACCAGACGCCCTGTTGGCAAAGAGAGGTTCTGAGATGACTGGAAGGCCACGCAAAATCTCCTTAGTTGTATTGCCACCTCGTGTTGAAGGCATTACTGGGATTTGAAGTCACACCACAAAAGGTGTTAAACATAAATGACTGATGAATTTGCAAATTGCACAGTTGTTCCTTGGAATAAACAGAATTTTCAGTATTTAATATAAGCTTTCATCTTTCCCTTTTATAAATAAATATTCAGTGATTTCAGAAGACTGTAATGAATTTTCTCTTGAGAGTTCACCTACACTTGTCATGAAAATGTTACCAATGTTATGGGAGTATTTTAATACAATTTAGGAAAGCACCATCTGAATGCCTTCCTTTTTTTTTTTTTTTTTTTGCTGGAAGAAATCAAGTTAATCATATTTAAATCACTGTTGTCCAGTAGAAATACCACTGTTGATGACAGGCTCTAGGTCATAACTGTATAACCTGT
Organism: Oryctolagus cuniculus; assembly: GCF_964237555.1. Lineage (NCBI taxonomy): Eukaryota > Metazoa > Chordata > Mammalia > Lagomorpha > Leporidae > Oryctolagus > Oryctolagus cuniculus. The sequence goes on along the minus strand of NC_091441.1, from coordinate 6,323,260 downwards.
AATTACCATCTACTTGTAACTAAAGAGTACTGCAAATTTTGACAGCGGGACAAAGAGACTGACATGTTGTATTTTATTGTATTTTAGATATTTACAATTTAAATGTATGTAGTTGGCCGGCACCGCAGCTCACTAGGCTAATCCTCCGCCTAGCGGCGCCGGCACACCAGGTTCTAGTCCCGGGCGGGGCGCCGGATTCTGTCCCAGTTGCCCCTCTTCCAGGCCAGCTCTCTGCTGTGGCCAGGGAGTGCAGTGGAGGATGGCCCAGGTGCTTGGGCTCTGCATCCCATGGGAGACCAGGAAAAGCACCTGGCTCCTGGCTCCTGCCATCGGATCAGCGCGGTGCGCCGGCCGCAGCGCGCCAGCCGCAGCGGCCATTGGAGGGTGAACCAACGGCAAAGGAAGACCTTTCTCTCTCTGTCTTCTCTCTCTCTCTCACTGTCCACTCTGCCTGTCAAAAAAATAAATAAATAAATGTATGTAGTCACAGGTGATGAGTACCTATCATATTTGAAAGTATAACTTTATATGTTTTAATAAGACAAAACTCTTCAGAAAGATATGTTTCTGTTTGTTATTATCATAATTTAATTTTGAGGGAATCTTAAGTGTTTTTCTTTGAATTTCTATTCCACTCACAGAGTATCATGGGAAATTTGTTTGATTAAAATCTTAAATATAAGGCTTTTTTAATTGTCCTTGAAATTGCTGATATATAATGTTCTATATTATTGATATATACTTAAATTTAAATTTGACAATATGTGTGATGATGTTAGAAATTTCTGATAGAAGTTGCTGAGCATAAAGTTCAAGAAACAAACACATAACTTTAATAGTAAAGTAATAAATATAATAATAATTAGAAACACCTGACACTCGGAATTTACAACCTAAGTAAACCCAGAACTAAGTGAAATAAGCGCTTTTAAAGGTCTTTGTAAACAAATAAATTGGTTCTTGGGGAAGAAGTAAAATATAAAATTATGATAAGCCACAGAATTGCTTCCCTTATGTCCAGAGTAAGCCTTGGTTATTAAATCATCTTTTCAAAAGCAATCAGAAGCTTTGCTTCTTAAAATAAAATTCTAGAAGCCATAAGTTACAGCTGTGTAGCTGTGTCTTAAAACTATTTCTAAGACTAAATATTGCATAAAATTTAAGAGTGAGGCAAGCAGGCTTTCTTATTAGCTTTAAAATAGCAGAATTAAAAAAAAAACTTGTCTGAATTGAAAGCTTAAATTCACATTGCTAAAAATCTCATATTGATTTCCAGATGGTTAGTTTGGCAAAAATCCTTGAATCATAACTTATAACAAAAGTAGCTCTAAATGCAGAACTTACTGAAATAACACTAAGTTGTTTTAAGACCTTAAAATTAAGAAAAACAGGCCGGCGCCGTGGCTCACTAGGCTAATCCTCCGCCTTGCGGCGCCAGCACACCGGGTTCTAGTCCCGGGCGGGGCGCCGGATTCTGTCCCAGTTGCCCCTCTTCCAGGCCAGCTCTCTGCTGTGGCCAGGGAGTGCAGTGGAGGATGGCCCAGGTGCTTGGGCCCTGCACCCCATGGGAGACCAGGAAAAGCACCTGGCTCCTGGCTCCTGCCATCGGATCAGCGCAGTGCGCCGGCCGCAGCGCGCTGGCCGCGGCGGCCATTGGAGGGTGAACCAACGGCAAAGGAAGACCTTTCTCTCTGTCTCTCTCTCTCACTGTCCACTCTGCCTGTCAAAAAAAAAAAAAAATTAAGAAAAACAGACCTGAGAAGTTTAAATTTTGTATATTTGAACACTACTCTATTTTTAAAATCTTTTTTTAAAATCTTTGATGAATAGATTGCTACTTTTTGGATTACTACTTTAAAAAATAAGCTTTCTGATGTTTGAAATAAATAAGCATCAAGTTAACATTCCTTGTGTTCCAAAGAAAATGTAATCAATATGTACCCATATTAGTGGACTGAATTACGAAACATAAATGATGTCAGGAATTATCCTTGATGTCCTGTTGTGAGAAGTGAATCAGTAGCTTGGGCAGAATTCACGCTGGCTTCGGAAGCCTCGGAGCTCCTGGCATTTCTCAGCCTGCATATGGCAGTAAAAGAGCTAGCTACCCATATATTCGTGGATGTGGGTTCACTCTGGGTGTTGTAGTTCTTTGAGTCTGTATTAATGTTTTTATTAATATAAAGAATATATATCCTGTATTTCAAACATACAATTCCAAGAACATAAGCATACTTTCGTCCCTCCTCCTTTCTTTTTTTCTCTACTTTTTGTGATAGCATACTTTCAATTTACTTTATAATTATAGATTAATAATCCACTAAATATATTGTTCAACAAATCAAAAGTAGAACGAATGTAAAATGACAGATACCCATCATTACAGAATTATACAACATACTTCCAAGTCCCTAACAATCCCTTCTGCTCCTTGTAGTTACCCTTCCTCTCCTAAACCAAATGTTTTTTTATTTTTAATTTTTTATAAAGCCACAGCCAGACCAGGTTTATTCAAAAAAATAAGTCCTGGGAAGCCCTCACTCCCAGATGAACGCACAGCAGAGAGTTGCCAGGGAACACGCAGTAGACAGAGAGCCCCTTCCCTTACAGATTAGCGCTTTACATAGTGCAAAGTGGCAGGAAGGGGCTTAGGGGTCTGAGCTAAAGCTGGGATGCAGACACAGGAGAGCCTGGGCTGGTTCTTTATTATTTTTCCCCAAAGAAATGATTTAATTAATTAGTATAAATTTCATTAAGAAAACTTTAGAAATATAGTGATTCTTCCCATCATACCCTCCCTCCTACCCCTCACTCTCACCGGACCTCCTCCTCCCTCTCCCATTCCCAGTCCCATTCTCCATTTAAAACAACAACAACAACAACAACAAAAGAAAAAAAAAAAAAAACCTGTTCCTGGAGAGTCAAAACAAGGACTGTTCAAGTCATTGCTTCTCAAAGAATCAATTTCACGTCTGCAGATCACCTTTCAGGTGCTCTATTAGTTATTACAGATCAAGAACAAACAGTATTTGTCCCTTTGGGACTGGCTTTTTTCACTAAGTATGATGTTTTCCAGATTCATCCATTTTGTTGCAAATGATTGGATTTCTTTTTTTTTTAACCACTGTGTGGTATTCCATAGAGTACATATCACATAATTTCTTTAGTCTTCAGTTGTGGGGTATTTAGGAGTGGGATGGCTTGGGTCATTTAGTAGGTTGCTATTCAGATTTCTGAGGTACTCCAAACTGATTTCCACAGTGGTTTTACCAGTTTACATTCCCACCAAAAGTGGATTAAGGTACTTTTCTCCCCACATCCTTGAGGGCAGTTCTTTGTTGATTTCTGTATGTGAACCATTCTAACTAGGGTGAGGTGAAGCCTCATTGTAGTTTTGATTTGCATTTCCCTGATGGCTAGTGATTCTAAGCATTTTTTTCATGTGTCTGTTGGCCATTTGGATTTCATATTTTGAAAAAAGTCCTCGCCAGCACCGCGGCTCACTAGGCTAATCCTCTGCCTGCACTACTGACACTCCGGGTTCTAGTCCCGGTTGGGGTGCCGGTTCTGTCCCGGTTGCTCCTCTTCCAGTCCAGCTCTCTGCTGGGGCCCAGGAAGGCAGTGGAGGATGGATCAAGTCCTTGGATCCTGCACCTGCATGGGAGACCAGGAGGAAGCACCTGGCTCCTGGCTTTGGACTGGCATATTTCTGGCCAGCAGCCATTTGGAGGGTGAACCAATGAAAGGAAAACCTTTCTCTCTGTCTCTCTCATTAACTCTGCCTGTCAAAAAAAAAAAAAAAAAAAAAAGTCCTTGGACCATTTCTAAATTGGGTTGTTTGTTTTGTTATTGTGGAGTTTCTTGAGCTTTTTATATATTTTGGTTATTAATCCTTTATCAGTTGCATTGTTTGCAAATAATTTATCCCATTCTGTAAGTTGCCTCTTCAATTTTCTGAGTGTTTCTTTTGCAATACGAAAACTTCTCAATTTGATATAATCTCAATTGTTGATTTTGGCTTTGATTACCTGTGCCTCTGGGGTCTTTTACAAGAACTCTTTGCCTTTGATAATGTCTTTCAAGGTTTCCCCAATGTCCTCTAGTAATTTGATTGTATCAGATCGTAGATTTAGGTCTTTAATCCATTTTAATTGATTTTTGTGTAAGGTGTAGGTAGGGGTTCTGTTTCATATTCCTACGTGTAGAAATCTGGTTTTCCCAGCACCATTTGTTGAAGAGACTGTCCTTGCTCCAGGGATTGGTTTTAGCTGCTTGGTCAACTCTAAGTTGGTTGTAGATGCTTAGATTGATTTCTGGCATTGCCTTGTATGTCTTGTAATCAGATATTATGATGTCTCTTGCTTTGTTTCTGTTGTATAAGATTGCTTTAGCTATTCAGTGTCTCCTGTGTTTCCATATTAATTTCAGCATCATTTTGTTCTAGATCTGAGAATAATGTCTTTGGTATTTTGTTTGGTATTACTTTGAATCTGTAAATTTCTTTTGGAAGAATGGACATTTTGATGATATTGATTCTTCCAATCAATGCACATGGAAGATTTTTTTGTTTTTTTTTTTTGTATCTTTTTCTATTTCTTCCTTTAATGTTTTGTAATTCTCATTGTGGAGCCAAATCAAATGTTTTTATATATAACTTTCTCCTGTACATTTATTTCCTAATTACTTGGATCCTGTTTGTTGCAAAATCCTATGCCACAAGATGCTAAAATGCAATGATTCAGCACTGGAAATTTTAATAAGTGAAGTGCAGCTTAAGATCTCTCTTCCATTCTTTTCAGCTTAATCATGGGCATATCTCTGAACTCTTCAATTTTCTCCAGTGGAAAACAAATAATCGTTATATATTTTGTAGAAGATTAATGTAGAATTTACAAATGAGAGTACTTCAAAAAGTTCTGGGAAAATAAAATTAAAAGGTAAATTGAAGGGGGAAATTTTGCCGTAGTTTATATCCAAGTGCCTTCATCCTTATCTGAGTGATTCGGTTCGAGTCCCAGCTCTGCTCATAATTCCAGCTTCCTGCCAATGCACACGCTGGGAAGCACCAGATGATAATTCTAGTACTTGGATCCCTGTCACCCACATCGGAGTCCCTGGTTTCTGGCTTCAGCCTACCCCAGCCATTAGAGCAGGCACGAGGAGAGTGAACCAGCAGCTGCGAATTTCTGTCTCTGGCTCTCTGCCTTTCAAATAGGTCAAATATATAAACAAACATTTAAATAAGTTTGGTGCACAAAATTGAGATTCATGAACTTTTTCAAAGTATGCATTTCCACGAACTTTTTGAGAATGCCTTTCAGAAATCCATGATTCCGGTACTTACTTAGTACATGGTTATAAATATTATAATGAGTTCAGGAAGCAAACTGAGTTAAGAAATAGCTTGCTTTATGCCAGGAATCCTGCCAGAGACTCTGCAAGTGGTGCCAGTTGTCCTACATTGTGTTTAGGCTGTGATGTCTGGCTCTATGATTCAAAGTTTACCTTTTGAAATTCAATTCAGCAGATAACATGCTCCAATATGGATAATTAAATCTGGTAGGAATAAATGTTATTGTAAAGAAATTGCTAAAATGCTTCAAAATCCTACCTGGAAAAAGCAGAAATATTATAATAGATGTTTCTACAGTATGGTTTTTTGTTTTGTTTTGTTTTGTTTTGTTTTGTTTTTTGGCCAGGAATCAATGATGTTAAAAGCATAACTACTAGCCAGTGCCTAGGCTCAATAAGGTAATCCTCTGCCTGTGGCGCCGGCACACCGGGATCTAGTCCCAGTTGGGGCGCCGGATTCTGTCCCGGTTGCCCCTCTTCCAGGCCAGCTCTCTGCTGTGGCCAGGGAGTGCAGTGGAGGATGGCCCAGGTCCTTGGGCCCTGCACCCGCATGGGAGACCAGGAGAAGCACCTGGCTCTTGGCTTCGGATTAGTGCAATGTGCCAGCCACAGCGCGCTGGCGCAGCGGCCATTGGAGGGTGAACCAACGGCAAAGGAAGAACTTTCTCTCTGTCTCTCTCTCTCTCTCTCACTGTCCACTCTGCCTGTCAAAAAAAAAAAAAAAAAAAAAAAAGCATAACTACATTGCAGATAAGCTGAAGTCATGCCATAACCTAAACTTTACAATTTTGAGTTGTGCTGTTTATTTCACCGTTATTTACTGGCTCTGTGCTGAGTTTATAATTCTTTATAATTTGTTTCTGAGTTTATAATTGTAAGTAAGAACACGTAATTTTTACTCAGCAACCTAAGTGAAAACTAAGTTGACAAGATAGAAAAGAACATCTCTGCCTGAGCTTATGGATTGGACGAGTAGATGCATTTGGATGGTGACTACTATGAAAGATAAGTCAAAGCACATCTTCACCAGCAATGGGTTTGAAGCTTCAACTGAGTGGTTTCTTTTTCACTGAAACCCTGGCACACCTGGGTGAATATGCTGGTAATGAGTTAAACGGGGATTTTCTCACTGCTTTCTAAATGAAAGAGTGCAAAGAAAATCCCCCTGTCTCCTCTCTGGGGCAGGTGTTGTGGTACAGCAAAGTACGCACCTGTGTGGGTGCCTGCATCACATTTTCCAGGGATGGCTGGATGCCAGCTATTCAGTTTCAGACCCAACTTCCTGCAATGCACACTCTTGGAGGCAGAAGATGAAGGCCCAAATGCCACTCATGGGAGACTTGGATGGAATTCCAGGCTCCTGGCTTTGGTCTGCCTCAAACATGGCTGTTGCAGGCATTTGGAGAGTGGACCAGTGGGTAGAAGATCTCTCTGTCTCTGTCGTTCTGTCTGTCTTGGTGGAAAATTTATAAAATGGTTCATTTTTTCTAAAATTCATCTGATTATGTCCTAATCATCAGATTTTCATTACAGGTGTACCTTAACAGCAGACCAGAAACAAATGTATAAAGATGAAGTAAAAACACAAGCATATGGTTTTATTATTTTGAGGAAGGAAATAAATGAAGTGAAATATTATTTTATTATTCTGACTTCTGAGACTCAAACTATATCAGTCATGAAAAATGTTAGAAACCATTTTGTCCTATATCTCAACTAAATATGATATATTAAAAATAATTATGTACTAAGAAAATTAGAATAAAAGCTTTTCTAATGCTAGCAAAATGGACAATTTTTTGAGCCAAGTTTTCTTATTATAATAAGCATGTCTGCCTAGCCCATGGGATTATAATTATCCTATGCCTGCCTCTGTAGTATTTGTGACATGAGATCTTGCGTCTTTAGTTGAGTGGCCCTACAGATAATCACCTAATTTAGATGATGAGATGTTGGACTTCTTGAGTTTAATTTTCAGATGAGAGGTTAGACTTTGAATTGACAGTGTACAAGATGGAGACTCTGAGAACATAGACTAGGGTGAATATACTTTGCATATAGTACTGACGTGGATCTTTAAGGTTTACAGAGCAGACACTGTTAAGTAGAATAACTGCCCCAATGATGTCAATGCTCTAATCTCCAAAACCTTTAACCATGCCAGTTTCTCTGGAAAAAGAAAATTTGCAGGTGGAATTAACAGAGTACATTGAGATACTGAGATTATCTGGCACTATCCAGTGGACCTCCATGAGTTTTTAGAATTGAAGACATTTCTACAAATGAGTTAGAAAAATGAAATGGAATAAAAGGGAGAAGGAATTCAAAATGTGAGTGGGAGGTGTACTGAGTTTGTCTGCATAGGTTTTAAAAATGACTGGAGGCCGGCACTGTGGCTCAATAGGCTAATCCTCCACTGTGGCACTGGCCCACCAGGTTCTAGTCCCGGTCGGTGGGCTGGATCCTGTTCCGGTCGCTCCTCTTCCAGTCTAGCTCTCTGCTGTGGCCCGGGAGGGTAGTGGAGGATGGCCCAGGTCCTTGGGCCCTGCACACACATGGGAGACCAGGAGAGGCACCTGGCTCTGGCTTTGGATCAGCGCAGCGCACCAACCGCAGTGGCCATTGAGGGGTGAACCAATGGAAAAGGAAGACCTTTCTCTCTGTCTCTCTCTCTCTCTCTCTCTCTCTCACTTTCCACTCTGCCTATCAAATAAATAAATAAATAAATGATTTGGAAGGGTTGCAAACAAAGAAATGTGGTTGGCACTTATAAGGACTTTCAGCTTACAGCTAAGTATACCATGCAATGGTGAATTCAGTCCCTTAAACACAAAGATCTGAATCTTAACAACACACCTAATTTTCAAGGAATATCCTCCCTTGGAGCCTCCAGCCACAGATGCAGCCCTGCCTCCACTTTGACTTCAGCTGGTGACACTTGAGTTGCCTTTCGTGTACAGGGCTGAAGATGATAACATTTGCATTTTAAGTTTCTAGTAATTTTTGATGCAGGTAATATCAAACTCACCCAGACGTCATTAGGGCCAGGACAGTTCAGTTAGCAGAACCTTGCAGAAACACTCTAAAAATATCCTGTGCTCCTTTCCCACAGAATGTGAACTGCTATGGATTCTCTTTCCTTATAATGTTGAAAGATAAGGCACTTCAACAATCCAAGCCCACACTTCATGGGGCTGGGTAGCAAGGACACTACATGTAGCTGCAGCTGCAGGTGGGATGCTACTTGATCGATTGTGTGGTGATCTAACTGTCGGTGCTCAAGATGGGTCTGTCTTTCACACAGGACCATTTGTTGACTCAAATGGAATATCAGACAAGATGAGGAGTTTCCATGCTGACCCAGCTCATGGTCCCTGATCAGGAAAGAGATAGATAGAGCTTCATCCACACAATAAAGCAGCATGTGTGCCTCCCAGCTGGTTGACTTGGATTAATCTCGGCACTCACTTGTCCTACTCTAAGAATGAACAAATGTAGTAGTCCTTGGCAGAAGAGGATGATGATCAAAGTTAAGACCCTTTAGACATGGAAGTTTTCTTTTCCCCACGTAAGCTACAAGCAGGGAAAGGCCTGCTGACCACTTGTGGCAATGGCCTTTCAGATTTATCCCCGTGAAACCTCCTCCTTCGAATCTCCCCTTCCCATTTTCCCTCTGAGATAATCCTCTTACAAAATCCCTACCTGTTAAACCCACCTCGTTCTTTGCTTCTCAGTGCACCCACACTAACACAATTTGCTATTGAATAATGAATGTTATGATTTTCCTTAAAAGTAATAGAATCAATTCTAAATTTATATTGCTCATTATGGCCAATCCTGTGTCACATTCCCACAGCCCAACGCTCATCTTTCTGAAAAGGTAAGAAAAGTTTAAAACCTCTTAGTGCCTGCTCTCCTTAAATGTCCTCATATAGGCATAGTCCAAACAAACCAAGCAGGTATCCATGTCCAATGATTATATTTAATTCAGTTTTTTACAGGAGTCTATACATGAAGCAATGTGTTTATTCTTCAAAAATATGGAAAGGTATATATTCCCTTTTCCTAGTTAATTTCAGTCTGGTCCATTGTCCATTAGCTCATTAGCTCCAAGTCTAAGTTTTCTAAGTAGCCTTTGTAATAACCAGCAATCTGTGGCACAAATGCTAATGCTAACACATTACTTATATTATCTGTATTCAATGGACTGTAAACAAGGGAAAGAAAAGGATATTTTATTTTTAAAATAAGTTTATTTACTTAGTTTTATTTATTTGAAAGAGCAACAAAGGAGACAGTGTGTGTGTTTGTGTGGTGGGAGGGGGAGTGGGGGGGGGTCTTTTATCTGCTGATTCATTTGCCATAAGCCAGGTTCCAGCAACTCCATCCAGGTCTCCCACATTATGGCAATGTCTCAAGTACTTGGAATACCTTCCTTTGCCTTCCTACATACATTGGAAAGAACCTGGATCAGAAACAGAGCATCCATGACTCATACTTGCACTTTGATATGGGATGCTGGCATTCCAAGAGACAGAACTGGATCCAAAAGGAATAGTTTTGAATAAATAAAAAATGTATATAAACAAACGAATGGTTTCACAAATGTGCATTAGGCTAAGTCTGTCCTTTGTGAATCTACTACTTCACTCTCCACTTCATATTTTTTTGTTTACCTGTTTCACTTGAAGAAATATGTGATTAAGATAATAACTGCCTACTCCACTGTAATGTATACTCACTGTAATGAATACTGTATGACTGCATTGGCTCAAAGGGCAGAATGTGCTTCACTGGTGGGTTAGTCCAAGCTCATGGGACTGCTTGCTGAGAACAGACATCCTCTGTATATTTAACAAAGGACACCTGGTGAAGCAGCACTGAGCCAGAGAAATCAAAGGATATGAAACCACATGGAAGGAGAGAATTAGGATATTCTAAAATTGTTGCCCCCTCTGAGATTAGGATAACAAAATGATCAATATATAAATAGGGGCATAGAATTCACCAACCAATTTTTCCCTGAACCTTGGATTTCTAAATCTGGCAGGAGCAATGACTGTGCAATCTCTGTCATTTCCCTCTGCATTCAATCCAAGCACAGAAAGGACAGTGTTTATTACTGGAACTTCGGACATCATAGACAGACACTTGATGTCTTTGCAGCCCTGGTAATGAATGCTTGGCCACTCAGTGCACAGTCCAATGCATTCCACATCCCTGACACTTGGGGTGCTGGCAGTGGAATGCAGGAACAGTCACCTCAAAGAGAAATCCTGTGAACCCAGTACTCAACACGCTCCTGCAGAATGCCTCAACTGGTGGAACTTCTAACTTGGTGGGAAGGCAATATCTAGAAACAGGGGTCATGCAGAGAGGGTGTCCTTTATGCCTTGGTCTCATGAAAGCAACAGAGACAATGTTAAACAGATGGTTGGTCCAATGAAACCTTAGCTACAAAAGCAGTTTGCTTATGCACTGTGGCTTTCTAACCTGTGCTGTAGAGTGACAGAGCCATAGCCTGAGGACTAGGAGTAACTGAGCCCTGGCACTATACAACAGAAGGCATAGGTCCTAGATCACAGCTTATAGTTGCAGAAGGGATGGTGCTCTCTCAGTCGCAGTGGAGGGACAAGTCTGAAGGCAAAGCTTCCTGCAAGTTTGTAGTTCCATCTGCATGGACTTTGGTCTGGCTGCTACGGAAGGTGCTGGGCTCCCCTACCCATGCAAACAGAGTTCGGAATACGGTTTGGTGCTGGAGTTCTACTGTGTCATACAATTGCAGCCATAAGACATTGATCCCAGCCCCTGGCTAGGAAAGGAGAAGCCCCCTAGTCATGCAGCTCAAAGATCCCCCAAAATAAGGACCCATCCAAGAATCAGTATGTGGTCTTGCCTAACTGAAAGAACATTATAATCAGGAGTGCACCATACATCAGCCTCTACTCCTGTCTACACAGTGCAGTAAATTTTGGGGTCAGGCAAAAGCTTTTTACTCATTTTAGGTCCTTCTATGTAAAGGGAGCTTCCATTAAATTGTTTTACTGTTCTTTTATTTTGCCTCCTCATTTAACCTTCCTCAGGAAAGAAAAGGAAATTATCTAAATATTAAGTTAGATTGGAATAATTTAGCATTCTAGGTTCAGATCTCCTCTTCTTTCAGTATGTGAGAAGGAAAAGTGGCATTTTCTTTACTCATCTGGTTGTCCTCATGACTTTCTACCAATTATCTAAAAGTATAGCAGAAATTGTGTGCTATTTTTAGCATCCATAAACTATCCTTAACAATGTCACTGCCAAATCCACCCTCAGGGCACTAAGTTCTGTAAGTCATTCAAGGAGCTCAGAACAAACCCAGAACTATGAAATAATCAGTAGAGATAATCTGGTGGATCCACTCTATTTCCCAGACCTAGACTTTGGGTAATTACATAAGCATAACAGATGTTTACTAGGCTAAACAGTCACTACTCAAGCAAAATAATCTTCGGTCATCTGTTGCCTAAACTCTGCAAGTCAAATGATTTTGAGGACCACACAAGCAGCATTGTCTAACGTAAAAATTTGTGCACCTTGTCTCTGATGGCTCAACCCAGAACCCATCCACACAAAATGAATTCAGCGATCTCACTTGAATGGAAGAGTAGCTACCAACACCTCAGACTATGTTGTCAGTCATGGTTGGACTTTCCCCAAGATCTTGCAATTCTGTGCCAATGTGTTTGCAAAAGTGTGTTTAAAGGATTGTCTTCTACTCCATCTCAGGGAACTCAGAAAAAAAATTTGTTGCATGTAATAAACTGTTCCAGGATTCCAGCAATCCAAAGTCAATGAATTCTATTAATTCTTAACAAGAATTTTATATGCCATGGAAATAAGTAGATCTCTTTCACAGACTTAATGGAGCACATAGAATCCAGAATCTCTGGTAAGTGTTTGTACATTAAGTGTCAGCCATTTCTATTACATTCACTTCCCTATACTTGGATGTGAAGAACAGGCAGCCCAGTGCAGGAGTGAGTTTCATTTCTCTGCATCCTCTCATCTTACTATATTTCACCACTTTCAATCTGCAGGCTCAAACTCATTCATCATCAATACACTAAATTTTTATCAGAGACCTTGCAAAACTGTGAAATGAACTGATATTGTATCTCACCCACCTGAAAAAAAATCAATATTTGAGTTTTTTTTGTAAGTGTCTTAGCCTGGGACTGAAAGTGATAAGGAATTATTCACATGGCTGTAGATAGCCTTGATTTTGGTGTAGTACATAAGCTAGAGTTTAACATGTTGACAGTGTCATTCTCTTCATTTCCTAATCTGCCTAAATAGATATCTTCACTCTTAAGTATAGGATCCCCATTTAAGTCTTTGAGTTCTTCAAGCCTTTTTTTTCTTTTTTTGACAGGCAGAGTTAGACAGTGAGAGAGAGAGACAGAGAGAAAAGTCCTCCTTCCACTTTCCCCAAATGGCTGCCACAGCCAGTGCGCTGCACCCATCCGAAGCCAGGAGCCAGGTGCTTCCTCCTGGTCTCCCATGCAGGTGCAGGGCCCAAGCACCTGGGCCATCCTCCATTACACTCCCAGGCTACAGCAGAGAGCTGGACTGGAAGAGGAGCAACCGGGACAGAACCGGCACCTCAACCGGGACTAGAACCCAGGGTGCCGGCGCCGCAGGCAGAGGATTGGCCAAGTGAGCCGTGGCGCTGGCCAAGTTCTTCAAGCCTTAACACTGGGTCTCTGCATCAGTCAGGGTTCCATCAGGAAACAGAACACTCAATAGACATGAGAAAAGTGTATTAAAAGAGCATTTTAAAAATTGTGAACATCATTTAGTGAAACCAGCAGTAGACTATAAGCAGTCCATGCTGAGAGCAGGGGGAGGGACACTGTTACCCTGCACTGGTCTGGGAAGGATCCCACCATTTGTGTCCTTCACAAAATCTCAGAGTGTGACTTTATTTGTAAATAGGGCCAATGCACATGTAATTAAGATTAGAGTTCAGACTGGGTCACAATACGTCAATTTGATATGAGTAGTTCCCTTATGTAAAGACAAGAAGAGAGACATAGCCAGAAAATGTGCACTGAATGCTAATATTTTGGGACTCTCACTTCTTCTAGCTCTAATTACTGACAATGCTTTTCTTATAGGGACTGGCATGATAAGGCTGGCTGAGCTGCAAGGACAGCTCAACTTTTCTGTGACCACTCTCCCTCTAGCACCTACCTAGAGTGCATTAAAACAAGCAACTTGGTGGCAAAGGAACCTGTCGCTGCAATTCTTCCAGTTACTAAGCAGAGTGAGGGCAGTGGGGGCATTCATCTGGGAAACTGAAGGGAGCCCTTGATATACATTCCAAAGCCTTGTCTGTTAAGAGGGACTTTATCCTGTGGCATAACTTAATTAGCAATTTAATTAGCTGCTTTTGTATTTTGTGTTTTAGGAGAGTATCAGTAACTCTGAGTTATGGTTAATGTGGGAAAATCAGATCAGAACAAGGAAAGAAACTGTGCCACATAAAAGACTTGTTGGACTGACATTACACTACCACACACATGTGGCATCCCCTGTGTCCATTTGGTGATGGTCACAATATATTGCTCCTGGCACCATTGGTTGGACACTGTGTTGCAATTTGGATATATAGGCAATGAGGACAACCGCTACTTGATATTGAAATCTCTCATAGTTATCAGCCAAATTCAGTTTAAATACCTCTATCTCTGTTCATCGCTCCTTTTCTACCTTTTTGCATTGTGATTTTCTACACCTTTCATTTCTAGAATATGATATTTGCCTGAACAAGTTTAGATCACACCATTTTGTTCTAGCTATAAGTACCAGGGAACACAATTTTTGGGCTTCTCCAGTGCCTATAATACAGAAGAAATCCCTGCCCTATTTAAACTTAAGAAAGAGGAGTATTCCAAGATGTCAGAATAGGGAAGGAGCTTACTGCTCCAGTCTAGGGAAGACAGTTTAAAAAAGAAAAAAAAAAGTAGAAAGACTACAATCTCAGGAAAGAGGGAGAAAACTATAGAGGAAACTCTGCAAATTGGAGGGACACTGTGGATTTATGTGGAGGGTGTGGATGTGTGCAACTCGGGACTCCAGCAGCCTAGAGCCCTCGCATTTGGAAAGTAAAGTAAAACCAGACTACAGCAGCCCAAACTACTGGTGATAAAGCTATGGGAAGAAAATGGCGTGAGTCCAGCTGGGAGCCCTCTGGGTACAGTGTACCTGCTAACCTAGAGGGAAAAAAGCAGGGACATTTCTCTCTCCCCGACCAACGTGGCACCCGGCACCAGCATCCTATAACTAGCTAAAAGAGGAAGGGGAAGGTTACCATTTTGGACATACGTAAGAGCTGCATGAGCTTGTGCCCATACACCCAGCAAACAGCTGAGAGGAGATGCCTGAGTCTGGCTGGGAGAATTGACAGGGGTATGGGTGCTTGTGACTGTGGGAACCTTCTGTACTGGGACTGTGGAAAACAATGTGACAGCTTGGGAGGGTGCAGGATGTGTCACTGGGCATTTACTGTGGTTGGCTCCACACCCTTGAGGCCCCCTGGTTTCCTGATGAAGGGTCATTGCTGCAGGATTGGTGCTCACACAAAGGACTTCATGGATACATTGTATGGTTCTTATGGGAGCATGGATGAATCTTGAACCCACTGGAGTTAGTGCCCAGGCATTGGTCTCCTTGGAGAAGAGGAGGTGAGCATGAGACTATGCCAACAGAGCTGAACAAATCTCTCCTCTGGTTACAAAAAATAGATGTAATATGTCCAACTTGGGTGCAACCTTGAATACTCCCCTCACCCTAGAGAACTGAACAGAGCTCCCTGGCAACACTCAGCACATATCTCTGGGTATTCACTGAAAGAGCAGACACTCCACTAAGCTACTGAGGCATAGTTCAAAGATACAGGCCATCACAGGAAAAGAAAAACAACAAGTATCTCCATAAATGCCTAAAATAAATGCAGCAACTCAAGAAATAAGAATAATGAAGACAAAACGCTACCCCAAAGGAATGCAGCAACACTTCAATACTAGAATGTGAAGATGAATAAATTGAAGAAATACCAGATACAGGATTCAAAAAAAAAAAAAAAAAAAACTGGTCATAGGATTACTTAGAAGAAATCAAAAGCAAATTCATGAACTAAAGAAATCTATACATGGCATGAATGGAAATTTTATCCATGAAATTGAGATTTTAAAGAGAAATCAAAATGAAATTTTGGAAATGAAGAATTCAATAGATCAAATAAAAAATGAAGTGGAAAGCTTTAGTAATAGACTTTGTGAGGCAGAAGAAAAAGTATCCAAGATAGAAGACAAATCACTGGAAACGTTGTAGTCAGACCTAAAGAAGAAGAAGAAAGAAGAAAGGAAAACAGAAGAGTAAGGGGAGGGAATGAGGGGGGAAGGGAGGAGGAGAGGAAGAGGGGGTGGAGTAGAAGAAGAAGTAATTAGAAAAAAAGAAACAGTGCTAGAGATTTATGGGATACTAACAAATGACCCAAAATATTGGTTTTAATAGTATCTGACAGCATAGAAAGAGAATAGACTAGAAGGCCTTTTTAGTGAAATAATTACAGAAAACTTCCCTAATTTGAAGAATTGGATGGCCAAGTACAAGAAGCACATAGAACTCCTAGTTGACATGACCAGAAAAGATCTTCACCACAACACATGGTGGTCAAACTGTCCACAGTAAAACATAAAGAAAAGATTCTAAAATGTGCAAGAGTGAAATGCAGATTACTTTCAGAGGATTGCAAATTAGACTCACAGCTGACTTCTCATCAGAAACCCTACAGGCTAGGAGAGAATGGTGATATATATTCCAAGACTTAAGAGTAAAAATTGTCAACCTAGAATGTTGTATCCTGCAAAGCTCTCATTATGAATGAAGGTGAAATAAAAACCTTCCATGACAAATAGAAATTGAAAGAATTTGTTACCACTCTTCCACCCTTACAAAAGATGCTTAAGGATATGCTACACATAGCAACATAGAAAATTGGTCATCAATATGAAAGAAGGTAAAGTCAGAAAATCTTCCAGTAAAAGTATTGAGATAAATTCAAAGTGAACAATAGGAATATTTACTTATAAATGGCAGTGCCATGTCATTCCTTAACAATAGTCTTGAATGTAAATGGCCTAAACTCTCCAGTTAAAAGACACAGACTGGCTGAATAGATTAAAAAACAAAACCTATTTATTTGCTGCCTGCAAGAAACATACCTCACTAACAAATATACCTTCAGATTGAAAGTGAAAGGATGGAAAAATATATTCCATGATAGCAAGAACCAAAAAGAGCTGGTGTAGTCATCAGAAATATCAGAAAAAAATAGACTTTCACATAAAAACTGTTAAAAGAGGCAAAGAAGGTCAATTTGTTAAGGGATTAATTTAAAAGCAAGATGTGACTATAATAAACATAAATGCACCTAATTATAGGGCACCTGGCTATTTAAAATAAATATTAAGGGATCCAAAGGGAGACATAGACTCAATTACAATAGTAAGGGGGATTTCAATACAACACTTTCAGCAATGGACACATCAACCAGACAGGAAATCAGCAAGGAAACAACAGAGTTAGTCAACATTATGGACCAAATGGACCTAACAGACATAAACTGAACTTTTCATCCTACAGTTTCAGAATACACATTCTTCTCACCAATGCATGTAACTTTTTCTAAGATATACCACATACAGAAAGTCTTAGCAAATTCAAAAAAATCAAAATCATACCATGCATCTTCTCTGACAACAATGGAATGAAGTTGGAAATCAACACCTCAACAATCTCTAGAACATAGGCAAACACATGGAAACTGAACAATATGCACCTGAATTAACAATGGGTCATAGGAGAAATAAAAAAATTACTGGAAACAAATAAAGACAATACAAGATGTAACAACTTCTGGAATACAGAAAAGGAAGTGTTGAGAGAAAGTATATATCACATTGGTGCCTACATCAAGAAATTGGAAAGGCACCAAATAAATGGGCTGTCAATGCATCTCAAGGATCTAGAAAAACAACAGCAAACCAAACCCAAAACTAGTAGGAAAAAATAAATAGTTAAAATTAGAGAAGATATAACAAAATTGAAAAAAAAAATACAAAAGGACAGTGAAATGATTGCTGCTTTTTATAAAATAAACAAAATTGACACACCATTGGACCAACTAACCAAACAAAAAGTGGGATAAGTCCCAAATCAATAAAATTAGAGATGAAAAATGAAAGATAACAACAGATACCACAGAAATAAAAAGAATCATCAGAAATTACTACAAAGAGTTGTATGCCCACAAATTAGGAAACCTAGAAATAATGGATAGATTCCTAGACACATACAACCTACATAAATTGAGCCACGAAGATATAAAAAAACTTAAACAGACCCATAACCAAGCAGAAGTTGAATCAGTGATAAAGGCCTTCCCAACACCGAAAATCCCAGGACCAGATGGCTTCACTGTTGCCTTCTACCAGGCACTTTAAGAAGAACTAACTCCAATTCTTTTCAAGCTATTCAAAACAATTGAAAGGGAGGGAATCCACCCAAACTCCTTCTATGAAGCCAGAATCATCTTCATTCCTAAACCTGAAAAATATACAACAGAGAAGGAGAACGACAAACCAATTTCCCTGATGAACACAGATGCAAAAACCCTCAAGAAAGTAGTAGCCAATTAAATCCAACAACACATCAGAAAGATCATTCACCTGGATCAAGTGGGATTTATCCCTATTATGCAAGGATGGTTCAACATTCACAAATCAATCTGATACATAACATTACCAAAGTGAAGAACAAAAACATATGTTTTTAACACAACAGATGCAGAGAAATTATTTAACAAGACACAACATTGAGTATAGAAGGAACATTCTCAATACAATCAAGATGACTTATGACAAACCCATGGCCAGTGTCCTATTGAATGGGGATAAATTGGAAGCATTCCCACTAAGATCTGGAACCAGGCACAGATGCCCTGCTCACCATTGTTTTTCAATATAGTCCTGCAATTTTTTTGCCAGAGCCATTAGGCAAGAAAAAGAAATCAAAGGGAAACAAATAGCACTATTTGCCCATGACATGATTCTATATACAGGAGATCCAAAAGACTCAATGAAGAGGCTATTGGAACTCATAAAAGAGTTTGGTAAAGTGGCAGAATATAAAAATGACATAAAAATCAACAGCTTTTCTACAATGCCACTGCTGAGACAAAACTTTTAAGATCAATCCCATTCACAAATTCCTACCAAAAAAATCAAATACCTGTGAATAAATTTAACCAAGGACATCAAAGATCTCTAAAATGAGAATTTTATAACATTTAAGAAAGATGACACAAAAAATGTAAAATTCTTCCATGTTCATGGATTGGAAGACTCAGTATCACCAAAATGACCATACTACCGAAAGCAATTTACAGATTCAATGTGATACCAATCAAAATACCAAGGGCATTCTTCACAGGCATACAAAAAATAATGCAACTTAACCATAAAAAAGCAAGAAATTCTGCCTTTTCCAACAAAGCAGAATCAACGGAGGAGCATTATGCTTAGTGAAATAAGTCAGACCCCAAAAAACAGATACCTTGTGTTTTCTCTGATTTGTGGTAGCTAACATATAGAATACACAGATGAATATATACACATACACCTAAATATAGAAGAGTGAAATTGATATCCAACGATTTGATTACTCTTTAAAACCCTTGTGTATATTCCTGTAGAACAGATGTTCAACTTTTTAACTTGTTGAACACCATATTTAGTTGAGCATTAAGTCTGTGGTTACAAAATAAATTGAATTAATGTTATCACAAATTAAAAGCAAAAAGAAAGGAAGAAAGGAAAAGGAGGGAGGGAGGGAGCAACAGAAGAAGGGAAATACCAGATTTCAGGACATACTACAAGGCAATTATAATCAAAATAGTCTGGTGCTGGTACAAAAGCAGATAGATAGATCCATGGAACAGAGCAGAAATGGCAGAAATCAACCCACACATCTATAACCAACTTATCTTTGACAAAGGAGCTAAAATCAATCCTTGGAGCAAAGATGCTTGGAAACAACAAATGGTGCTTGGAAAACTGGATCTCCACATGCAGAAGTATGAAACAAGATCCCTACCTCACACCTGGCCCAAAAATCCACTCAAGATGGATCAAAGACCTAAATCTATGACCTGATACCACCATATCATTAGAGAACATTGGGGGAAACCTTGCAAAACATTGGAATAGGCAAAGAGTTTTTGAGAAAGACCCTAGAGGCACAGGCAATCAAAGCCAAAATTAACAAATGGGATTTCATCCATTTGAGGAATTTTTGCATTGGAAAAAAAAACACTCAGCAAAATAAACAGGCAACAAACAGAATGTGGGAAATTACTTGCAAACTATGGAACTGCTGAAGGATTAATAATCAAAATATATAAAGAGCTCAAGATTTTCAACATCAACAAAACAAACAACACAGTTAAACAGGCATTTCTCAAAAGAGGAAATCCAAATGGCCAATAGATATATGAAAAAAAAAGCTCAGAATCACTAGCCTTCAGGTAAATGTAAATCAAAACCACAATGAAGTTTCACCTAACCCAGTTAGAATGGCTTTCATATAGAAATCAACAAACAACAAATGCTGGGGGTGGGGGGGGCAGGGAAGCAACCTAATCCACTGTTGGTGGGAATGCAAACTGGCAAAATCACTGAGGAAATCAGTTTAGAATACCTCAGAAATCTGAATATAGACCTGCCAAATGATTCAGACAGCCCACTCCTGGGAATTTACCCAAGGGAAATGAAATCAGCATATAAAAGAGTGATCTGTACTTTCATGTTTATGGCAGCTTAATTCACAATAGCTAGGTGGAATCACCGCAAATGTGTGTCAACTGAAGACTGCATAAAGATATAATAGGATATGTATACCATGGAATATTACACAGAGATAAAAAATGAAATCTTGTCATTTGCAATAAAATGGATGAAGCTTGAAAGCATCATACTTAGTGAAATAAACCATTCACAAAATACCATGTTCTCCCTGATTTGTGGTAACTAATAGAACACCTAAAAGGTGATCTATAGAAGTTAAATTGATACACCATTAACTATTTTATTAATAAACAAACAGAAAGAGAACTCAAAAACTTACTCCACTTGCTTCCCAGCTACTGCACCTTCATTCTCTCATTTCCTCTTGCAGCAAAAATTTTTGGGAAAAAATCCTGTATTTCCAACTCCTCCTCTTCTGATCTCTCTAAATCAACCACTCTGCCAAAACTGTTTTTCTCAAGTCCAATCCCATTACTTTCACTAAAGCTAATAGCCAGTCCTAAATCCCGATTTATTTGTGCTAAAAATGGAAATCAAAGTGGCTGATATCTTCCCACTCCTTGATAAGCTCTCTTAATTGGACTTGCCATCAAGATTTTATTGGTTTATTTCCACTTCATTTGTTACTCCTACACAATTTATTTAATAGCTTTTTCCCCCTTTTTTTCTTAGTATTGCAGTATTCCAGTGTTTAGTCTTAACATCTCTTTTGTGTTCTGTGTATTATTATGGCATAATAAACCATTTTCATGACTTCACAAGCACTTCCGTGTTGTCTCTCAGCATGACACATTCTGCCAAGTTGGCTCATCTTCTGCACATTCACATGTCTGATCCAGAGTTTGACATTTCCACAAAGACGTCCCAATCTCAACAGGATCTCCACTAAGTGTCTGTTTTTCTTCCATTTTCTCACCACAGACTTCCACAATTCAATGGTTGTCAATTCAGTGCTTACTGTTGTTCAGCCCAAAATGTTACATCCGTCCTAGGTCCTCTATTCTCATATGGAACTCACTCTCAACCAAGCAAAGAAAAATCTTCAAAACTTAGTAAACATTCCTTAAATACACATATGAAATCTGAGCATCTTCAATATCTGACAGCTCCCTTCTGAAACAGACACCATCATTGGATGCCTGGGTGACAGCAACCATCTGATGGCTTCTCTTCTCGCCCCTACAGTCAATTCCTTTTAAAGCACAGCTCATGATATGTTGCTGCTATGTTTCAAATTCTCCAATGCCTCCCCTTTCAGTTCAGAGTAGATCTGAAGCCCCTTTCATGGCCCATGGAGTCCTACAGACCTCTCTGATCTCATCTCCTCCTTCTCCTCACTCTGATTGTCAACACTCACCCAAGCAATCTGGCCACTTTTCAAACACATAGACTATTCTCTCTTTTACATGGATTGCACTGGCTCTCCTGTCTGGACAACTTTCCCTAGACTTCTGCTTCAATTCTTTGTTGTCATCGTCTTTTTATATCTTACTCTATGGACCCAATCTAAGCATCCTGAATGATACACTGAATTCCAACCCCACTTCCTGGGGCATTCCCAATCTCCTTATTCTGCCTGCCTCATTCTTTGTTCCACAGCACATATCACAAACTGGATGCTATATGACATATTTCTTTCTCAGGCAAATTTAACTGCTGGAATATTCCATTGAAGGAGAGGGGTTTCACTTATTTTCTTCACTGATGAATCCCAAGAACTGACAGTGCCTGTCTCATGACAATGCTCAGTATAAATTTTGAAAATTAATATTTTGAATATCACATTTAATAGATTTTGACAAAATTTAAAATTTTGATTTGATGCCAAGGGTAAAATATTACTCCTAGGTGTTTTCATTTTTTAACAAATGAAAGTACACATGATGAGCTAGAAGGTTCTATCTCCCAACAAAGGAAAGATGCTACAGTAATTCACAATGATAACATGGTCCTCCCTAGAAAGCACTGAACAACTTATGTGTCCAAAACAGACACTTTTTTAAAGATGTATTTATTTATTTGAGAGGCAGAGTTACAGGAAGAGAAGGAAAAGATCTTCCATCTACTGGTTCTCTCCCCGAATGGCCCCAGTGGCCAGCGTTTGGCCATCCGAAGCCGGGAGCCAGGAACTTCTTCTTATGTGGGTACAGGGACCAAGGCACTTGCGTCATCCTCCACTGCCTTCCAGGAGCATTAGCAGGGAGCTGTGCCAGTATGGGACACTGGTGCTGTAAGTGCTGGCTTAATCCTCTATACTACAGTGCCAGCTCCCAGAACAGACTTTTTTCACTCCAATTACTGATCATTAATTTATAACTCTAAGAAAATGAATACTCACATCTTACGATGATGCGTTATCAAACTGCTTGATTCTTGTGTTTTGTAAAACATGATTCGTCAAATTTGTCATGAATTGAGCAAAATTCTCCTCAGCCTAAGGCATCTGCTGAATAATACTTTTCTGTGTGTTGTTCACCGAAGATCTTCAGTGTAATCCCATTTCATGTCATGCCAGGGAAGGTAACAGACACTATGTCAGAATTTTGCAATTTTATTCAAATTTTATTCAAATTATTTTATTCAAATTATTTTATTCAAATCTATGTATGAATTTAAAAAGCGACATAATCAGACCAGAAAACCCTATCCATAGATACTGTCCTAATGTTGGAGCCAAAATTCTTAAAATTGATACCTCCAAGAAGTCTAACTCATAAGGAGGTACTATGTATTATTTCAAGGAAATGATTTGCATATCCTTAGGTTGTAAATTCTTGGAAGTCACATCTATGTTTTCAGCTGTTGGGTATGTCCAGTGGGCACAGAGCAAAGTGTTGGTGATTGTAACATCATTAAGTAAAATTACATTGTCTTCAAGGCATTATCTCCATTCTATTCTTATTACTGCATTATATCTTGATAAAGGATTTGTCTCAATAAGCCCGTAGCACTAACTTACTTGAATTGATTATATATATCACAATTTAAATGGCTTTCATCTGACCCACTTTAAATTCATTGCTTTATAATTTCTTTATGAGACAGGATAAGTAGAAGTAGGCAAGAGGATTCTCCTCTATTTCACTCTGAGTTTTATTTGTCAAAAGATGTTTTCCATGTGCCGAAGTCAGTTAGATCTATTTCTCACATTTCAGGGAACTATTAAGAAAAAGCTAAAATGTGATCAATTAAGTCTGTTTACTGATTTCTATAAGCAATTTACATTGTTTTTACAAGAGTAATAATTACTAATAAAAGACTCAATAGACGAAAAAAGTTAATGATGCTTTTAAAAGCACTGCTTTTATAATTGCCTCTGTAGTAGTTTTGGAATATCTGCTCATTACATCTACTGGTTGCCTTCTCTACCTAAAATAAACATCATGAATCTTTCCAATTTCACTTACAAATCTATACCACATCTTTTGCTCCTTTGTTAATTTGTCCTTGGGTAGTCCTTTAAAGCATATGTGGGTTAATTCTAACATTTATATACACAGCATGCACAATTCATAATGAGCCCCCAAGAGGTTCCTCTGTCTCCCTTCCCCCTTTTCTAGAATGATTGATGGATTATTAAATTTATTTGTAAAAAAAATTATTTTTTTAAAATAAAAAGCTGTAAAGCAGAACTTCTTGGCCCTGCTTCCTTTTTATTCCTTTTTAGTTCTTAGAATAACCTAGTTCTTCAATGCATTAATCATGATGTTTTATTTGAGACCATGCTGTGGCAGGTTAATAGCTATACCAGAAACAATTGTCATGTTCTAGGTGCAGGATGTTTAGTTTGTGATTCAAAAGGCCTGAAGTAAATTTCTGACAAATATACAAATATCCCTTGTTTTGTTGTCCCTTTTTACTTTCTCAGCTGGTTCACATCTTGGCGAGATACATTTTAACCCATTTTTTGTTTGTGAATTCAATGTATTTTCTAAAATTTAACTCTTAGATAATCAGAATATCTGGTAAGAATTTATCTCTGTTGTATCTCTGGCAACTGAAGATGGTGACTATTCATATCATATTCTTGACAGATACAATCAATATATCTATCCATATCTATTATCTGTCTATATCTATATCTATAGGGCGGGAGACAGATTTTTATTTTTGACTCAGTACATATGAAACTCATTAAGTAACTTCTTATAGAATTAAAATTTACTCACCCACTTGTTTCCTAATTATTTTATTTCTTTTGTTTTTTTTCTTCTTTCTGTGTTATTTGAACACCATGCTAGAAAAAATTATTAAATCTTTAACTTTACATTTTATTATATGCTTGTTTATTTAAAAGAGAGAGGGAGGGAGAGAGCCAGAAAGGGAACTCCCTTTTGCTGGTTCACGCCCCAGATAATTGTAATGTCTAGGACTAGACTGTGACTGAGGCTGGGAGCCAGTAATACAATCCAGTCTCCCAGCTAGGCGGCAGGGACTCAGTTACTTGAATCTGTTTCCCAGAATTTGTATTAGCAGAATGGTGAAGCCAGGAGCCAGAAGTGAATATCAAATGCAGGCACTCCACTAGGAGACAAGCATGTTTTAACTGCTAGGCCAAATGCATGCCCCTTGAAATGTGCTGTAAATATTAACTATACTTGTAAAACAAAAGCAACAATAGAAAAGTACTTACATATTTATAGTTTATTTTTCATTTTTCAATTGAACTTGATTGAATACCGTCTTTAAAAATTGATCATTTTATAATTACAGGGTGCTTCTTATGGATGATTTTAAAACAAAAATGCAAAAATTTGTGGAAAGATTTATGTATTTATTTGAAAGGCAGAATTAGAGAGGGGGAGAGAGAGAGAGAGAGAGAGAGAGAGAGAGAGAGAGAAAGCACTTCCATCCATTGATTCATTCTCCAAATGGCTACAATGGGCAGGGCTAAGCCAGGCTGAAGCCAGGAACTGAGAACTCCATCCAGGTCCCCCACGTTCATGGTAGGGGCACCAGCACTTGGGTCATCATGTGTTACCTACCCAGGCACATTACCAGGGAGCAGGATCAGAGGGAACAGCTAGAACCAGAACCAGCACTCATATAAGATCCTGGAGTCACAAATAGAGCTTAACTTGCTATACCAAAAAGCCATCCACCAAAATGGAACAATGTATTAAAATGATTGCTATAATTTTGTGTAGTAAAATTATTGCTACATTTTTATTTAAATATGTTATTAATCATTTATCACAATACAAATGAATCATTTCTAATTGATTTTCTTTAAAAGTGCATTAATTATTGTCCTCCTTCTTATTAGTTACATTGTCTTCTATTGTGACATTAAAGACCCAAATCTCCAAAAGCAAGTTGCCTGTTTGGAGATGGACTGTCTTCAGCATACAGTATGCAGGTTCTTCCTATTCCTTCAACTGGATTGCCTTATCCATCTTTCACTTATCAATGTCCTCCTTCTTTGGCTTCTGTTAAAGTATCGCCACTATTACGAGCACCTTAACTATCAAGGCTAACTTCTATAATGAGCAAAAGTGAGGATATTTCACCAACTTTCAAAATTCTATCTCAGGGCCTCCCTTTAAGCCAGCATTTATTGTCCTTGTCATTCCATCCCACATGATCTCATTCACACTAAAATGTTCCTAGCTCCTAAGCTAGAAGAGATAATTTTGTGCTCTTTGTAGATGAATCATTCCATAATTAGCAGAATTTTAAGCAAGGTTAGAAAGTGAACAAATATTGCAGACAAAGATATGTTGGATTTGGTGGATTGATCCCTGTGATGAATATGTTTTACATGACAGTATTTCTTTAGTTTCTGAAGATCTAAGCAGTTTCTGGTCGCGTGTGTGCAGAAATTCACTTTGTTTTCTGGGTTCACATGAGTTTAGGAGTTCCAGGATGCTCCATGGTAAAACCATTCCACAAGAGACTTCCAGTGAGGTAGGGAAAAATTTCCAGGGACAATTGCACGCATACATCGCAAGTCAAGTTGTTAACTGCAAACCCGGAGCTGCCCGTACTAACTTTGATCATTGTGAAAGAGCAAAAGTGAATATCATAGTGATTATTTATCAATGAGTAATTATTTCACCTTGAACCTCCTAGAGAATTTTTATATTCAGAGAAGGCCCTGATGGTTTTTTTCCTCTAGAATCTGCTTAGGCAAGTGAACTGAAAGTCAATTACTCGAATATTTCTTATAATTTATAACCTTATGCAACAATAACTTTTGTTACCTGTGGGATTTTTCTCACTTTTAGTAAATATTTTTTATCCACTAAACAGAGTGTGTTACCTTGATGACCCAAAAATTAGGGAGAGGAATTACTGATGTCATCCTTGTATCTGCTTTGATGTACTTCCTGACAAATAACAGTATCTGTTGTGCTTTATAAAAGCTAAACATAAATACACATTTCTTAATATCTCTTTTCCACTCCCTTGTCTCTAAATTCATTCAATAAATGTAACGATAAAAACTCAATGCAGGTCATTCATGAAGATCTAACCCAGAGTCTGAAATGTAACTGATTTAGAAAGCAATAATTTTTCTATCAGGTACTATGATCACTTCTTGTTAGTGATGAGTATATCGTGCAAAGTCTCTTGTCTGAATATTGCTACATTTGTCACATAAATTTACAAAACATTAAACTCCTGCCATCGTATAACTTTGGAAAAAATAGTTCAAATATCATATCTGGCTTTTCCACTTAGCAGAAAAAGCTATTATCAATGAGAAATAACTATATTCTTATAAATAAATGTGAAATTGAATTTTAAAAATATAAAAGTAAAGGAAATCTTTAAAGGTTCAAAATGGCTGCGGTGTAGGAACCCAAAGCAGAAGCAACTTTTATTGCTATCTTGGATAAACTCCAAAGACAAAGGATAAGGGACATAAAAAATATTTATGGGTGGGAAAGTTTCAAACAGATCAATAGAATAGAGCAAGGAACCCAGAAATATGTGGACACGTGATACATAATGCAGGGAACATTCCAGAACAGTGGGTCCAGGACAGAATATTAAATAAGAGGTGCTGGGACAATTGCTTAGCCACAAGTTCTAACAGGTAAACAAATTTGATTCCTCTGCTTTGTCATGCACAGCAATCAATTCCATATAGATTGAGACCATAGTTGTAAAGGCAAACCTTTAAATAAGTTTAGAAATTTATCTTTACAACTTCAGAATATGGGAGATTTATTTTTAAAATATACCAAAAATATGAACTCTGAGGAAAAGCTGTATAGACTAGAACCCTGGAAGGTCAGAACTGTGGATCATCCACACGATGTAACAGATAAAAGGAAGAACAGCCACAAACAGATAAAACACTTGTGAGACCCATCGTGAAGTATCAGTATCCAGACAACACAGATGAAAAAGTAAGAGACCAACAAGTGAGATTTTCAATAAGGAGAAAAAAATCATGGCTAGATATCTCACAAGTAAACAATGTCTAAATAATATGAAATGTTAATCAACCCAATTATGATTTTAAAAACACTAGACTTTCAAAACTTAAAGCCAGGCAATACTGTTTATTCTCAAGGATTTGGAAAAGCAAGAATAATCATAGATTGCTGTAATGGCCATAAATAAAAATATTATATCATCTAACAGCTAAAGTTTAAGATCTCCATTGTCTATGAACCAACTATTTCACACACAGGAAAATACTCTATGGACAAATGTTCATGTTTCCCTGGAGATATGTATGCCAGAGAAAACTAAAAAGAAGAAAATGCCAGGTAATCCTAATTCCACTGAAACAGGAATAGATACGTGAATTGTGATAGGCTCATAAACACAGAACTACACAATGATGAAAATATAGTACATAACAATGTACTATATATATATATATAACAACATACAATAGTACATAACAATGAGTCACTCTATGAAAAAACAAGTCATTTTAGCTATATAAACATGTCTTATAAGTACATGTTATAAACATGTATACACAGTTACATTTAATGGAAAACTAAAACACAGAACAAGTACACATTACATGTAAAGTTCAGCTTAGTGGCTGCACTCAGAGTTCAGAGTTGGGATGTAGGAGACTGTGTATTGCCTCTGTTAATATGGATAATAGACCCTCTTTAAGCAGTGTAAACTACTCTTCAGATGATTAAAATGTATTACGGAGGCTATGTTTGTTATGGATTCAGGGCCCAGAAAGAAAAGATAGAGAAAGGGAGAGAGACATGCATCCACTTTTGAAACTTTTGGAACTAAGGAATGGCTTGAATTTTTTTCCCAAGAAGTGTGTCAGTTTGTTTTTACAGTTTCAGAGGAGTGTAGAAATCACTGCATATCTTCAGGAACATTAATAAAAGGTGGTGAAACAGCTTTTAATGCTGGAACCACTAGCACAGCAGGGTTGACTTCTGCACAATGAGTAATCAGTACACTAAGAAAATCATGTTAAACCAAACTGAAAGAGATGTAGTTTTCCTGTCATTTCTGCACGCACAGGGGACTGTGAACTGGGCATCCAATGGCCATTTTGAAAATACAGCAGGCAAGTTCAACAAACATAAATTCTATTTTAGACAGGGCCTAAATCAATTCTGATTTTTTTGAGATATGAACATGTCCACACATCGAAAAACTATTCCCAGTGCAAGTAGGCTGAGACAGAAAACAACAATGCAATTCCCTAAGGTCCGGGAACTGTTGTCCTATTCCCTTATTAAATTTCATGGCAAAGTTTCTGAAGGAGGTTAAATACGTAACTACTGCAATTCAAAGGGAACTATCATTTTAAATTATATTGAATAATATAATGTATTTGATGTAATTGTTTTATTATATTCAAAAATGTGACATTCTAGATCAAGTCCTGGTATTAAATTTGGGTGAGATTAGGTCAAACCTTAAATTGGTCTCTTGGTCTTTCCTTATCTACATGTAATACACATGTTTATCAAGCCTCTCTCATCCCTCAAAGATAGGGGTTGGGTCAGGCCTTTAGCATAGCTGTTCAGATACTGGTGAGGACAGCTGTGTCCACCATCCGAGAGCCTGCATGCAGTCTCTGTGTCCCTGGATATACAACCCGGGCTCCTGATTCCAGCTTCCTGCTAATTCAGACCCTGGGGGGCAGCACAGATGGATCAAGTAATTAGGTCGCTGCCAATTGTGTTGGTGACCTGGGCTGAGGTGCTGGTTCCTGGCTTCTGTCCTCGGACCCAGCACTAGGGACCAATCCCAGATATGGAAGGCAATCGGGGAGTGAAGCAAGGGATAGGAACTCTCTTTCTCTCTCTCTCTCTCTCTTTCTCTCTCTCTCTCCCTCCCTCCCTCCCTCCAAATGAAATTTTTTTTTTTTCAAAGAGAGAGATGAGTGAACATGAATTAACCCTCTCATAACATAATTTTCATAGTGTTCATTTCACTTTAACAGGTTCGGTGACTTGATCAGCCCTCACCCTGACTGTTGATGAGCAGCTTAATATGTTATCCCTCTTAGTATTTTTTTTGTTTGTTCTACTTAATACTTTTGGTTGAATACTATAATCAATACACAATTCTTCTTAAGTGCTGAAACTTAACTGAAAAGTGATTGCTGTAAAATATAAGAGTGGGAATAGGAGAGGGAAGAGATGTGCAATTTGGGACATGCTCAAGCTGACTTACCTCAAATGGTAGAGTTAGAAACATACCAGGGGATTCGAATTCAATCCCATCGAGGTGGCATGTACCAATGCCATCTCACTAGTACCAGTGATCAATTTCTGTTCACAATTGTTCGTAATGATAGGACTAAGAACCAAAGGGATCACATAAACAAGAATAGTGTCTGCAAATACTAGCTGATAGAATCAAAAAGGGAGAGAATGATCCAACATGGGAAGTGGGATACACAGAAGACCCATAGAATGGCAAATGTCCTAACAGCACTCTGGCCTCATAATCAGCCCTTAAGGCATGCGGATCCGGCTGAAATGCCCATGAGAGTATTTCAAGCATGGAAGCCAAGACACTCTGGGGGGGGGGGGGGGGACCTAAATGAAAGATCTCTGTGAGTGAGATCCCAGTGGAAAGAATGGGTCATCAAAGAAGGAGGTACCTTTCTCTGAAGGGAGGAGAGAACTTCCACTTTGACCATGCCCTTGTCTAAATATGATCAGAGTCAGTGAACTCAGGGGGCTTCCATAGCCTTGGCAGCTCATGACAAGAGCCTAGGGTGATTACTGATGCCATAAACAAGAGTGTCAATTTGTTAAGTCAACAACAGGAGTCACTGTGCACTTACTCCTCATGTAGGATCTTTGTCCTTAGTGTGCTGTACATTGAGATTTAATGCTATAACTAGTACTCAAACAGTATTTTTCACTTTGTGTTTCTATGTGGGTGCAAACTGTTGAAATCTTTAATGTATGCTAAACTGATCTTCTGTATATAAAGAGAATCGAAAATGAATCTTGATGTGAATGGAAGGGGAGAGGGAGTGGATAAGGGAAGGGTTGCGGGTTGGAGGGACGTTATGGGGGGGAAGCCATTGTAATCCATATTCTGTACTTTGGAAATTTATATTCATTAAACAAAAGTTAAAAAAAAAAACCTAAATCTGTACTTAAAAAAATAATTACTTTTATCAACTAAGCATACACCCCAATCCAGGCACTACTCCATTTAGTAACATGGCTAAGCATAATGGTCTATTGGGCTCTGACAAAGAAATTGAAAATGATAGCTCCAGGATAAGAATACAGGCAAAGTCTTTAATGCACAACGTCAACAATATGGAAAAATAAACTAAATACAAGTTGAAAATATCCAACCAGTGAAGAAGAATTTAAGAACCAAGATGTGGATGGTGGTGGAGGTGGAAATTTTATTTTCTTTTGGGCTGATGTTACTCGTGAACTTCTTTTCTCCCTCCAACATCCCTGAAACGAGAGCTCCTTCCTCCATTGGCTAGAAAGCACTTCCACCGACCACTACTGTCTTCACAGAAAATACCAGTCTATTGTTTAATCACCACAATAATCACATCTGCAGGGGGATTGACCAGAAATTAGGCACTTTGTTGCAACTCCTGAAAAACCTGGGAGAAGGCAGGACAGACTGCGAAGAGCAAAGGAAGTATGCTCTGAAATAGCCTTCCATTAAAACAAAGAAAACTGAAACTTACTCACAGATGAGGGGTGTTTAAAAAGTTCATGGAAAATGTGTGTAATGAAAAAAAAGCTATGAATGAATTTTACAATTCTCTTGCCTCAAAATAAACTTATCTTGTAATTTAAAAAAAAAGAACATAATTTTTTTTTAGGCTGTGTTTTACAAATTCCATGCAGTCCTTGCATCTCTGATGCCACGGTTTAGAATCCACTGAGGCTATTTCATGTGACAAAATCTTGAATTTATGACCATGTTTCTGTATGTTCTCCAGCAAACCCAAATCTAGTCAGTGCTTCATACAGGGGGATTCTCTCCACAGTCGCAAGGACTTAGAACGTAACAGAAAAGACCAGTCCTTTCCACTTTGCCTCCATCCCTCAGCTCCGTGTCCTCCAGTGTCACTCTCCTGGTTGTGAATCTTCGTGCTATTCAGAGCTGTCTGCGGCAGGGACCACCCCCTCAGACCCTGACAACTTCACTCGTAGGAGGCAGCACTGACAGGCTAGCTTGTCGTTATTAGCCCTAATGGAATTCCTGCAATGCATCCTTCCATCTTCCATTAAAACACACAATCTCTGAGAATGAACATCGAGACGTTAACATTAAGGGCAGGTGTTGGGTGAAATGGCTAAGACACCACTTGGAGCACAGTCTGCATCCCATATTGGAGTGCCTGGCCCTTCTGATTCCAGCTTCTTGCTAATGTGCACTACCCAGAGGTAGCAGATGATGGCTCAAGTATCTGGGTTCCTTCCAGGTGGAGTTACAGACTCTTAGCTTCAGCCTGGCTCAGCCCTGGCTATTGTGAGCACTTGGGGAGTGAATCAGAGGATGGAAGATCTGTCTGTCTTAGTCTCTTTGCCTTTCCAATAAAAATAAATAAATAAAATATTTTTAAGATGAACATTAAGAAAAGCTTTAAATTCATAACACCGTGATGTGATTGTTTTGTTCTTCTCCTTCCATGTAAGGTTTTGGGATATAAGCTGAGTCTTTACTTTGTGTGGTGCAGAATATAGCTCCTACAGTCAGACTGCCTGGGCTTGGCTTCCAGGTCTGACGCTTAAGGACAGGTCTGTGGGTTAGGTTTCTCCTCTGAAGAAATGGAAAACAGAATAAGAACTCTTAGAGCTCCTGTAATGAGAAGTTACACCACCTAAAACACTTCAAGGGGTGCTGGGAACATACCAAGTTACATAAGTGCTAACTTATAAAGTGGGACAGGGTCATAAACTGACCCTCAGATATATTACACTCTGTGGTTACAGACGATGTGATTGAATATGGCACATTCTTTAAAGTCACATTACAAAGCTAAACCCCTAAGGCGTGTGCTGGCTTTCATGTATGGTAAAGACTCTGGGGCTTTGTTTTTCTTTATTGGTAGACAGATCTTTAAGAAAAGTTATCTTCCACTTATTTTTATTCCCTAGAGTACAGAAACATGTTACCAAAGAAATCCTTTAAGATGGTGAATGATTGAGACTATGCCTACACATACCATTTCTTCTAGTTTCTCAAGTCAACTTCTACTAAATCTGGATTTTCATATCCAACCATCAACCTGGCAATTCTAATCAGCCATTTCAAAGACAACTTGAATTCAACATTCACTGCGTAAAACGAATGATCTCTCTGCATAACTGCTCTACTTTCAGCTTCCCTATTTCAGGGAACAGTAACATTATCAATAGATTTCTTCAGAGGAAGAAAGGAAGTAGTCATCTATGATTTGCCTTTTCTTTTCCCCCAAATTTAGTCAAGCACCAATTCTGTTGTTTTCTGCTAATTATTTCGTTTTGAGAATTGCTGGGCTGGCGCTGTGGCATAGTGGCTAAAACCTCTGCCTGTGGCACAAGCAACACATATGGGTGCAGGTTCAAGTCCTGGGTGCTTCACTTCTGAACATTTCTCTGCTAATGCACCTGGGAAAGCTGCAGAAGATGGTTCAAGTCCTTGGGCCCCTGAACCCATATGGGAGACCTGGAAGGAGCTCCTGGTTCCTGGTTTTGTAGAAGTCCAGCTCTGGCCATTGCAGCCATTTGGGGAATGAACCAGAAGATGAAAGATTTTTCTCTCTTTCTTCTTCCCCTCTTTCTCTGTAATTCTGTCTTTCAAATAAATCTTAAAAAAAAGAAGAGAATATTGCCATTGGGCTTTTTTTGGAGAGAGATTATAGTAATTGTTAGAATTTAAATTAATAGTCAAAGTGGACCTCCTTCTTTGATGGCCCGTTCTTTCTACTGGGATCTCACTTGCAGAGATCTTTCATTTAGGTCATGTTTGGTTTTTTTGTTTGTTTGTTTTTTTGGCCAGAGTGTCTTGGCTTTCCATGCCTAAGATACTCTCAAGGGCTTTTTAGCCAGAGCCGAATGCATTAAGGGCTGATTCTGAGGCCAGAGTGCTGTTTAGGACATCTGCCATTCTATAAGTCTGCTGTGTATATCACTTCCCATGTTGGATTGTTCTCTCCTTTTTAATTCTATCAGTTAGTATTAGCAGATACTCTTCTTGTTTATGTGACCCCTTTGACTCTTAGACCTATCATTATGATCAATTATGAACTGAAACTGATCACATTGACTAGTGAGATGGCATTGGTACATGCCACCTTGAGATTGAGTTGGAATCCCCTGGGACCTTTCTAACTCTACCGTTTGGGGCAAGTCCGATTGAGCATGTGCCGAATTGTACATCTCCTCCCTCTCTTATTCCCACTCTTATATTTAACAAGGGTCACTTTTCAGTTAAATTTCAATACCTAAGAATAATTGTGTGTTAATTAAAGAGTTCAACCAATAGTATTAAGTAGAACAAAAAAAAATTCTAAAAGGAATAAAGTAGTAAGTTATTCCTCAACAGTCAGGACAAGGGCTGATCAAGTCATTGTTTTTCATAGTGTCCATGACTATGACCTTGTCTAAATAAGATTGGAGTTGGTGAACTCAAGAGGCTTCCATAGCCTTGGCAGCTCATGACAAGAGCCTCTGGTGATTACTGCCATCATAAACAAGAGTGTCAATTGTTAAATCAACAACAGGAGTCCCTGTGCACTTACTCCCCATGTAGGATCTCTGTCCTTAATGTGTTGTACTATGTGAATTAACGGTACAACTAGTACTCAAACAGTACTTTATACTTTGTATTTCTGTGTCGGTGCGAACTGTTGAAATCTTTACTTAGTATATACTAAGTTGATCTTCTGTATATAAAAATAATTGAAAATAAATTTTGATGTGAATGGGATGGGAGAGGGAATGGGAGATGGGATGGTTGTGGGTGGGAGGGAGGTAGTGGTGGGAAAAAGATGTTGTAATCCAAAAGTTGTACTTTGGAAATTTATATTTATTAAATAAAAGTTAAAAAAAGAATTTGAATTAATAAATAAAACAGATCTATCTGTATTTGTGTTTGGTACTGTACCAAAATCATTGAGTTGTTGTGAAATGTATTTTACTAATAATACTATGCTATATGCTTTACATACAATATTTAATGCCATATTTAGAGCACTTTTCTTTTGATTACACAAGTAATTTACATTTATTACAAAATATATAAAATCTATTGTTGTAAAAATGTATTTATATAAAACTAAATTATAAAAATGTGTCAGTATACTATAGATAATAAAATTTTAACTATCCATTGGTACAAAAGTAATAATTATTAAAATCTGAGAGTGTGTTCTCTGGTTATAAATATACATGTATTTTCATAGTTATAGCTTGTTAAATATGCCTACTGATGTAGAATATATATATAGTTGTGTATATATATATATAGCTATGCCTACTGATATGTAGAATATATATATATATAGTTGTGTATATATATATATATATATATAGTTATGCCTACTGATATGTAGAAGTATCTAGAGCTATTAAAGGTTAAAGATCTGAAAGGCAGTGACACACATACACAGACACACACATGCACACACTCAGTGGCGCTGGGGCCTGGGATGTGGTAAAAACACAGAGTTATTTAAATGCAAGTATCAGTGTGGAATATAAGTGAATTGTTGGGACTTTCCTCTCTGTGTTGAAATAACTGTGGATGTATTCTTCCTCTGAAGCCAGATATCTGTGTCCCAATGAAACGATGACGGCTGCAGCCACTTCCGCAGAAGCCCAGTGATCAGAACTGTTGTCAAATTTCCCTGATCTAGACAATGGGAGCCGGTGGGCTCCAAACAGAGGAATCTTGGAGGGATGGACGCTGATTGCCTGAGTTGAACAGTTTGTGCTGCATGCATGTGTTGAACTATTTTACTGTGCTCCATAAAATGTAAAAGTTTTACATGCTAACAAGCTATCTTTAAGTAGCACTTGTAGATAACTTCCTTAGAGTGAATATCTGGAAAGGATATAACAAAATTAAAGTGTGCTTAAATATCATTTGCATAGTATCCCATTGCTTATCAGAGCCAATGCATCAATGTTTGCCAACAATCACAGGCAACCGTGGTCCTCCATGGGTTGGCTGCTTCTGGGTGTTCCCTGGCATTCAGTGCCTCCAAAAGATAATGAAGCCCGTTACTGTGTTCCGCTGCAGGTATCAGCCGCAACTACAAAAAAACAGAACTCAGCTGAACCTCCAACACCAATGATCTGAAAGAAGTATGCTAATTTCTAGACTGAAATACTACCTTCCTCAATCTATTCTTTCCTTTTGCATACTTGTACAAACAAACATAAAAGCAGCTGTCAGTGGTAATGCCATCCACAGATCCAGAGATGACTCAATAACTACCAGGAAAGACCTAAGTACAATTAGTACAGTAATGGATATAATTGAAACTGCGGACAATACAGATAAACAGATGGAAAATCTCATCAAACTTGATTTCATTTCTCTTGACTCAACAACAGTAGACACTTATTCTTCAATAGTGCAAATAGAATACTTTCCTAGGTAGACCAAATGGTATACCAAAAAATACACACTTCAAAACTTAAAAATAATACAACACAGTACCTATGGTTAGTAGTTCGTTATTGTGCACTGTAAAATATGTTCAAAGGAGAGAGCCCATGTTAATGCTCTTGCAAACATGCACACACACACACACACACACTCAAGAACACAAGGACATTTTGGAAGTGACAGATATGTTTGGTACTTTTGGCATCATGGCTGTGCGCATTATGTTCAAGTTTGTAAAGATACATGTAGAACATTTTGCATATCAGTTAAGCCTCAATCAGATAAAACAAAATAACAAAAATTGCATAAATGTGTTCTGTAACCACAGTGAAGTTAAACTAGAAAGCAACAATAGAAAATACATGAAAAATCCTCCAAATATTTGAAAATTTTAAAATAAGCATCAAAAATAACTCAGGGACAAAAGTGGAAATTGAAAGGCAGTTTAGAAAATACTTAGTTCTGCATGATAATGAAAAAGCAGCATATTAAAAACTTACTATATATATATATATATAGCTAAAGCAATGCTCTCAAGAAAAATTTTGATCTGTGCCCATATAGAATAAATTGAAGTTGCAAACTGATGACCAATATTCCACATAAACTAACTAGAAAAAAGAACGAATTAAACTCGAGGCATCAGAAGGAAGAAAACAATAAAGATATGAAAAGAAATAATTGACAAGTAATTGGGAAAATAATTCTTGTAGAAAATATCCAGTGAAACCAACAGCCAATTCTTTCAGATCAATAAAATTGATATGCTGCTGCACAAAATGATCAAAGAGGAAACACAAATTACAAATATTGTGATCCTATTAATATTTACAGGATAATAAGGGATTACTATGAACAAATGTATGCTGTTCTCTTTTTATTCCTGATCCTTGTCCTTTTTGCTTTTTCTCCACCCCCACCACACTTTTTTTGACAGGCAGAGTCGACAGTGAGAGAGAGACAGAGAGAAAGGTCTTACTTTTTTCCGTCGGTTCACCCCTCCAATGGCCACTGCGGCCGGTGCGCTGCGGCCAGCGCACCGCCCTGATCTGAAGCCAGGCGCCAGGTGCTTCTCCTGGTCTCCCATGCGGGTGCAGGGCCCAAGCACGTGGGCCATCCTCCACTGCACTCCCGGGCCATAGCAGACAGCTGGACAGGAAGAGGAACAAACAGGACAGAATCCAGCGCCCCGACCGGGACTAGAACACAGTGTGCCAGTGCCTCGGGAAGAGGATTAGCCTAGTGAGCTGCAGCGCCAGCCTTTCTCCCTTTCTTTTTAAGCAAAGACAAAATCAGAGGACACTCTTCTGTAGAGATCAATAGTCCACGGTACCATCTCTCTACATAACTTTTCCCAGTGTTTAATGATATTCATCTTTAGTGAACATATTCTTATCTCTCACATAACAGTTAGAGGCCGTGTTTTTGTCATTTATTTTCTTTCCTTAGGACAAAGGGAAGTCTGATGCTTACCACACTATTTTTCACTGAATTAGCAATCACGTTTCCCTTCACTTATTTGTTCTCTCTAATGCTAGTTAAATATTATCTTGTAATCCCATGTGTCTATTCTTTTAACCAAAAGGCTTTTCCTACAAATGCTTTACCAAACTCAAATGTGAAATTCCAAATGGAAGAGAGTACTCAACAAAGTGATTGATCAGTGGAGAATCTTTGGATTATCAGCTGTTAAGAGAAGTCACATCAACTTCTAGAGAGAAAATTGAGATTTTCCACCTTTCTCTCCACCAACAGGGCATCCAAATTATTGTTTCACAAAGGATAAATTCTCATAGGTGTTTTCAATGCATAAATACAAAGACAAACTTGTTTAGAAATGCTAAACTGTTTTCCATTTAATTTTTGGATGTGAGAGTAGGCCCCACATTCCATCTCAAATTAATCCAACCCAATGAGCTTATATTCATAGAAATTTGAACCCTGACACCCTTGTTTTATTGCCTAGTGACCCTACGAATATATCCATATTCCTAGGATGCAATCCTATTCACTTTTATTTCATTTTACACAAATCCATGATGGTGATTGTACAGTAGGTCATCACTGGAATGGGGTACCAGGTCTCTAGAAAAGCAAGTGGGGTTGCAGGTGCTACATGCAAAGATTTGACAGGTTCTTTACTCACCTCTATTGCTTGTATTTAAGGATTTGAACTAAAAATACTGTTTGACAATTTTGTGCAGTGTTCTCTAATGTGCCAGCTATTTGTAATAACTGACACAGTGCAGACTCGGTCCTATGTGCGGCCTTTACTGAAGGAAGCGGGAAGCCATTCTTTCAGAGATAGAGAGGTCATGATACAAAGCTTACAAGATAATGAAAGTGCCCATCCGTAATAGATGCACTCTGCAGGTTGACTTGCTCCAGGCCCTTACCTTTGCAGGAATTACATAATATTTATTTTCAGACAAGTTCTCCAGGAGTTATAATAGCTATCACGCATTATATACTTGCTTTGTGTCAAGCACATATGCATGAAATCACCAAAGTTCAACACAAGTAAGAGAGATACTTCCTATGATATTCCCATTTCAAAATGCCTCTATGACTTGTATACAAAACCAGTATCTCTTAGAGAATTACTGTAAATAACACAAAGACAACTACGTAATTATACCCATAGATCTTATGCCAAATGTAGATAATATTCAGCTTTTATCTGAAAATAAAAGAAAGGAATGCAGTCCCTGCTAATTGTTATGCCCCTCTGATGTCACAGCCTCTCTCTTTATGGCAGTAAAGAAGAACTATTAAAGCTGTTGGGTTTCATAAGGAGAGAAGACAGTGTAACCCTAACAATTTTACCCAAAGTTGTAACTATTCTGCCTCCCCATTGTGATCTAGACCAAAGCAAGATCCTTGAGGGACTATCTAACACTTTGGAATATGCCTCTCTGATCCACTGATCAAGCAATATATAAACTCTATCGTCTAGGACCCCAAGCAAAGAAGACTCTACAGCAGGTGCAGAGAGTGCAGCTGCTCTCAGCTGTGGGACCAGAGCACCCAGCGGATGCTGCGATGCTGAAGTGTCAGCTGTGGATAATAGTGCCATGCACTGTGATTCAGAGTAGATTTCAGAATTCTAGAGCAAATCTACAGCACTCTGCAGAGAAGTTTTCTCCCTTTTTAAATGTCATTTTGGAAAAGAAACTTATTTTTATTTATTTAGCAGAAAGAGAGTTAACAGCGCAGAGAGATCTCCAATCCACTGGTTCATGCCCAGTTGCCCACAATGACTGGTACTGGCTTGGACATAAGCCAGGAGGTAAGAATTTAATCCAGGTCCCCCACCACGGATGGCGGGAGCCAAACTACTCGAGCTACCTCCAAGGATCTGTATTTGCAAAATGTGGAGTCTAGAGTTAGAGGCAGGACCTGAACCAAGGCACTCCTACAAAGCATGTGGGCGTCTTAATTGCTAAGTCACATGCCTGACCCAGTATCTGCCTTGTCACAGAGTTCTGGTAGAGAATGAAGGAGAAATTAGTGCCATCCGGAGTGCTGAACATGACCTCTGACCCACCATGGCATGCAATTAGGTACACATAGCCATCTATTGTGAAGTACAAGCAGCAAGTAGAATGCTGGGATCAAGCAGGTCTCGAAAGTCAATGTGCATGAGGTACCCCGCTCTGGATTCATCCTCAGGTCTCCCTGAACCCACACGTACATCCTCATGAAGAGTTCCCTGTAAATAGTTGACCCAAGTAAAAAAAATTAGGCTGATGGGGCTGGCGCTGTGGCTTAATAGGCTAAGTCTCCATCTGTGGTGTCAGCATCCCATATGGGTGCCAGTTAGAGTCCAGGCTGCTCCACTTCCTATCCAGCTCCCTGCTGATGGCCTGGGAAAGCAATAGAAGATGGCCCAAGGCCGGCGCCGCGGCTCACTAGGCTAATCCTCCGCCTAGCGGCACCAGCACACCAGGTTCTAGTCCCGGTCGGGGCGCCGGATTCTGTCCCGGTTGCCCTCTTCCAGGCCAGCCCTCTGCTGTGGCCCGGGAGTGCAGTGGAGGATGGCCCAGGTGCTTGGGCCCTGCACCCCATGGGAGACCAGGAAAAGCACCTGGCTCCTGGCTCCTGGCTCCTGCCATCGGGTCAGCGTGGTGCGACGGCCGCAGCGCGCCGGCCGCGGCGGCCATTGGAGGGTGAACCAACGGCAAAGGAAGACCTTTCTCTCTGTCTCTCTCTCTCACTGTCCACTCTGCCTGTCAAAAAAAATATTAAAAAAAAAGAAGAAGATGGCCCAAGTGCTTGAACCCCTGCACTTATGTGAGAGACTAGGAAGAAGCTCCTGGCTTCTGGCTTCGGATCGGCACAGCTCCGACCGTTGCAGCCATTTGAGGAGTGAACCAGCAGATGAAAGACCTTTCTTACTGTGTGTCTCTCCCTCTCTCTGCCTGTAACTCTGCCTCCCAAATATATAAATACATCTTTTTTAAAAACTAGGCTGATTAATAACTGGTTCTTCCAGATACATTTGAACTACCTAAAAGGGTTTCAATGCAACCATAAGAGCTCCACTGAATACTGCCCCAGAAAACAGTAGGGAAAAGAACCTATGCAAGTTGGCAAAGCTTCAAGAAATTGATGGATGTTTTTACTCATTAACTTATTGATGTATTTTTATTTGAAATGCAGAGAGAGAGAGAGAGAGAGAGAGAGAGAAAGCCCCTTCACTGGATCACTGCCCAAATGCCCACAACAGCCAAGGCCATGCTAAAGTCGGGAGCTGAGAACTCAATCCAGGTCTCCTACATGTGTGGAAGGGACTCAACCACGTAAACTCTGATTGCTGTCTGCAATGGTCTGCACTGGCAGGAAGCTGGAGGCAAGAGTCTGAACAGGAATTGAGAACAACTACTCCAGTACGGATTGCAGCCTTCTTAATCCACAGCTTAGCCCCTATACAAATGACTAGTGAAACAGATAAGTAAAAACTCAGATAAATAAATGCCTTTCTCATGGAAAGACAGACCTTCATTCATCTGTAGAGGTTTGAATTGCAATGCTAAATATGAAATGGTACAAAGGCATTGGCAGGATGGGCATTGTGGTGCAGCTTGTCACCACTCTGGTTGCCAGCATCCTGCATCAGACTGCTGGTTAGAGTCTCAGCTACTCTGTTTCTTATACAGCTCCCTGCTAATATGCCTGAGCACAGTGGATGATGAATCAAGTCCTTGAGTTCCCACTACACATGTGGGAGACCTGGATGGAGACCCTGGTTCCCAGCTTCAGCATGGCCCAGCCTCAGCTGTTGCAGCATTCGAGGAGTGAACCAGCTGATGAAAGATCTCTCTCTCTCTCTCTCTCTCTCTCTCTCTACCTGGGTAGAGACCCTGGTTCCCAGCTTCAGCATTTGAGGAGTGAACCAGCAGATGAGATATTTCTCTCTCTCTCGCTCGCTCTCCCTCCCTCCCTCCCTACCACCCTTCTTCCAATAAATAAAATAAATATTTTAAAAACAAAGAAACATATTGGTTTTCATGTTCTCCCAATATTTGTCTCGTGTATGTGTCCATTGCCCTGATACCATTGCAAGGTCTTTCTAAGATTAAAAATCAGATTTCATTTTTTGTACTTGAGAACATTTCAATTCTTCCTTCAGTGATCAGCAGCCCACGGAACTAAAATATTACCTTTATAACATAGAATCACTATGCTTTAGTGTTTGAATTGATCTTTGAACCTCTAAACTCAATTTTCATGTGATGTTCAATAGTCCCTATTATTTTTAGTTTTTTTCTTGAATATCACAACTTATCTTTCCATTGAAAGATAAATGATTTGTCTATACATGAATAAAGTATGAACAAGGCATTTCCACCTCATTTATCATGCTAAAATAATGGCAGTCAGTGTAGATGCTGCTTTGGGAGGGAGCCAGATCACAAACACTGGCACCTAAGACTTCCTAAATATTTCATTGCATTGTCAAACATAACTTTAGAAATTGAATTTTTACACACCTAACCTTCAGATAGTTTATTGCCATAACTGGTGTCAAAAAATTTCTACTTCAGAACCTGACATTTTAGCAGTAAATCAATAAACAGTTTTAGCAAATCCACGTTATAAGATATTCACAAATACACAGATAGAAAAC
Source organism: Oryctolagus cuniculus (assembly GCF_964237555.1). NCBI lineage: Eukaryota > Metazoa > Chordata > Mammalia > Lagomorpha > Leporidae > Oryctolagus > Oryctolagus cuniculus. The sequence goes on along the minus strand of NC_091441.1, from coordinate 6,280,825 downwards.
TTACGTAGACATAGATCATAAAGAAATAAAACACAGGAAGTTAGAAATTTGCTCTGGAACATGATAACTGAAATAAGAGTTTTTGTTTAATATTTGCATTATTTGATAATTTTTCAAAGTTATTGTATATTTAAATCTTTCTTTTAATTTTAACAGACATAAACATTATGCATATGTATGGGATACCATGCAATGTTCCAATACAAGTCCACTTTATGTCATGTTCAATCAGGATAAATATATCTCCTCAAACTTTTAAAATCTTTTTTTATGGTGAAAACATTCAAGATCCTATCTTACAGTTTTTTAGTAGAGAAATATAACTTAATTTTAAACTTCTGTACAGAAATAATTCATTAGAACAAGGCAACCTATGCTTTCACTTTACTACTAGGAAAATATTATTTTAAAGACGGGAAATTTCTTATAAAATTCAAGCCCACAGTAAATCGTATTGTGTCTTTTCACAGTTTCAGCATTAGGCATATCTCCATGCCCAAGTTTAAAGCATGAATTCTGTCTTCTACACCTGATTTCCAGTGTCACAACGCCTGAAATAAACCAAAAGAAATCTCAATAGTTATGGTGAGGCAAACCAAACACATGAGAGGCTCACAATAGGGGTAATTATCATTATTTGAGTTCGGAGTGCTGAAGAACTGCATCTACCAATTCACCTGTTTGGTCGTGTACACAGGGAGTAAGGAAGAACCCCCAAAGAGAAAAATACCAGGAAAACAGGAAGAAACACAAGTACCTGCTGATAACACTCCTTAACGGCTCTGTACTCTCACACAAACTTCTTTCCTTAACAGTGCCACCACTTAAAATGAGGCAGCCACACATAAAACATCTCAGTTATTTCATCCAGTTTGGGATCCAAAATGACTAAATGATAAGCATTTATCCCCATTCCAAAATCGGCTCTTTGTGATCTGAAAATCTGTAGCTAAAGAATGAACACAACTATTGCAAAAATACCCAGCAACACATAATAGACAGAAAACAAAATAACCACAATGAAAACTGCCGGTTAGAAAAGAAAAGAAGAGGAAATAGCACATTATGTGCCCATAACTCCCTGGGAAGTGATAACAAAGATTTGGTGTCACAGTACACAATCGAATGGTGTATTTTGTAACCAATTTCCTGCCTCTGGTTCTGCAATTTGAGGGCTTATCAAATTTGTCAGTTCTGTGCTACGTCCACCTGTGACTGGGTGCTTGTCTCCTTGAAGAGTAAGCTGTGTAAGATATCCGACTCCCATAGGCACGGGTCTCCAGGACTGAGGGGTCTCTCCTGAAGACTGAGCAGTCACAGTGTTTGTGTTGCAGGGCTGAGCCACCATGAGCACACATCTCCTTCAGCAATTACCTAGAGCAGGGGCTGTTAAGTGACAGCCCTTCATCAAACCGACCCTACTGCATGTTTTTTGGTGGCCTGATGTTGATACTTTGTTTTCTTACCTTTAAATTATTTTTAAACATAAAAAATGCTATTTCAGGACATGTGAAATGATACAAAATTTAAATTTCATCATCCATGATAAAAAGCAGCCTTGGAACAAAGTCACACTCACTTATTTAGGTTTTATCTGTGGCTGTGGCTGCATTGCCACTTGGCAGACAGTGACCTACAACCTCTCAAGCCTAAACCATTTTCCATCTGATCCGTCACAGGACAAGTTTGCTGAGTCCTGAGATAGATGCTAGAATGGGCTGACTGACCACGGATGTGGCTGACCCCACAACGTTGTGTTAGGGCAGAGGACGTCTTAGATGAGTGTCTGGAATGGCAGGGAAGGGGTGTGGGAAGAGGGGGAAGCCAGGTACGACGACGTCCCCAGCTCTCCTTGGTTCTCGTCATGTCTCTCCCTGCTTTCCTACCTCCAGGCACTATTCTGATCCGATCTGATTCTGGAGGTGGGTGATATCACTGTCTTTTTCAATTGGCAAAGACTTTTGATCAAAACTTTGGTCGGGCTCCTCTGAGTTCTCTGCTTGTCTAGATCCCACCTTGCACCCCCAACTCCGGGCCTGTAGAATCCAGTTTCACCGAGAATCCTGCAGAGTCACTTAGGAAAATCTCCCATCCTTGGTTTCTGACCACCCTGGGTACCTTGAACTGTGGCCTGCCTTCAGGAATCATCCTGTCAAGTCAATGTAACCGGAAACCTCTTATCCATGATGTTTCCTCACTCTGATCTTCTGCGCCCTAGCCCTTACCCTGCTCTTGAGTCACAAAGCTTCACTTGTCCTGCTGAGGTTGACCCCCCCACCCCAACAGAGAGACCCACTTAAGTGATCTTGCACCCTCACCACGGGCCCCCATGAAAAAAAGCCTGCTTCCCCATCTTTAACAATTGCTTGTACAATTTTTTTCTTCAATACAACTAAGCAAAGCTCCCAGCTGCCCTGGATTTCAGAACAGAGTGAAAAGCCTTCTTTTATCATGGTGGTATTGCATGTTTGTTCTCTTTGCTTTCATATATACCAGCATATTTTCTTCCCATGTAATGTCACTGAAGCTTGACCATATTTTTACTAAGTAGCCTAAATCCCCCAAATTTGTAAGTGAGAGTATGTGAGAGTGCCACATCACTGTACATGGCAGTTTAAACATCCAGCTGCTTGTTATAGTTAGCAAGGATTGCAAATGTCCCAGGTGGGACAGAAAAATGCTATGAAAACTCCTCTGCTATCCTTTAGCTCACTTCACACCACTGCGTCTTTTGCCCTTGCTTTTCATGTGCCAAATTCTATTTGCAAAATCTGAACTCAAACTGGAACATGAAAGTTGTGGTCTTATTGGCAGATGGAATCAGGAAGGCAGACGGAGAATTAGCATTGACCTACTCAGACAGCCAAAGACTAGGACAAAGTTCTGGGTCTCCCCTCTTCAGTTCCAAGCTCTGTATTCATTTACTTTGGGTTCACTCTATTTTGGACTTTTCTCAAATGGTGAGAACTGTGTGTACTGGTGGCACAAAGGTCCCATTAATCTGGCTGATAATCTCAGTCAAGTTGGAGAGTCGTGCTCTGGAAGCTGCCAGAAGTGCATGTGAAATCTAGTTTGATTTGCCCTGTTTGCCTTTGCCTAATTATACATCAATGAGTGTATAGCATAGGAAAATATTTAATTAGCCAACTAGGTCACATGTCTGTCTCCAAAGACAAGTGACAAGGATCTTTCCCCAAAAAGAAATAAATAATAAACTTCCTTGAAGATCTTCTATGTATAACTAGATGCTTTAGAGTTCAATTCTTAAGTATTCTTTAAATTTGATGTGTCTGCATCAGGAATAGTTATATCTGAACTGGATGGGATGATGTGAGAGGCACAACTGTCCCTATGTCAGGTGGACCTGAAAATAGAGATCATTTAAGATTATCCATAAACATAATGTTTAAGGGCTGTGGTGCACTGGGTAAGGCCTCCTCCTGGAGCACTGGCATCCCATATGGCTGCTCCACTTCCAATCCAGCTCCCTGCTGACGCACCTGGGAAAGCCGCAGATTATGGCCCAAGCACTTGGGCCCCTGCAGCCACTTCAGAAACTCAGAAGAGCTCCTGGCTGTTGACTTTGGATCTGTCCTGCTTCAGCACTTGTGGTCATTTGGGGAGTGAACCAGCAGATGGAAGAATTCTCTCCCTCTGTCACTCTCTGTATCTCTGCTTTTCTTTTTTTTTTTTTATTCTTTATTTTTAAACTTTTATTTAATGAATATAAATTTCCAAAGTACAGCTTATGGATTACAATGGCTTCCCCCCATAACTTCCCTCCCACCCGCAACCCTCCTCTTTCCCATTTCCTCTCCCCTTCCATTCACATCAAGATTCATTTTTGATTCTCTTTATATACAGAAGATCAGTTTAGCATACATTAAGTAAAGATTCAACAGTTTGCTCCCACACAGAAACATAAAGTGAAAAATACTGTTTGAGTACTAGTTATAGCATTAAATCTCAATGTACAGCACACTAAGGACATCTGCTTTTCAAATAAATAAACAATTTAAAAAATTTTTAAAACAATATAAATTTCCATCAGTGAGAACAAATTAATGAATTAAATAAAATGCAGAATACCCCAAATGTGATACTAACAAGCATTTTAAGATATGTATTTACATAAATAAGTTTATGTACAATCACATATAGGGTAAAAAAGTTAATGTAGTATTATATTTATATATATACACTTATATATAGGATGCTATTATTAATATATGTACAGAAAATTATATGTTACCTTTTTACATAGATTCTACTCAACTATGAATACTATCTCAGACTTTGAGGTGAGCATATATTTTAAAAGATTTATTTATTTACTTGAAGGCAGAATTACAGAGTGAGAAGGAGAGACAGAGAAAGAGATTTCCCATCCACTGGTTCACTGCCCAAATGGTTGCAATGGCCAAGGCTGAACCAGACTGAAGCCAGGAGCTTCCTCCATGTCTCCCACGTGAGTGCAGGGCCTACGTACTTAGGCCATCCTCTGCTTATTTCTGAGGTGTATGGACAGGAGTTGGATTGGGATGTGGAGCAGCCGGATCTGAATCAGTGCTCATAAGGCAAGCCAGCGTCGCACACAGTGGCTTAACCCACCGCACCATGATGCAGGCCCCAGAAAATCATGCATTTCTAAATTCTGTGTATGTTTGAAAGCAAGAAATGTTGTTAGACTACACTAAAGAAAAAGATAATGTCAATTATCTTTAGGAAACTGGGTTGAGTTTTGTTCTAGCTTTATTTCTGAAGTTTAAGCTGTTATTGCACAAATGTATTCATGTACAAACCATGTGATTAAAATAAATATTTGTTTAAAAGTTGTAATGTATAAATCACAGATTATCTATTTCATTTCTGGAAAATCCAAGAAAATATTTTAGAGCTTATTTGGAACTGAGGTTGAAATACAATACCTGGTTATAAATTTAATATATATAAAATCAATAACTTTATCCACAAAAAGTATCAACACAAAAGGCAAACATGTTACATCATGAAGTTCTAATTTATAGCAGTAATAAAGAGATGTAACACCTCAGGGAAATGAAACATATACACCTTTTTGGTAGAAAATTTTAAATACTTTTTAGGAACCATAAAAAGTTTCAAAAATGTGCAAAATATTCACAGCATATATGGGGTTTTCAAAAATGTCAGGAAAATGGAAATTGAAAGATAATATAAAATTTCAATGATTTTTCAAACTCCTCTTGTATATAATGACACATTAATTTTTACAAAATATATAGAGTTCTTACAAGTCAATGTGTAAAAGATTGCAATCTACTTTTATAAAATTGTATTCAGCTTTAAAATAATAAATAACTGGCATATAAATCTAATGATATGCAGAATGTGCTAACAAACTTGAATGATCCTCCACAAGTTCAAGGAAAATACACTTATGAACAAAATTATTCCTAGATGAGTTCAAAATCTATGAAAAATAATTCTTGGATTTCAAAAATGATTTTGTACCACTATAAACCTACCTTTTAACTACATTTCCAAGAGATCCCCAAGTATGTGGAAATTCAAATGAAACAAGATCATTTTTCATCATGTAAGCTTTTATATACCAAAAGTATATTCACCTTTGAGGAGGTACAAAAAACTATGTGGAATGTTAGGCTTAATGATTTACCTGAGGGTTAACTCATATGCCTAAAATAATTTAAATTACATGTTCCCAATAATTAGTTATTCTAGTTCCTATAATCCAGTTATTCCAATTCTAAAAATCCATTCACTCATTCATGGGCACCAAAGTGGAAATGCAAAGTACTTTTGTTACATTGTTTGCAATAAAACATAAATCAAGAGACAATTGGCACATGTATCAAAAGTACACTGGATAAATTATGTGTATCAATCAATACAATGATAAACAGAATAAAATCAAACTACAAGCACCCACGATGTGTGTGTGTATGTGTGTGCGAGTATGTGTTTCCTGTGTTTTTTTTTTTTTTTTTTGAATCAAAAAATTTGAAAACATTCAAAACTGGGTCATTGGTGGGGCAATGGAATAGGAGAACATTTATATTATACAATCATTTGCATCATGTCAAAAATTTAAGTTAAAACTTTTTTTGTTTTATTGATGAAGGGGGAAAGTGAGGGACAGAGAAAGGAGACGAGAGAGAAAAAGAAAGAACAACAACAAAAAAGCAACAGTCAGTTTTGGGAAGGAGCCAGGCAGGGTTAGAAGCTGAGAGCTGGGACTCAACACAAGGTCTCACACATTGGTGGCAGTGATACAACACTGCTCCCAAGGCCCGCATTACTCAAGGCTGGAATCAGAGCCAGAGATTGAAGTGGGATGTCATGGTCCTAAGCGGTGCCTTAATTGCGAGGACAAACTCTCACTCTGTTTTGTTTGCTTGTTTCTTGAGAGGCAGAGATTCTTAGAGAGATGCAGATGGACACAAATAAAAGAGTTTGAGAACATTTAAACATTTAATATGTTAGCCTTCACTTATGTGTTATCTATGTATTAGAATAGTTTAAATTATTTTCCAGAAATAACTTTAACTAGAGATTATGTCTCTTATACCCAGTTTTATCATCATATAGAAAAACATATTTAGTGCAAATTAATAGTAGAGAGAGGCAAATACCTAGGTTGAATTCTCATTCTACTCTTTCTAGATACATGACTTCTGTCAACTTACTGTATCTGAGAATCAGTTTCTTCATCAATAGGCTGGAAAAGTAGAATTTAACTTCACACATGTGCTCTGACTGTAATACAATATAATATAATTACTCATGGTACCCAACCTTGTAAGTATTCAATAACTGGATATTATTATCAATTATATTTTTACATCTGATTTTGAACATAGAGAGCAAAACCCCAAGAACTTAAAAAGTCATGAACATCTCATTCTCTTTGACATCTATTAATTTTCAGTAACTCAGTTTGAACAGCCATGATTAAAGATGATTGCTCAAAAAGATAAAAAGACACGAAACACAAAATGAAACTAAACTAAAAAGATGATTGTCCAAAATATCAACACTTTATTCCTTTCATGAGATGTGCCACAGAGCTAATTCAGGGGTCTCCAACGGGTATCAAAGGATAGTACTGGGAAATTTTGACAGAAGTGTCCTAACCAAAAATCTACTTATGCTTTATATTTTAATCATATATTGAAATAACTTTTATTATAAAAATGGTTTATAATACCCTCAAACATACTTTAATAGACACACCCTAAAGCATATGTTTAATTTCATTGAACATTGCCTAATTTATGAGAGGAGTTCAAGGAACTGTATCTTGTCCAACAATGGAATGATACCAGGGCACTGGGGCCTATATTAAGGGATGCTGTAACATCAGGATGTTTCCAAACCAGGAATACCTGGGATCTTCAGAGTTATGGACATGAGGTCCTGTGTAGTGGATACCATTTCCCTCTCTGTGCTTGGCTTCCAAAAAGTTGAAAGTCAACATTGTGGGCCACTCCTAGCAAATGGTTTTTAGGGATCAATATTTGTATTAGTCTCATTTTCAAATCCATTTTATGAGTCCCTAGTTTTGTATTCCTTTTTCTTTCCCATCTACTTCTATTCTAGGACATCTTAATGCACTTTATGTGCCTATTCTTTCAAGAAATATTTATTGATCTTCTACTAATGGACCAAGAACTGGGATGGACACTGCACCCAACACAACAACTCACAAAGTACACGACCTTGCCAATAGGAAACTTCTATTCAACGTCGGCTTCCTTTCAGGGAATATATTAATTACCTAATAAAGATGAGCAAGATGGGATGGGAAGGGAAATCTACGTCCAGTGTCTATTGCATCAAAGAGGAATCACTCCGACGTGATCAATCTCGTACTAGGAGGAAAGGGACATATCAGACTTGGAGAATAGTTTTCTCTTCCATGGGGGCTTTGGCACTCAGTACTGGCAGCAGTCAGACAAGCTTTGGAGATGGGAACTCCACAAAATGAGGTGAATGCTTCACCTTGTTTCAAGCGTCTCCGAACTTTGTTCATAATCCCACAAGGGAAATCAGAGGCTAAATCATAGCCATGGAGTAGATCTCATCCCAGAGATGAGAGCTGTCATGAGCCTCACCTACAGTTGGCACTTTGTGATGAGCTTTCTATGGGGCATAATTTTTTCACATCCTTGGGCCATCGATTGCTCTTCACCAGATCACCTATAATCAGGCTCATTGCATATCTCTCCACTCACACAAGCTGGACCCATGTAATGTTAACTCCTCTCTCTGACCTGCCTCATACCAGGGAAAGTAGGCATTCACATGTACTGTTTGAAGGTTTGCCTCCTGGAGTGACATTTTGTCCTTACTACCTGAGATGGACACATACCCCAGTTTGACTTCTGACGAGTCCCAGCCTTGTTTAATCTTAACTGCTTGAGCGTGCATGGAAGTTGTGACTACTCCAAGACCATGGAACACAGTGAATGGAGTGGGATGCACTAATAAGATATGCCACATGAGACTGCATTAGGAGACTGGAATGAATCTTTCCTCTGGACTGTAAAGAGCAAGACACTGTGGTGTGAACTCCCTAAGGGGAAGGCATTTGTCAAGGACGATGGTTGCTTCTGGGAGCTGAAGCTCTCAGACCTATATACCTTTCAGCATAGTTGTGAGAAATAACAAACAATTTTAGGAGTGACCCAGCCTCTCTGAAGAACGCTGCAGTTCCTTTTCTCAATAGGTCAGAAATTATGTAGGAACAAATACTAGTGAACCGAGATCTTTGTTAACTGTTAGGATATAGTCATATTTAACCTGATTAGACTTTATATAGTGTATATGTATATTGAAACATCACGTGCGACACCATAAAGATGTACATTCTCATGTCAGTTAACTTTATAGTTTAAAGATAGATTAATTTAAAATACAAGAGGAATAATGGGGGCCCAGAACAGCGGGGGTCTTCTGGAGGCACAGAGTCACCAAAGACAATATAAGCGATGTCACAGCAACAAGGAGGTCGTCAGAAGAGTCTGACATGCAGAAAGTTTGGTACTGGCTACCAGATCATGGTTTCCCTAGAAAAGAAATAGATGTGCAGCCTATTAATGTCATAATGGATTTAAAAAAAAGTGACAAAGATTTAAGTATGGTGAAAAGATGTCTAAGTCAGATCATTAGAACAGAGTCCCTGCTCTTCCATCAAATCTGTAGCTTTGAGCAAATTTCATCATCTACAATTCTTTTCATAAAAGAAAGGAAAAATCCCCTTGGGGAAGGACCTCTCTAAAATGCCCCAAATTACAGGATTAATTTTCTTTGCAGGCTCCCCCAGAGGGATTTGGCATACCTGCCAGGGGGCAACAGGTTGGAAAAGGGGGGAAATAATAGGAATATTCTGAGATTACTGGACAATGGTTCTGACATTATTCTACTTTGTGGAGACAAAAATATGTCACCATGGTCTACAGTCAAAATAGTAAATTACAGAGGTGCGTTATCAATGGAGTTCTCATTCAGATCTGCCTCAAAGTGGGCCCAATGGGTGGCTGAATTTATTCTGTGGTTATTTTCCCAATTCCAAATGGATAGTTGGAACAGACACACACAGAATTGGGCAGAACAGCCACACTGGCCTCATGAGAGCCTCACAATTGTACATGACCACAAAACAGCAGCAATTCCATGTTTCTGTAGGTACTGTAGAACTAATATTAATAGAATGAACTAGAGAGTGTGGTGGAGGTGACCCCAACTTGTCCATGGTTGCCTACACAAGCAGAGATGAATCTCAGAAAGGGACAAGAGAACACCATAAACCTACTCATGTGGTGACGCAAATTGCAGCTGTGTATCAGGTGCAGCTTTGCTGCTTCAGCAAATCAACACATCCTTGAGGCCTCGTTTGTAGCTATTGATGCAGCTTCTCTGACTCCTAGACCAGGTGTGTGTGTTTAACTCCAAGAGGAAGTGCCCTGACTCACCATACGTGAAATGCACAAAAGGACTTCCGCTTTCCCCCTGAAATATACAAATGTGTGCTATCTTTCAGCATACTTGTCAATTTTGTCAGTCAGTGATCACTGAAAATTAGTTATCTCACTCAACACATTTTGTCAACTGTTGGGAAAATGTCATGAAGCTCTGCATGTTCATCTGTTCCACATTTCAATAATTTTTCTATATGGATATCTGAGGACAGTTTTGTGAAACTAAAAATAAGCATATTTTTGCATAAACTAATGTATGCTGGTTGTATAAAGTAATATTTAAATGGCCAATGCTCCAAATGAAATGCAAATATACATATCCTGAAACAGAACTTTTTGAAAAGAATTCTTCATGTCAACATTTGTTACCAAAATCTAACATCTAAATAGGGGAATAGTCTCTCTGATAAATATTTCCTAATAGATATAGCATAGTACTAAAGTATTAGCTGGAAAAGAAATATTAATTTCTTTTTAAAAATATTTATGTATTTATTTGCAAGACAGAACAAGAGAGAGAGAGAGAGAGAGATTTAATCACTCCTCAAGTGGCTGCAACAGTCATGTCTAAGCCAGGCCAAAAGCTGCAGCAAAAAACTCCATCCTGGTTTCCCACATGGATGGTGGCATGGGGCCTAAGTACTTGGGTCATCTTCTATTGCATTTCCAGGTGCATTAGCAGGAGACCGGATCAGAAACAGAGCAGCCTGGACTTGAACTGGCACTGCAAATGGGATACTGGCATTGCAAACAATTGCTTAACACACTATGGCACAATGCTGGCTTCCCAAAATAGTACTTTCAATAGCATATATAAAACCTTATCATTCGATATATTTTAATTAATCACACAATAATAGCTTACAAGGAAAAGTGTTTATGAAGAAATACAAATGGATATTTAAAATAAACAAAATATATCAAGAAAGGCTAATGGAGATAGATTATTAGATGCAATTTGTTTCACTAAAAATTCAATGTGGCTTTAGTTGGGTACTATTTCAATTATTTTTCACCAACATTTTGTTTGATGAATTGCATTTCCAGAATCTTCTTCTGGAACCTAGTTTTATATAAGAGACTAAAAATATGTTCCTTTATACAGTACTTTAATGCAAATACCAGTGTCTAACTTCTCCAATTGGCCAATGCAACACATAGACTTTGAATGTGACCTAAATTAACTATTGCATTTCTCTTTTATGAATACTGCCTGTTAGAACTTTCTCCTCAATTAACTGTAAGAGCTAGGATAACTGTTTGCTTATTTCACCAATACAGTTTATATTCTTCTTGTACCTGAGTCCACATAGGTGCTAAATAAATATATGCCCAGAGAATGAATTGAACATTCAAACAAAAATAATTAGAACTGACAAGTGATTTCTTGTACTTCTGAAGTGTTTTAGTAGGCAAAATTTTAAATAGCACAGGAGATCCTCACACCTTGGCACACACAGCTGCTAAATCCCATCTACTGGAGCGTGAGTAGGACCTGTGAATGGTATGTGGTGGAGCAGCACTCAGTACCATGATAACTGTATGTTCCTCGAATGTGCTAGGCAGACTGAGGAAAGGGGCTCTCCTAATGGCCTAAGGAAGCAAACTTCCATGTTATGTGGGGATTGTGGGAAACAGAACCCTCAAATTATGAGAAATACATTCACACACCCAAACTTAAGTAGTGGGCATAAAGCCATGAAGCACAGGAGAAGCTGGACTTTCACTGAGGATCCTGCAGAATTGAGCATCTGGTGGGCAGGCACACTCAGCAAGATTACAGCAAGCCATTTATTTCCTAGTATAAAAGTCACTCCTCCCGTTCCTCATTGGCTAAGCACTATGGGCTCCAATCTACCCAAATCTCACCCAAGTTTTATTACTATAAGGTAAAGAAATCCCCTAACCCAGCCTCTTCAAGTTTCCACCTCTCAGACATGGTCTGCTTGGTCTGCTAAGCCAACTTTGTTTCGACATCCTGTTTTTGGAGGGTCTATGTAACATGAACTTGTGGTCACCACATCTGCATGCTGTTATGCAAGCTAGCTAAACATAATTTTCCACTCAGAGTTAAACACTCTACTTTGAAAATGAACCACACATTTTTCACTTCTTCTAGGGACCACATGAGCAGGACCTCAATCTAGAGTCTAGTTGCTCAGAGTGGTCACCAACTGAAAATTATAAATAAAACAGGAGCTTGATCATACAATTCAGAAGATGAATTCTGCTAACTACCTACGAGAACTTGGAAGCCTATCTTAGTGTAGTCTAGCCTCCAGATGAGGATGTAGTTGACTGGCACCACCCCAATCAAAAACCAATACAGGAGTGAGCATTTTGTCCAACAGTCAAGATGCTGCTTGGGACAGCTACATCCCATAATGTCCTGCCTGGGTTCAAGTTCCAACTGCACTTCTGATTCCAAGTTCCTGTTAATGCATGCCTTGGTAGGCAGAAGGTGACAGCTCAGGTACTTGGATGTATGCCACCCATATGGGAGACCTGATTTGCGTTCTAAGCTTTTGGCTCAGGCATGACACAGCCCTGGCTGTTGTGGGCATTTGTAGAATGAACCAGTGGATGGGAGAAGCCTCCCTCCTCTCTCTCTCTCTCTCTCTCTCTCAACTAAACTACAAATAAACTTTTAAAAGAAAAACAAACTTTTTTAAACTATAGGGTGGTATTTTCTTATATTGGGAAGATGGAATAGTTCTTCCTAATGCTATAACATAGTCATTATCCCAGAAAAGTAAATCCAGATCAATACATTGATGAGGAAACAAATGAGATGTGCTCACAGGAGTATGTGGATTGAACACACACAAGAATGCAGTGCTAAACAAGTGAGTACAAATGCCAGGAATTTTGCCAAAGACAGTGTTAAGTGTAGAATACGGCCTTGGAAATCTTTGTGGACATTCTCGTTTCATAGTTGCAGGAGGGAATATTTCAGTCTGTGCCATTACCCGTGCCAGCCAGGGCAATGCATTGACTCCAAACAACTTGATGGTGTACAAGTGCTATTCCATACTAAGCATGGGCACTACTTCAGCTGCCTATGAAGAGGTATGAAGGAATAACTGCCCACTAGCCTTGTATCTGCTCTCATGGCTTTTCCTTCAAGTTAGAATAATGAAAAATAAACAGGATAAGAGATCTACGCCATGAACCAACAGGTCTCTATATTTTCTACAAATGTTAATTTCACCCAAATATTCTACTAAATATGCAATTTAATACTAAGGAGTAGCTTTGATATAAATTAACTAATATATGAGAGGCATGCATTAATAATGTAAGAAAAGTGATATCATTTAGCCTCTGATAATTCAGTCTAATAATATTTTCTTAGCTTTCTTCAAGGAGCTTCTTTAAAAATTACTGAAGAAATTGATGCAGATTTACTGGGAATAGATTTCATTTTCCATCAACCCCAAAAGGCCAGATCTAAGTGGGAATTTCCTTTTCATTTCAAAGAGAAATATCAACCACAATCCTTTCTATGTGGCTTTAAATAAGACATGCACATTATTATTAAGAGTCTGAAATCAAAAGCATAAGATCTAAAGTCATGTTGGCATAGGGTTGTGAATAATGGAACATACAAGCATGATGAATATTTTTAATTTGATATCATGATATGGGAAAGCAAATCAAATTTCATCCAATTAAATTAGCCATTTCAATTTTATGGTGTAAGGAAGAATCTTCAAAACATTTTTGCAAAACTAGCATTTGCCTGAATTACTGACATAGGCACTCATTGCATGACTGACTGACACAGGAAATATGAATGATTGAAGTCTTGATGTATTTTTAGAAATAAAAATGTGGCCCTCAAATATAATCTCCTAGTTTCTTAATATTTGTATGCCCCTGGGGAAAACTATTCTAGACAGAACTAATAAAAAAGTACTAAAAATAGATAAAACTACCTAAGGAACAAAAATCAGAAAGAATCAGCAAAATATTTTTCTGGGTGTGCTCCAAGTGGTGTATATTTGTTCTCAACAACACTAGCAAAGCCACTAATAAAAATTAACCCAGAAATCCAAGGCAAAAATGTCTACTAAAACACTTACTAGAACATAGAGAAGTAATAAATACACCAGCTTTATCAGTTGGTGATTCTTATTTCATTTTGTTTTCCTAATCAATTATATGCTACCAATTGCCAATGTAGACAGTGTCTTCACACACATATTTTGATGTTAGGAAATCAACTAGAAAGATTGTTATGATTATAATCTCTAGCTTATTTTACATTTAAATCTGATCCTGAGCCATTTTCTTTATCCACAATGAAAAAGGACAAATAAAAAAATTTATGCACATTAGGAAGTCCAGAAGTATGAAAAGAGTAATAAAATTTTCTTCTGATTGTGGGATCCATTCTCAGCCCAAATGAAGTAAAGGGAAGACAGCATATGCGCTGAATTGCTGGAGCAGTGTTATTCAGAAGAGCCCTGATCATTCTTTCAGACCAGCAACACGCTTCTAGAGCTACCAGGATGAAACCATAGAATCACAGGGATATCTATGACCCATGAGGGCTGAAACTGACAATGGGTTTTGTCGGAACGTAGGGCTCCATAATCCATAGCACCAAGTGTTTTTGTCCGAACCTAGGGGTCCATAATCCATAGCACCAAGTGTCTCACAACCCAGCCAGGGTTATATATACGCTAGAAACATGGTGAACAATTTCCTGGACCTGGCTTGAACCACTACGACGAACTCGGCTGCTTAATGCAAAAGAAGCTTGTTCTCCTGCAGTTCTGGAAGACGAAAGTGTGAAATGAAGGTCTCAGCCATGTTGGGTCCTCCTGGAGACCTTGAGGGAGCTCCTGTTCTGGGCCTTGCTGGGTGATGGGTGGCCATTCTTGGCTTTGTTTGGATTTTAGATTCATCACTCCAATTCCTGCTTCCATCATCATATAGTGGTCTATTCTCTGTATATATTCAAATGGAATTTTTCAAAGGACACAGTCATTGAATTGAGGGCCCATCTAATTCAGTATTTGCATCTGCGAAAATTCTATTTCAAATAAGGTCATGTTCTAAAGTTCCAGGTGGATGCAGAACTCCATGAGGTGGGGAAGTAATGTGTGTGCTGTGGTCCTGGAATTCATGTACAACTCATGTGAAACATACCTTCAGCTTATCCCACATCTCCAACATTCTTACCCATTTAGCATAAATTCTAAAACCAAATTATCATCTAAATATCATCAACACATAAAGTTCAAAATCTCACCATCTAAATCAAATCTGAGAGTAATCTATACAGAAGTGTTACTCTTCACCTGTGGACTTGTAAAACTAGCAAACAGGTCACCTTTCCCCAAAAGGCAATGGTGGGACAGATATAAGGTAGATATTCCCATTTGAAAAGAGAGAAAGATAAAGGAATAAAGAGGTCACTGATCTGAAAAAAGTTCGAAACCCAGCAGGGAAATTTTTTTAGGGTTAAGACCCAACAACATTCCTCTGCAGCTTGATCTGCGCTCTTCTTTCCCTGCTTCTTGGGCCCATGTGGGTCTGAAACCTCTGAGCTATCTTCAGTGAAGGTGAGCTCACACTCTCAGTCCTTTGTTTTTGTGTGTCCTATGTGTTTCTGTTATTTCATTCCCTGAAATCTAAGCTTACAGTGGGTTAGCTGATAGCATCCTCAAAATCTCATTGGTCATTCATGAATCCATTATACATGGGTCCTTCCTGGACAGGGGATCTCTGTCCCCTTATGAAATGATGAATTGAATCTATGAGTCACATATCCGGCCACATTAGCAAGTGTGGTTGTACAGCCACACTGTTGGTGTCCCCCAAACATACATTTTAATCTTTTACAATGTTGATAGGATGCGGATTCTCCAAATAATTTAATTCTGGTTCCTTGTCAATTAAGGATATATTAAAGATATATTTTACACATTTTGCTCGGAAATGTCCGTTAAGTCTCTAAACTCACCATTTACCATGTGTACTCTCTACTCAACACTAGAAGAAAATTCAGCCATCTTCTATGCCACTTTATAACTAGACTCACCTTTCATCCTGTCCAATAACACGGACTCATAGTCTTCCAGACCTTACTAGAACTTCTAATGTTTATATTTCTAGAAACACTCTGTACATAACAGTATAATGTGCTCTCAAAGATGAGAGCAACTTCCTCTCTTGTTCATGCCACTTCCTTCTGGGCTATCATTAGAACTACCCTCATTGTCCATGTTTCTACCATGTTTCTATGGTCTCCTCAATCAAACTAGACTTTTCCTATCTGCAAAACATCTACCTTCTACAGAATCCCATAGACATTTTCCCATTTGTAGATATTTGTTACAACAGCACCTTTCCTCCTGATGCCAGAATCTATATGAGTTTCCTAGGGCTACAGAAAAGCAATGACACAAACCAGGTGGCTTAAAACAACAAAAATTTGGCCGGTGCCATGGCTCAATAGGCTAATCCTCCAACTAGCGGCGCCAGCACACCGGGTTCTAGTCCCGTTCTAGTCCTGGTCGGGGCGCCGGATCTTTCCCGGTTGCCCCTCTTCCAGGCCAGCTCTCTGCTGTGGCCCGGGAAGACAGTGGAGGATGGCCCAAGTCCTTGGGCCCTGCACCCCATGGGAGATCAGGAGAAGCACCTGGCTCTTGCCTTCGGATCAGCACGGTGCGCTGGTCGCAGCGCGCCAGCCGTGGGGGCCATTGGAGGGTGAACCAATGGCAAAGGAAGACCTTTCTCTCTGTCTCTCTCTCTCACTATCCACTCTGCCTGTCAAAAATAAAAATAAAAAAAATTTAAAAAAAAACAATAAAAATTCATTATCTTGCACTTCTGAAGAGTGGAAGTGCCAAATTAGTATGTTGATGGAGATGGTTCCTCTGGAGGCTCTGGGGAATAATCTCTCCCATGTTTCACTCCTAGAGAAGCTATAGATATGACATGGAGCAGAATCTGCTGCCTAACATGCCTACTTACAGAGTGATGCTGCTATGCATTTGACCCAGTAGTTCCCATAGCAAATTGGTCACTGGAGATAGATGTACTGGGAATCCAACAAGCCAGAATCACTTTTAGACAAGGCAACATGTTCACCTTTCACCTATTGATGAGAATGGTCACCTCAGTTAAATTAACTCGAGTTCTACAACTTTTAATAATATTTTGCCCAAACCTGAAATAAATATATAAATAAGATGCTACCAAATGAAGATAATTTTTAGAATTTAGTAAATGTTTCTTGAATAATAGAAGAGATTAGAAAACTGAAAAAATTGTTGTATTTATTAATCATCTCAAATGTAACATCAGTTGGGTGTGTGTGTGTGTGTGTGTGTGAAGTTAAAGAAATTTGAAAATCATTCTTTTTTTTTACCTTACCAAGGTGGTCTGAAATTAGGATTAGTATTGTTAAGCAAATAATTGGATCAGTTGCCAATAATGATGTAGTGAAAAAAGCAGCAGCAATAAAGAATAACACTGTTTAATAAGAAAAAAGCAGGAGACCCATCATCTGCTCTGCAGTCCTATTTACTCATCTCTCTTGCTAAGACTTGACAGTGCCAGATATCATGTGACCTAAGAATAAGCATCATAGTATCATTTTGAAACAAAGTCCATATATGGTAGTCAAAAATCACCTACAAATAAACAACAAATAACCACATAGCACATACAGTTATTTGGTGGTGAAGAAAGGAATACACACACAGTCTGTACATTTATAGTTAAGGAGACAAATAATTGTGCATAAGTAAAAAAAAGCAGATGTAGTGCATACATATTTTCTTTTTGGTGAGTTTAAAGACAGATGTCATAAGAAATGGCTTTCAGTTGTGCAATGTGATCTCTTTCCATTGCAAGCCTGAGATTTTTTTCTTTTACAATTTATAAACCCATGAGAGCTGTTCAGCCGGAGCTGGTTAGCAGAAGCTAAAGAGGAAGGTCTTTTATTAAACCAAATCTCTTAATTACCTCTCCCAACCTGGGGTCATTATAAGCTAGACAGACAGCTGACTTAATGAGAATGAAGGCAAACACATTTAGATTATGCTTCCAGGTCAGTTAGCCAGGAAAAGTTCTTCATTTCCATAAAGACTGAGGATTAATTGAGTAAGGAAAAGAGTATTAAGGGGTGGTTAATGCTACAGATTTTCTTGAAGAGAATCCTTGAAATATATAACTATTATTATATATTAAATCATTACTTCATTATTACATTCAGAATAACTTATTTGGGGTAGGATCCATACTGAGAATATTTGACACACTTCTGTACATATATTTATGCCGAATAACTTTCTCATGATAGTTGATTTAATATCTAACATAGACATATATATATATATAAAGTAAACCATTTTCAGTCCACTTTAATTCCATTTGAATGCCTATAATACAGTCATAAATATTATACATATTATCTGGTATATATTGCACATATGCCAGAAAATGGGCTGGTTAGCATTATATACGACAAGATCTTACATTTAAGAGCTTCCTTTTGTAAGGACAAAGAAATACCTTCAGTAAAATAGTAATACACAGATCATATAATATTTATGCAATAAAATACAATGTCATATGAAGAATATTGATATGCATATAATTATTACCATGAAGCATACTCTATCTCCTGATTGCTAAATTACTGTATTACTGAAAATATTTTTATATTTAAAATATCTGTTGAATTATTTGGAATTTGATACCTAAAGAATGTTTGCTGGATATTCTAATATAAATCTTGCCCTTGAATTGCTAACTCTACTTCATGATGAATTGAAAATGGGAGATAAAAATTTTTCTTAGTAACAGAATCATTTTGGAAAACATTCTGCAAATTAGATAATAGTGCACCTAGTTCCATATAGCTAAGTACCTCAATATCTGTCTACCATTTGTTCTAATATTGATCAATATTATTACACCAATATACAGAGACACATAAAAAGAGCTGTGTTTTCCATGTGTCATAAGTAAAATTTTAATTAATGTTTTAAGTATTTGGATTTATATAAGATTGCTCAACTGGGATCAAATTGTCACTAGATAGTATCCCTAGGAATAGATAAAGACGATGACAACCCTCTTGGTTAATTTTCCAAATAAATGAATCTGTATCTTTTGATTTTAAAAACACATTGTGAATTTGCATCAAAACTTTGTCAATCAGAATTTCACTAATGAAAAACAAGACACTTTTTTACATTTCCTTAAATGCACCTTAAATCCACAATCCTATAAAGTCCCAAATTTAAGATATCAAGTCTCAATAAACTTTGTTAGATTTAGTTTTCAGAAAAGCAATGCCATTCAAGGTTTAAGTAAACACTCACACAAAAACACATGCATTTTTTTTTTTGCTCTATCATATTGCAAAGAGTAGCACATCCAGGAGACAAATGGAGAAGTCAAGATGTGTTACTGATACTTATATAAGATACATACATATATACCTATGTCATGTATTTCATATAAGATTATACACTAGATTTCTCACCCATCTCATAGAAAGTGTGCTTCTCTTCCCTGAAGAGCTATCTTGTTTTCAGAAGCTGTTTTTTAGCACACCTGTGCCCTTCCATGCACAGATAAATTCCTTAATCTATGCCAAGGCCCAATTCTTCCTTTCAGCTTTAGTGGAGTTGATGAGGCAGTTAGTAAGTCCTCCTCTGTGATCAATTAACATTTTGTTCTGTCTTATCTTGTATCATTAATAGCACTGTTACATGAGGAACCACTTCTTGCATATCTAAGCCACTAAATTCTTCAAAAATATAACAATATTATCTTTATAATAAGAACAGTTTTGATTCTCAAAACTATTTTTGAAAGAATGACTAGTGAGATTCTGTTATGAATCATTTTGAAAATCCTAGGTAATTTAAAATTGCATGTCTGTGTCATTTTCTAAAACAGAATAAAGTGACCAAGCTAAAGACAGGACAGATTACTACAATTTCTTTGCAGTCAATTTTGCTTATAAGCTGACAGTCAATTGTTTTGTCACATGTGGCTGCTGACTTAGAACTACAACTAATTAGCGAATAAAAGGTCATTCATTCATCCTCTAATCATGAAAATTATCATCCAAATATGATTCCCAAATTACATGTAAGTGCTGTTTTGCAGTATACTATTTGTATTTTTCCTACGTGTGAGGAAAAAAGTATAAAATATAAAACAAGAGCTACACAGGTTCTTCTTTTAAAATCCCAAAGGTAGCATGGAAGATTTAAAATTCAGGCAAGTACTGTATCATAGAGTTTGAGTTTTGAATAAAGGTGAGCCTCAGATTAAAGTGTGATTAAACCAAGGAAGAGCAGAGTGAGCTTATGTGTGCGTGTGTGTGTTCCTTCTCTTCTATCAGTCTTAGTTACTTTAAATCAAACCTAGGTGCAATTATGGCTACTTCCCCAATTTTCTCATAAGAACAAAAGTTATAAGCAGCCAGCATAATACTACAGTGCTCCTAGATATAGCAGGGAAAAAAACCTATGTAATATTTTAAAAGACAACTTCTGAATTTGAGAAAGGCTTTATTCTTGAATTAAATGTGAATTCCTATAGCACTGAATATATTTCTCATGGTTTCAGAGAGCTCTTTGCAGAGTGATTCACCATTCCACTGTTTTATCACACTATGAAAAACACTAGATGCACAAAATTAAAGCTCAGGTTAATCAAAATATTGCTTGACAAAGCAAATAATTGAATTGCACTTGCAGCGCACTGTGGTAGACAGTAATTAACATGCAGCATCTTCAACATTTGAGTACAACTTCCAATTTCCATTTTAACATCATAGAATGCTGTCTACACAGTTTTTAATGGTGCCCATGATAATAATATATTCTCTTTTTAATCATATTCCACGTTGCAAGAAATGAAGCTTGCAATTTTCCCAGGTGCTTACCAAATTACTACTGCAAGCTAATTCTCATCCCCCAAGTTCAGAGTTTCAACACACTGCACATTAACAGCCTGCTTATGCTCTTCCTGTACTACAGAAGGTAAGTTAATATGAGCCTCAATTATATCCAGTTTGTGCATTTATAGCACCCTGAGGGCAGCAGTGAGAAAGCTGTAAATGTACTTATCCTGCCTTTTTAATAGTCTACTATATTACAGTAGAGAAAGACTGAGAAAGTGGAAAGGAAGTAGAGAATAAAGAAATGTAAGAAAATCCATAGAAAAGGAAATAGAAAAAAATGAATGGGAAATCACTGAGAGGCAAATTAAAAATGACCGATTTAAAAACTTCAATAAATCTCTGTCTCTATACACATCCATGAATGAAATACACATCTATATACTCCACTGTACATATTTCATTTTCTATGTCTTTATTTAGTTTTAATGACAAAATGTTCAGTATTGGCTTTTGTCAAGAGTCAGCTACAAATCCCATCACAACAATAAAAGATTCATAGTATCAGGGATCAGTATAGGACGGATGATTCCTCCCTATAAACTCAAGTCTAAGAGCTTCACTTCACTTCTCAGCCACCTTAAGCAGTTAAGTCAATTTGCAAGACTCAATTTGAATTTACATAATATAGATAAAATATACTAAAAACATTGTTCCACATATATGTGTGAGTTACAGATTTAAAGCTCTACAAGACAATGATCTACTCACAAGCTACAAGTTAGAAACATCTCTGTTTTTCACCTGACAGTCAATGTTTTGAAGTGTTAATGACACAAATTTCAAAAACAATTTGTACTGAGAATAGCTATCTAAGTAATTCATGTTGTAAATATTTTTCTACTTTCACTATTTAGTGCAGTTTCAAAATAAATATGAGCCACAAAATATAACATAAAATGCTAACCTTCATAAAATCAAAGTTAGCAACAAAAGAATTTCTGTTAAGGTAAATTAAATTTTTATTACTTTGTTTCTGATATTATTAGCTATTTGCCAAAATATAAATTTAAGCTTAATTTTTAATTTTTACATCAAAACAGGAAAATAAGAACTAAATACATAATAACTAAAGCAATCTATTTAAATTTTAATTATTTGAATTAAATTCTAATTTAATTTCCTCTCATTTTTTAATTTTTAAGTTTAAATTCTCCTAATATCCATACAAGTTACGTGAGTTCTTTTTTTTTTTCTTGTGTACCCCTTTGATTTAAACTGACACAATATGCAAACTCTCTTCTCTTTTCGGTTAGCATAAAGAAATGTTTCATTCCTGGTGTTGAGAGGTGACAAGAAAAAACTGTGGTTCCCAATTTTGTTTACGATATTCATTAACTTTGAAACTATGCTGACCTAACTGGTTCTCCATGACGTTTAATGCCAATGCCCACAGAACAGAGGATGTGCCCAATATGCTGTAGAGGCCAACTACCTGTTTTCTAGCACAAACAGCCCGATTGTGAAGCGTAAGTAGTAGAACTTCTGACTTTGCAAGGAACTTTAATAGTATCAGCATTCTGGAAATAGTATGTAGCCTGGCAAATAAGATACCTGCATCCCATGTTAGAGTGCCTGGATTCAATTCCTAAATCCAGCTCTCTGCTAATGAGTACCCTGGGAGGCAGTGGTGATGGCTCGAGTGTTTCGGTTCCTGCAAATGATGTGGGATACCTGGATTGAGCTCCTGGTCTGCGACTTCAGCCAGACCTAGCCCTGGTCTTTGGAGGTATTTTTGGAGTGAACCAGTGTTTGGGAGCTCTCTCTCTCTCTCCCTCTCTCTCTCTCTTTCTAAATTTTTAAAGTTATCGCTGTCCCTCTTGGCCCTCCTCTTCAATAAGGTTTCAGAATGAAAGGGCATCATTTCTAAATTACAACATGAATGCAGCTACCCCCCTTTAAGCCCCTCAGTGGCCTGTATCTCATTCAGGTGAAAACCTGGGTATTTTCATGACATATGCGTGTGCAGTTATGTTCTGATTTCCACCTTATTTACTAGCTACTTTCCTATCACTTTCCAGCACACACTAGAAAGTCTAGACAGGCTGATGTCACAAGGTCCCCACGTTAGTACATCTATCGTCCATGAATTTATCAAAACTGTTTCAAAACTTCCCTGCCACATCTTAGGGTGCCGTTGGTTTAGCCATCTGTAAAATTATCAGGTATAGATTAAGTCCAGCATATTTGATGAATTCTTAATAATTTTTCCTTTGATATATATTCCAATAAAATGTTTTCCTCACTTGCCTAAATTCTATCACTGAATTACTGAATTATACTTAGCCAAGAATTTAGCCAAGTGGTCCAGGCAGCTGTATCATTTACTGTAGTGCCTGGGTTTAATTCCTGGCTGCAGCTCCTGAATCCACCTCTCAGCTAATTGGCAATCTTGGAAGCAGTGATGATGGACCAAGTGATTGGGTTCTTACCACCTATGTGGGAGACCTGGATTGAGTTGTCCTACTTATTACTAAATTGTACAATGTTTTTAAAGCCACAGAGTGTGCCTAGTTTTCTGTTTGTCCTCAGTCAGAAATCTTGAACAAAGATGGAATGAGTCACTTAAATGCTTATAAGCCATCATGGCCTAAGTCATATAAGCTATAAAATCTAGTTCATTTCTTTCTCTTTTTTTAGTATTTTATTTTATTTTATTTTATTTTATTTTATTTTTTTGCTTTCAAACTTATTTAATGAATATAAATTTCCAAAGTACAGCTTATGGATTACAATGGCTTCCCCCCCATAACGTCCCTCCCACCCGCAACCCTCCCCTTTCCCACTCCCTCTCCACTTCCATTCACATCAAAAAGTTCATTTCTACACGTAAGAATATCAAAAAGTTGGTGGGCTTTGTCCAGCGCTATGGTTCAATAAGCTAATCCTCCGCCTGCGGCACCAGCACACCGGGTTCTAGTCCCGGTCGGGGCGCCAGATTCTGTCCCAGTTGCCCCTCTTCCAGGCCAGCTCTCTGCTGTGGCCTGGGAGTGCAGTGGAGGATGGCCCAAGTCCTTGGGTCCTGCACCTGCATGGGAGACCAGGAGAAGCACCTGGCTCCTGGCTTCGGATCAGCGTGGTGCGCGGGCCACAGCGCACCAGCTGCAGCAGCCATTGGAGGGTGAACCAACGGAAAAGGAAGACCTTTCTCTCTGTCTCTCTCTCTCACTGTCCACTCTACCTATTAAAAAAAAAAAAAAATTCGTGGGCCAATGGAAGAAAAACATCTTCATCTTGGTGAAAAACAAGTTTGAAATCACTGCATTTTTTCCATAATAAGCATACCTATGAACTTTTTGAAGACCTTCCCCGGGACATCATGAATGTATTTCACTTTTTAATGTTAGAATAAATGAAGATTAATTGAACACGTAACCATCGAGGGGTGAGCAAATCTGCTCCAAAACCTGCAAAAACTAGGGTTGGAAGCTCGTCCTCACATACACTTTAAATCTTTAAAGTGGACTAAGCTTAAGTTTAGAATTTTACGAGTCTCATTTTTGCTCCATGGCATATTTGCACATCAAGAAAAAAAGAAAGATGGAACAATGATTTCATCAGCAAATATTAGATACTATTGCCTTCTCAACATACATAGATCATGTAATATTGGAAATAAACATCTCAGGATGCAAGTAAATATCAAAGCAAATTGTTTGTGCATCTATGAAAATCCTTCCTATTACATGCTCCACAGAGGTGATCATTAAGGCTCCTTTATGAATGAAGAATTCCATTAGTAATGCATCAAAGTTTGAAATGCCAATCAGGTACTTCTGCAAGTTCTTGAGTAAATTCAAAGCTTTCTCTTGAGGAACATTATTTCTGTACTCAAGGTGGCTAGAAACTATTTCCATATTGCCTGCATCTGTTTTGACTTGAAAGTGTGCATCTTGTGCTAGCTAGGTGAAAAGCATTGAGTATTAGGCATACTGATTTCCTACAAATAGGTTTAAATAGATTTCCTCTTTAGGATAAAATGCAAAGCTTACTCAAAATTTCCAAGGGAAGAGGAAAATTTAAGCCTACATTTAAAACATATTGCAGAGGTTTCCACACTTTCTGAATTTAAAGTGGTCTTAGAGCTCAGTATCCATCCATCCACCATCCAAAGGCAACACTCAGGCAAAATAAAATCCTCTGTGCTGAGTAGTTAGATTCAACCCACCTCACCTCACCTGTAGGCATATCCTAACAACTTAGCATCGATTTGGGGGCAGCAAGTAAGGTAGTCAGGTCCCTGCCATTCATATTGGAGATCTAGATTGAGTTGTTGCCTCCCAGCTTATCCTGGGTCAGTTTCAGTTCTTGCAGACATGTGTGGAGTGAACAACAGATGGAAACTCTATCCGTGTCTTTCTGTACTTCTATCTCTATGTATCTGTCTCTGCCTCTCAAATAAACACTAAAAATAATGTAAATGTACTATTTCAGTTTCATTAACTCAATATGTCACAAGTTTTAATAATCATATTATGGGGCCGGCGCCGCGGCTCACTAGGCTAATCCTCCGCCTAGCGGCGCCAGCACACCGGGTTCTAGTCCCGGTCGGGGCGCCGGATTCTGTCCCGGTTGCCCCTCTTCCAGGCCAGCCCTCTGCTGTGGCCAGGGAGTGCAGTGGAGGATGGCCCAGGTGCTTGGGCCCTGCACCCCATGGGAGACCAGGAAAAGCACCTGGCTCCTGGCTCCTGCCATCGGATCAGCGCGGTGCGCCGGCCGCAGCGCGCCGGCCGCGGCGGCCATTGGAGGGTGAACCAACGGCAATGGAAGACCTTTCTCTCTGTCTCTCTCTCTCACTGTCCACTCTGCCTGTCAAAAATAAAAAAAAAAAAATAATCATATTATGTACACATGCATATACACACACATGAACGTTCAAATATTTGTCCTCATCAGTTTATTCCATAGAATAAGTAGAAATGTATTCAACAGAAATTTAAAATTTCTTATTTTACATTTTCTTTAATTTCATTAAGTCAATTCAAATATTTGGAAACAGCCAAAATAGTAATTATAGTGGTAGGCCTTTGACCTAGCAGTTAAGACACTGGTTAAGATGTTCACATCCAATATCAGAATACCTGGGTTCAATGCCCAGCTCTGGATTCTGATTCCAGCTTCCTGCCAATGGAGCCCCCGGGAGGCAGTGTTAACTGTGTTCCTTCAACCCATGTGGGAGACCTGGATTGAGTTCCTGCTCCCAGGATTCTGTGGACATTTGGGCAGTGAACCAATGTATGAAATTCTCTCTCTCTCTCTCTTTCTCTCTCTCTCTCTCTATATATATATATATATATATGTCTCTCTCCCTCTCTCTCTCTGTCTTACTCTCTGACACACACAAACACACACACAAACACTTTAAAATATACAAATGATATATTTTCAGTAACATTTTCTGGAATCATTAACATTCTACCAGGTTGTTACCAGCAAAGCACCTCTATTCTCTACTTTAGGTACACAAGAGACAAAATTTTGCCTAAAATAAAATTAGAGAAATAGCAAAATAAATTATATAATACTCCTGCTGAGGCACTCCACCTTCCCTCTGCCTAATTTATGAACCTTGAAAACTGAACTTCAAGTGGAGCAGAGCCTGCATATTTGATATAATGCCATGCATTTCATGATTCCAAGCATTGCTTTTTCTTTCCATCTTTCAATAAATTTGGCTTTTAAAGTAAAATCAAATGTAAGCTATGAAAAACATAATTCTTTTTATTTATTTATTTATTTTTAAATTTTTTGACAGGCAGAGTGGACAGTGAGAGAGAGAGAGAGAGAGAGACAGGTCTTCCTTTGCCGTTGGTTCACCCTCCAATGGCCGCCGCGGCCGGCGCGCTGCGGCCGGCGAACCGCGCTGATCCGATGGCAGGAGCCAGGAGCCAGGTGCTTTTTCCTGGTCTCCCATGGGGTGCAGGGCCCAAGCACCTGGGCCATCCTCCACTGCACTCCCTGGCCACAGCAGAGAGCTGGCCTGGAAGAGGGGCAACCGGGACAGAATCCGGCGCCCCAACCGGGACTAGAACCCGGTGTGCCGGCGCCGCTAGGCGGAGGATTAGCCTAGTGAGCCGCGGTGCCGGCCCGAAAAACATAATTCTTATTTCCTTTACTGTCGCTCCCCGTCTTCGTGGAGGAACGACACAGGACCCTGCGCTGTTCTTTCGTCTGCTCGGCCCTCCCAGGGTTTGCTGCTGGTTCTTCCCGGGTTGGCTGCCGTCCCTCCACCTCCGTGGAAGGGCAGTTCCCCCTGCCACTTTCCCCACTTCCGCAGGGGAGCGGCACACCGCCGGCCGGCTCTCTCGGGGGCTGCACAGGTGTTCCTTCAGATAGATGTTCCTGGTGCATGTTGTCTCTCTCCTCCTTTATAGTCCTCTTCCACCAATCCCAACTCTGCTACCCACACGCCAAGTACGCTGCTCTCCTCCAATCAGGAGCAGGTCCTACAGTTTATTGGTTGAACTGGAGGCAGCTGTGTAGAAGCTGTTTACTCCTCTCCCAGCGCCATATTGTGGGAGAGCAGATGCATAGAATAAGTCTTAATTCGAGTAACAGTCTAGTCTGAGTTGCTCCCCACACTTTACTCCCCTCCTAAGTTATCAGCAGATCATAATCTTCACCCAATTTGAAAAATTTTGTTTGCTGGGGGCGAGAGTTGTGGCATAGTGCCTTAAACCACCACATGCAACACCAACATCTCATAAGGATGCTGGTTAAAGTCCCAGTTGTTCCACTTCTGATGCAGCTCCCCACTAATGCACCTGTGAAAGAAGTGGAAGATGGCCCAAGTGTTTGGGCCCCTGCACTCATTTAGGAGACCCAGATGAAGCTCTTGGCTCCTGGCTTTGGCCTGGCCCAGTCTCGGCCATTGAGGCCATTTGGGGAATGAACCAGCAGATGGAAGATTCTCCCTCTCTCTCTCTCTCCATCCCTCCCCAACTTTGAATTTCTAATAAATAAATCTTTTTTAAAGATTTTGTTTTTATTTATTTGAAAGACAGTTACAGAGAGAGGTAGAGACAGAAAGAGAATTCTTCCATCTGCTGGTTCACTCCCCAAATGGCTGCAATGGCTGGAGCTAGCCGATCCGAAGTCGAGAAAAAGACAGAAAATAAAAATATGAATAAAAGTAGCATATTTATGGTAAGTGATTTCATTTATTCTATTTTATTGTGAGTTGAAGAAATCAATTTAGTGTGGAGATATATGAAAGAGTAAGAAAAGTGTGAGACCCCAAAATACACTACCCCTAATAAATAAATCTTTAAAGTATTTTTTATGGAATTTATTTGAAAGGCAGAAAGACAGACATAAACAGAGAAAAGAAAAAAACAGAAAGAAATCTCCCATTTGCCGATTTATTCACCAAATGCGTGCAATAGCCAAGGCTGGGCCAGGCTGAAGCCAAGAGCCCAGAACTCAGTCTACATCTCCCCTGTGTCAGGGAACCAGGCACTTAAAACATCATCTTCACATCAGCAGGAGGCTGGAATCAGGAGTGCAGCAAGCACCTGAAACCAGGTATGCAGCTTGAGAAGCAGGCATGCTAATGTGCATCTCAACAGCTACTCCAAATGCCAGCACTGTTACCCAGCTTTAAACAGCATCTGTGTGGTGTTGAATTTGCCTGGAGAATCAGCATCAGTGGGAAAATGTAACCCTGTAACGTCACCACATCTTCAATGTTGATGCAAATAAAATGCATACATAGAAGGCACCTCCACAGATTTGATAATTATGTGGTGTCCAGAAAGAAAGGGAGAGGGAAGGAGGGTGGAAAAGAGAGAGCAGAGGGAGGGAGGGAAGGAGGAAGGAGATATCATTATATTCTTAGAATTGTATCTACAAATCACACTGAATATATTAAAACTAATTAAAATAAAAAATAGTACTAATTATGTCATGGCACCAAGGGATGAGCTTCTAGAACATGAAACCTCAGGAAAATTACACACACACACACACACACACACTTGATACCAAGATATGTGTGGGTACATATAAATTAAGCAATCCAAATGTGGTCTTCATAGCATCAGTTCTGCTTCTAAACACATGTGGGTGTAAGAATCATAAAACTGAGAATGGGAATAAGAGTTTGGGAGGAGCAAAATGAATCATTATGTATCTTACATGACCAAAATACCTTCACTTTCTATTTCGGCCCTCTTTTTTTTTTTTTTTTTTCCAGTTGCTGGCCATCTCTACTGTGAAGAAAGGAAAGGAAAAATAAAACAAGTAAAACCATAAAAATTCCCACACAAACATCAGCCGGAGTCAGTCTTCATGATAATGTAAACATCATATTTATCCTCGTTCTCTTGTGTCATTGGTTCCTTTCTTGTGACATCACCATAGTTTCTGATCATCCATTAAGGTATAATAAAGATGACAGTATAAAACAAGATGAGTAAGATATATAAGGAAATTCTAAGTGGAATGATTTTTCAATTTCCTGAGGGATGTCAGAACTAGGTCTTTAAAATAGCATTTTATAATGTCAAAAAGAGTTTTTTTCACACCAGCTTAGCCATAGATTGGCATTAAAAAACAAATTAAAAATTTATGCCAAGCTGGAAAATACATTTGAATTTTAACAATGTCACTTAGTTGTGCCAACACATCAATCTACTTGTCAGTGGAAACAGAACAAAACAAAGCATAACTATTTTCTCTTGGTTCTTGCTTATGGTACATATGAAATAATTACCAGCTTTGGGGGATTTGTGCATTATCCAGGAAATTATCATTTTAGCAGAGAGTTTTTGATTGCAATGATTGATGATGACTGTGATGACCTTTGGTTTCTGCTGCTGTTTCTTTGAGGACTTAGCACAGACCTACCGTTCTGCTTAATTGTTCGGCTTTCCTGTGTCATTTGGACACTCTGCATATCACTCCTTGTTATCAGAACGAAAACTAGAAACCTAATCATGACTTCCACTCCAAATGACTCCGTGGGATGACAGGTTACCAGAAATATTTCTTAATATTAGAAACCGAGCAAAGAAGACATCAAATTTGTCAGCGGGGCTGCAGATATGACTCTATCAATAATCCATGGCACTTCTGTATTCCCCATCTGAGGCTATTATACAGCTTTGGATG
This sequence comes from Oryctolagus cuniculus, assembly GCF_964237555.1. NCBI lineage: Eukaryota > Metazoa > Chordata > Mammalia > Lagomorpha > Leporidae > Oryctolagus > Oryctolagus cuniculus. Next base: position 6,250,789 of record NC_091441.1, on the reverse strand, counting down.
ACAGCCGCTTCAACTTCATCATATGATCCTCCGAGACAGAAACTCATAACTGGCTCTCAAGCCAGTGCCTCCGTGTGAAAGGTAATAACCATAGCCCATCGGTACGGGGGATTACAAGAGCCCAGCAATGAACACAGAAGTTTGGGGGAAAGCAGTTCGGCATAAAACCTGACAAAAACAATCCCGCAAGGACAGTTCCTTAAATGTTAGAAAGAAATGGGCATCTTGGAAAGACTCCGGAGCTGGAAAATTGTGATCTTTGAGGAGCTGTGGTTATTTGTTTCAAACTGCTCTACACAATTTCTACACAACTTCCCCACAAAGCACATGTATATAATTGATGAATCAGTGCTCTCAGAACAAGCCACTCCAGAGTATCACGTGGTGTATTGCTCCTGAATGCAGTTTACCAAATTCACCTTTCATGTTATACCTCATTGCTTTCAGGTTCTCCTTCCTCTCTGTGGGGTGACTGAGGCATTCACGTGCTGAGAGGTGGTTTGTACCAGTTCTGAGAACTGACTGTTGCAACTTTAGGAATGCTGTGAGCCAGATATTAAACTCAGACATTAAAAATAGTTATGCAAATCTATAATTAAATCAATTTAATGATAAATTGAATTAATTAAAACCAAACAAAAATCACTATTTAGCATTTTTAGCATCTTGTTCTTTTAACTATACTTCTGAAATCATTTCTGTCTGTAAGGTGGAAATGTTGTATAATGATGCATGACTGTGCAGTTTCCCATCACTTGCCTCGTGAATCTGTATGGGCCTCTTGTTAGCTTGATGCCAGCCACAGTAGGAGCATTTACACCACAGATACCAGCAAAGGGGACAAGTCAGAGCCCCACTCCCCTTTCAAGAACTGGTTGTTGAATATTTACTAGTACACCATTGTGTCAAAAAAATTCTATTATCAATAGCAGGCTGTGCTACTTATTCCTGCCATTAGATATTCTTATTAAAATGTAAACTGACAATTTGACTTCTAGATGCCCTGAGAGACAAGAAATGATTACCATGGAATTCTCAAAAGTGAATTTAGCAATCACCTTTCAGCTCATTCTAGTTCAAAATTCTTTTAATTCCCCTTTTAAACTTTAAAAAAAATTTCAAGTAAAAAGTACAAAACCTAAAAGGTGAAACGTGAAAAACAATTTGAATTTAAAAATCTAAAGTTTAAAAATATTTAAAAGCAGTGTCTTTTAAAGTTAAAATAATTGACATTTCCATTCATGAAACACTGGTAAGCAACTTGACTGAAATAACAGCCACTTAATAAATGAGGTATTAGATACATAGGAACATTCCACCTAGGAGTTACTGACTGTCCTAGGAAGAGAAGTGACTAAAAATGTGCTTGCCATGTGGCTCTGTGACCTGACACCAACTATGGCTCATGCAACATCAAGTCACTGCTCAGGCCATGGTACAATCATGGCAGAAAGCAGGGCAGAGGACCGACAAGTGTGCATTGGCCAGAAGCAGTGGGTACGCATGAGGCTTTCAAACAGTTCTGGTAATCACTGACAAATTCTTGTGGAACCCATGTGAAAGAGGACTGGAAGCTGTCTTTAGTCTCAAATATACATTCAAGTTAAAAAAAAAAAAACTTGCAGAATTTAATACACAGTAATTAAGTGCTAAACACAATTTCTCAAGAGTTGAAAAATAATTTGAGCTAGTATAAATAGATCTATGATATTGAAAATAGACTTGAGAAATTACCTGTTTAGCAACAGTTACCAAGAAAAATAAATGATTATCCACTCAAGTTTTAGAAATATCACAAGATGAAAACTGCATTAGCTAGCCGTTGCTAATCAAATCAATGATTTACTAATTGCCACAAATTACTTATGCTTAATAGGCACTCCTGTTCCGAGGCATATCCCCAACATTTATTGTGAATAATCCTGTTAAAACATACATTAAATTTTCATCATCTTCATATGTATAAATACAGTGACCATTGATCATCATTAAGCAGAAACAAATTAGAGAAAGGAAACAGAGAAATTTAGATTTTTAATTTTTTTCTGGATTGATAAAAGTAACAAACGTTTGTCTGATTGCAACCTAAAGTTTTTAAGATAATACTAAGGCGAGCTGGCGCCGCAGCTCACTAGGCTAATCCTCCACCTAGCGGCGCCGGCACACAGGGTTCTAGTCCAGGTTGGGGCACCGGATTCTGTCCCAGTTGCTCCTCTTCCAGGCCAGCTCTCTGCTGTGGCCAGGGAGTGCAGTGGAGGATGGCCCAAGTGCTTGGGCCCTGCACCCCATGGGAGACCAGGAGAAGTACCTGGCTCCTGCCATCGGATCAGCGCGGTGCGCCGGCCGCAGCGGCCACTGGAGGGTGGACCAACGGCAAAGGAAGACCTTTCTCTCTGTCTCTCTCTCCCTCACTGTCCACTCTGCCTGTCAAAAAAAAAATATATCATACTAAGGCTAGAAACATATTTTCTAGTTTTCGTAAAGTACATATTACTTACACTCTGAATTTGCATTCTGTATTTGTGTGTGTTCCTCTGACAGTTAAATAAAGCATTGCATCTATACTGTTTGCTAGAAAGTTATTAGACTGAAACTGAAAAATGACAGCAATTTAAAACATGTTTTCAGCTAAGCCAAATGCTTCACATAAATAATCACTATGTAAACAAACAAACAACAACAACAACAAAAAATGGCCACAAAGCACAAGTGTAGGCAAAGGAAATTATTGCTGGAATGGGCATTTTTTTTCTTTCAGCCACACTCTCATTTTACTTGAAAAATAAACTAGATATAATACTAATGATCTGGGGCCAGCACTGTGGTATAATGGGTAAACCCATCACCTGTAGTGCTGTCATCCTATATGGGTGCTGGTTCAAATCTCAGCTGCTCCACTTTAATCCAGCTTTCTGCATGGCCTGGAAAAGCAGTAGCAGATGGCCCAAGTCCTTGGGCTCCTGCACCCATACAGGAAGACCTGGAGGAAGCTCCTGGCTCCTGGTTGTGGCTATCTGGGGAGTGAATCGGTGGATGGAAGACCTCTCTCTCTGACTCTGCCTTTCCTTCTCTCTCTGTGTAACTCTGACTTTCAAATAAATAAATAAATCTTTAAATAAAAAAAGACTAATGATATGATCTATATATAAATATACTTAATTTTGAAAATATTTCTTTCGGAATGTAAATTCTAGGATATCAGAATCATTTGGAACTGCATATTATTAAGACAAAGAAATAGTTAATCTTTCTTGGTCCCATGGAGAATTCACTTGTTGGCAGAGGAGAGTGTTGCTTTTCCTCCCACAGTTCAAAGATATTTCATAAATATACAGTAACTTAGTGGATATAATTGCTCAGTTAGAAGAGTTACAATTCATCTTGTATAAAGAACTTCTGTTATTCATTGTACTGGAAAAGAAAATTCAACATAAATAAACAAGTGTATGTAAATCTACCAAGTTGAATTTGGTGATTATTTTTTTCATATCTAAAAAAGCACATTTTCCATTTAGTGATCTCAGGTAAAAGTTCCTCACATTCATTTACTTGCCATTTTCTTCAGTCTAAAAATCAAATATCTGTTTTAATAAATTCTATAAATGTAAACACTATAGCTCTACAAAAATATATTTCTATAAAAATGAAAAAATGTTAATAATGTTTTAAAATAAGTTGTATGATAAACATTTATATTGACCTTCTGTAAATAACATTGTTTCCCCATAATTAAAATTGTAATTATTAAAATTAAAAAATACTAAAACTAAATTGTTAAAGATTAAATTATTTTTAAAATTATTGAAATTAAAAACAACTCAATGACCTGTTTTCCAGAAAAAATACTTGGCACTAGAAAGATGACTAAAGGACAAAGATTCTGTAACACTGAAATCATAAATCATGAAGATAACATCAAACTTGTAACTAACTTGAAAGTGCTTGATTCCCAGTTTATTTCCCCTATAACAATGTCTATTTCATTATATTCAAAATAAATGTAAAATGGTCACCCTATGGTGTAAACCACAGTTCAGAAACAGCTTCTGTTCGCAACAATAACAATGAGTAGCGACAACACCTTCTGAAAACCCAGTGTGGGACTGCCAGCTTCAGTCGGGCCTGGACTGGGCAGTGATCAGGACGGTCGCTCCGAGGTCTAAGGAGAGTGCTCATGACTCCTGACTTCAAGGAAGGGAAGGGTAAGGAGCTCCCACCCTCATTGCTGTGTGGGATTTCATTTGAAACCACATTGTAGACAAACACAGAGACAGGTCTCACTCTGTGACACAGGAAACAGTATAAACACTGTCATTTAATGAAATCAGGAAGATCCCATCTACAATCTGAGCACTTCAGATAACTTTGAAATTCCAGTAGTAGTTTCTTGGCTAGGGGCTGCATACACAAGGGGAGGGGGGGGCTCAAAGTGACCCTTCCCTTACAGTTAAGTCACAGTGACACCACCGGCCGCCAGCACACTCGGTTCTGGTGAACATTTTGGTATAAGTTCGTATTTCACTTTCAGGGATCTTCTAAAACCTTGTACATATTTTAATGTTCACAAAAATGCTAAACTCAACTCTTTGACATAGGCTGAAACTACTCAATAGTCCTAGATGCTCAAATAAATATCTGTATAAATGTGTTTCCTTTGCTATGTTGCCAAAATATGAAAATTATTCACACACATGAGCATACTGGTGATATATTTTTAAAGTTTTTTTGTAATTTGACAGGTAGAGTTATAGACAGAGACAGAGAGAAAGGTCTTCCTCCCATTGGTTCACCCCCCAAATGGCTGCTATGGCCGGCGCACCGCGCTGATCCGAAGGCAGGAGCCAGGTGCTTCTCCTGGTCTCCCATGGGGTGCAGGGCCCAGGCACTTGGGCCATCCTCCACTGCCTTCCCGGGGCCACAGCAGAGAGCTGGCCTGGAAGAGGGGCAACCGGGACTAGAACCTGGTGCCCATATGGATTGCTGGAGCCTCAGGCGGAGGATTAACCAAGTGAGCCATGGTGCCGACTCCATACTGGTGATATATTGACAAACAGAATGATAAGCAGAATATTCTGTTCATTTTCATGTTGGGGGGAGAAAGGCTGACAAGAAATTTGTATCTTTATTAGCAAATATCTGTCAAGAACAGTTACCCTTGTTCATTTAAAACCATTTTCTAGCTATTGTGGGTTTTCTAATTATGCATAAAAATAACCCATAACAAACCAATAAGTATTTCCTCACAGACTAAGTAACAGATTTGAAAGAACTACATATTATTTTGATACTTACATCTTTATTATTTTTACATATTGGACTTCAGGAAGCGGCATCTGGCTCAGCAATGAAGACACTAGTAAAGGTTCCTCTTCCAGCTGGTGTTGTGGCACAGCACCTTGGGACACCTGCATCCCATATCAAAATGTCTGGGTTCGAATCCCAACACAGTTTCCAAGTCAGTTTCCTGCACATAGGCAGCAGGCAATGGCTCAGATATTTAGGTCCCTGATACTTGTGTGAGAGACTTGGATGCTGTTCCACACTCTTGGTCTCCTTTTCTGGCAGTTGGGGATTGAACCAGTGGATGGCGAATCTGTCTGTCTCTCTTTTTGTAGCTCTACTTCCCCTCCTCTCAAATAGAAGGAAGACAGAGAGAGAGAACCAATGGACAGTGACATAAAAAAAAAAATCTCCCAGAAAGTCTATGTTTCTATCCTTTCATTAAGGATAGAAAGAACCGTTCAATAAGACCTTTGGAAAGAGATAGCTGAGTAAAGACCAATGAGGTATTTAATAATTAAATTAGAAAGTAAATCAAAACCTTTTCTTGAGGTCAGTGGCCTTGGTGTACAGATAGGAGGTCACCTTGTATACTGAGCAAAAACTGAAAAACACAAAATCTTTACATCCACATTCACATAGCATTGAGAAGGATGAGAAAACCCTAATGACTTTCAGAGAGAAAACAGTAATAACAACCAATAAAATAGCGCACAGGTCATGTGAGTAATTAAAGTCAGACTGGTCACCACTGCCATGGTATGCAGAGAGCAAATGCATTCCTTCAGTTTAAAGGAAGAGGTGAAATCGATTCCACTGTATGCTAAGCCACATTATCAAACTAAGTTCTGTATAGATTTAACACTCACAGCACACAAAAAATCAGAATCCTTTGATTCATCATTCCCAGGGAAGTGTATTGAGGATATGCTAAAGCAATGCCAAAGGTATATTTGAAATAGAGGAAAATCTTGAACAAATATCAGGAACTTGGTGCAAAGATACCAACTAAGTAAAAGGCCTCACGAGGAAATGAATCTCTACTGCAGAAAAAAATGTCAAATACTGCAAAATATATTGAAAGTGTAATCGTTTGTCTCTGCAGTAAGTGATATTAATGATAAAACGGATTGTGGATTTTTTGGATTTCAGTCTTAACAATTCGGCTGTATATGAAAGAGATATCTGTACCCCCATGTTCATTGCAGCTCAATTCACAATAGCTAAGTTATGGAACCAACCTGGATTTCCATCAGATGTTGACTGGATAAAGAAATTATGGTATATATGCATTGTAGAGTACTACTTAGCTGTAAAAAATAATTGAAATCCTGTCTTTTGCAATAAAGTGAATGCAACTGGAAATCATTATACTTAGTGAAATAAGCCATTCCCAGAAAGACACAGACCATGTTTTTCCTGATCTGAGGTAACTAATAGAGTACTTCAAATGTAATGTGTTGGAGTGAAATGAACAGTTTGAGATTCAATGATTGTTTACAGCCCTTGCCTCTTCTGTTGAGCAATAGTATTTTTTTCTTCATACTCTTTGTTGAACTCTTTTGCTTAGTGTTAGGTTAACCTTAAAATCTTTAAGTAAACTGAAAGTAGATCTTTGTAAAAATTAAGAGTGGGAATGGGAGAAGGAGGAAGAAGAAGGTTGGAGCATGGGTGGAAGGGAGGGTAGGACAGGAAGTATCACTAAGTTCCTAAATCTGTTTATATGAAATACAAGAAGCTTGTATAAATTAAATAAAATTTAGAAAAAGAATTCAGCTTTTGATAAAGCAGTGAATTAATTGTGATTATATAATAAAATGTAAGTATTATTAAGTTTAGCATTATAAAATTAAAAGTGCAAATGAGAGAAGAAAGGGTGAGAAGGGTTACAAGGAAGAGAAAGAACATCAACATTTTTAAAAGTAAAGAATTCAGTGTTCCAAACAATGAGTGACATAACATGGACTAAAGGGATATGGTCTTGATCTTTCAATGAGACGGAGTAGGGAAGTATCTTGCTGTTTGAGTCTAAGAGAAGATTAAAAAAGAGGAAATAGTGCAGTCTCAGGGAACAGTTAGGGAGAAAACAGCAGAGGAAACTCCATCTAAATTGGAGGAATGCGATGCCTACATGGAGGGCAGACACTTAGAACTTACAACCTCACCAGCAGAGAGCCTCTACACCAAGTTGGAGAGCAAGGTGAGACCAGACTGCAGCAGCCCAAGTCACTGAGGAAAAAGCTTCAGGAAGAACCTAGAGAGAATCTGGTTTGGAGCCCCATGGGGGATATTGTACTCACCAAACTAGAGAAGAAAAAACAAAGTGGGGGGCATTTTCTCTCTCCCCAATCATCCTGCAAAGGCATCCTATAGCAAGCTGACATAGAGCAGGCATCATTTTGGAAAATGTAACAGCTGTGCCAGCTCGTGTCTGTGCCCAGCAACCACCCAAGCAAAGAATCCTGAGTCAGGTGGGGAGATTACACAGGGGGCTGGGTGCTCAGGAGCATGGAAGGCTTGTGTGCCTGGATTTTGAAAACACTGAGGCTGCATAAGAAGACTTAGGGTATGCTGGAACATTGGGCGGGTACTGTGGGAGGCTCCACACCATCAGGGCTCCCTGGTTACCTGACAAGAGACATCGCGACCATCTGGGGAGTGAACCAGCAGACGGAAGACCTCTCTCTCTATGTCTCTGTAACTCTGTCTTTCAAATAATTAAAATAAGTCTTAACAAAATGGACATAAAGCTATCTACAGAATTATTCATCCTACAGTTGCAGAATACACAACTCTTCTTACCTGTGTATGGAATATTCCCTAGGATTGACCACAAGTCTCAGAAAAATTCAAAAAAATAGAAATCATGCATCTTCTCTGAACACAGTGCGATGAAGCTGGAAATCATCAACTCAGGAATCTCTAAGGACATATGTAAACACATGGAGATTGAACAAAATGCTCCTGAATGAACAGTGTGTCATAGAAGAAATAAAAAATAAAATATAAAAAAATTTCTGGAAACAAATGAAGATGACAATAAAACATATAAAACATACGAAATACAGCAAAAGCAATGTTGAAAGAAAATTTATAGCAATTGGTGGCTGCATCAAGAAATTGGAAAGGCACCAAATAAATGAGATATAAATACATCTCAAGGATCTGGAAAAACAATAGCAAACCAAACCCAAAATTAGTAGGAGAAAGGAAATAATTAACATTAGAGAAAAAAAAAATCAACAAAATTGAAACCAAAAAAAAATCAGCAAAACGAACAGCTGATTTTTTGAAAAAACAAAATTGACAAGGATTGGCCCAAAAAAACAAAACAAAACAAAAAAAAAGACAAAAAAGGAAAGGGAAGATCCAAATCAATAAAATTAGAGCTGAAAAAGGAAATGTAAAAACAGACACTACAGGAAAAAAAAAGAATCATCAGAAATTACTAAAAAGAGCTGTATGCCAACTAACTAAGAAACCTAGAAGAAATGGAGATTCCTGGACACATATAACCTACCTAAATAGAGCCATGAAGACATAGAAAACCTAAACAAACCCATTACCAAGATGGAAATTGAATCAGTAATAAGGACCCTCCCAACAAAGAAAAGCCCAGGACCAGATAGCTTCACTGCTGAATTCTAACAGACATTTAAAGAAGAATTAATTCTGCTTCTTACATTATTCAAAGCAAATAAAAGGGAGAGAATCCTCCAAAATTCTTTCTATGAAGCCAGTATCACCTTAATTCCGAAACCTAAAAAAGATACAGCAGACAAAGAGAACTGCAGATCAATTTCGCTGATGAGCATAGACACAAAAATCCTCAACAAGACCGGCGCCATGGTTCTCTAGCCTAATCCTCCGCCTGCGCCTCTGGCACTCCGGGTTCTAGTCCTGGTTGGGGCGCCGGTTCTGTCCTGGTTGCTCCTCTTCCAGTCCAGCTCTCTGCTGTGGCCCAGGAAGGCAGCAGAGGATGGCTGGCCCAAGTGCTTGGGCCTTGCACCCACATGGGAGACCAGAAGGAAGCACCTGGCTCCTGGCTTCGGATCTGCACAGCGCACTGGAAGTAGCGGTCATTTTGGGGGGTGAACCAACAGAAGGAAGACCTTTTTCTCTGTCTCTCTCTCTCACTGTCTAACTCTGCCTGTCAAAAAAAAAAAAAAATCCTCAACAAAATTCTGGCCAGTAGAATCCAACAACACAATAGAAAGATCATTCACCCAGACCAAGTGGGATTTAACCTTGCTATGTTAAATAGTTCACAAATCAATCAATGTGATATATCACATTAACAAACTGCATTTAAAAACCACGTGATTATTACAATAGATACAGAGAAAGCTTTTGATAAACTACAACAGTTTCATGATGAAAACTCTAAGCAAACTGAGTATAGAAGGAACATTCCTCAACACAATGAAGGCAATTTATGACAAACCCACTGCCAGCATCCTATGGAATGTGGATAATTTGAAAGGATTGCCAGTGACATCCGCAACCAGACAAGGATGCCCACTCTTGTCATTGCTATTCAATATAGCCCTGGAAGTTTTAGCCAGAGCCATTAGATAAGAAAAAGAAATCAAAGGGATTCAAATTCGGAAGGAGGAATTCAAAATAATGTTATTTGCAGATGACATGATTCTGTTTTATAGGGAATCCAAAAGACTCAAGCAAGAGACTATTGGAACTCATTGAAGAGTTTTGTAAAGTAGCAGGATATAAAGTCAATACACAAAAATCAACAGTCTTCGTATACACAGACAATGCCATGATTGAAAACTTCTAGATCAATCCCATTCACAATAGCTACAGAAAAAATCAAATACCTTGTAATAGAATTAATCAAGATGTCAAATATAGCTACAATGAGAATTACAAAACATTAAAGAAAGAAGTAGAAAAAGATACAAAAAAAGGAAAAATTGTCCATGTTCATGGATTGGAGGAATCAATATCATCAAAATGTCCATTCTTCTGAAAGCAATTTACAGATTCAATGTGATACCAATCAAAATAGCAAAGACATTCTTCTCAGATCTAGAAAAAATGATGCTGAAATTCATTTGGAAACACAGGAGACCTTGAATAGCTAAAGCAATTTTATTTAACAAAAACAAACCTGGAGACATCAGAATATCAGATTTCAAGACATTCTATAAGGCAGTTATAATCAAAACAGCCTGGTACTGATACAAAAACAGATGGATAGACCAATGGAACAGAATAGAAATGCCAGAAATCAATCCAAGCACCTACAACCAACTTATATTTGAACAAAGAGCTAAAATCAATCCCTGGAGCAAGGGCAGTCTTTTCAACAAATGGTGCTGAGAAAACTGGATCCCCACATACAGGAAGATGAACCAGGACCCCTGCCTATCACCTTACACGAAAATCCTTTCAAAATAGATTAAAAAACTAAATATATTATCTGATACCACAAAATTACTAGAGAACATTGGGAAAACCCTGCAAGACATCTCAGCACAGGCAAAGAGTTCTTGAAAAAGACCCCAGAGGCACAGGCAATCTAAGCCAAAATCAACAAATGGGATTATATCAAATTGAGAAGCTTCTGTACTGCAAAAGAAACACTCAGGAAAGTGAAGAGGAAACGGGCAAAATGGAAGAAATTATTTGCAAACTATGCAACTGATAAAGGATTTATAATCAGAATATATAAAGAGATCAAGAAACTCAACAACAACAAAACAAACAACTCTTTTTAAAAATGGCCAAAGAACTTAAACAGGCATTTTTCAAAAGAGGAAATCCAAATGGCGAACAGACACGTGAAAAAATGCTCAAGATCACTAGCATTCAGAGAAATGCCAAACAAAACCACATTGAGCTTTCACCTCACCCCAGCTAGAATGGCTTTAATTCAGAAATTAACAAACAACAAATGCTGGAGAGGATGTGGGGGAAAAAGGTACCCTAATCCACTGTTTTGGGGAGTATAAACTTGTAAAACCACTATGAAAATCAGTTTGGAGTACTACAGAAATCTGAATATAGACCTACTATGTGGCCCAGACATCACACTCCTAGAAATTTACCCAAGGGAAATGAAATCAGCCTATGAAAGAGTTATTTGCACTCCCATGTTTATTTCAGCTCAATTCACAATAGCTAAGACATGGAATCAGCATATATGCCCATTAACTGAAAATGGGATAAAGAAATTATGGACTATGTACCCTATGGAATACTACACAGTGGTAAAAAAAAATGAAATCCGTCATGTGCAGCAAAATGGATGAATCTCGAAAACAGCATACTTAGTGAAATATGCCAGTCCCAAAGGGACAAATACTATTTTCTCCCTGATCTGTGATAACTAATAGAGCACCTAAAAGGAAACATGTAGAAGTGAAATTGACACTTTGAGAAGCAATGACTGAACGGCCTTTGTCTTGACTGTTAAGGAACAGTTTTTTTTTTTTTTTTTTTTCCTTCATGGAGAATAGGGCTGGGAGTGGGAAACAGAAGGTGATGGGGTGGCAGTGGATGTGGGAGGACAAGGATGATGGGCATTGTAACTGTATTCTTAAAGTTGTACTTTTGAAATTTGTACTCATTAAATAAATTATTTCTTTGGGGAAAAAAGGCATGTGGTAGTTAAAATTATAATGAGCAAAGAAACTAAAATTGAAGATACTAGTATTACACATGAATAGTTTTTACGTTAGAAAATACTAATAAGTTGATTTTGGCCAATCTTTTTTTTCCATCTTCATCTGTCATACCAAACTCTACACAAGAATTCTAAATATGAGAAAACAATCTACTTTAGTAAAATGCACTACTTAAGAATAACAATTATCCCAACAGAACAATAAAAACAACTAAATTTTAACCATGTTTTGTCAGGCTGGGGTTGTGACATAGCGAGTTAAGCTGCTGCCTGACACCAGCATCCCATATGGGTGATGGTTCATGTCCCAGCTGCTACACTGCTGATCCAGCTCCCTGCTAATGGCTTGGGAGAAGTAGCAGGTTTAGGACCCTTTCAGCCATGTGGGAGATGCAGATGAAGCTCATGCCTCCTGGCTTTGTCCTGTCTCTTGCAGTCATCCAGGGAGTGAAGCAGCAGATGGAATCTCTCTCTCTCTCTCTCTCTCTCTCTCTCTCCCCCCCCCCAGTGAGTGTGAGTGTGTGTGTGTGTGTGTATGTGTGTATAGCTCTGATTTCAATAAATAATATTTTTAAATGCGCTTCCCTTTGTGGACTAGGTAGTTATAAAGGAGGTAGCTCAAGTTGCTCTCTACTAGAAATCATTTCATCCTAATTTTTAGGATGTTCAGGGATTAGTTCATTATAATATCTTTGCCTTAGAATTTGTGTTACAAGCAGCTTATCCTGAAAGGTGTAGGAGTTTATCTCTGAAAAGTTTCCTTTAACCACCATTGCATGGAAGATCTAGTGATATTCTGTTTCTTGATACTTTCATATAACAGTCTATACATCAAGTTGTGTGCATTATAATGCAATATGCAGTCAGTATGCACAGAACTAAGAATCCCACCATGATGTGTATACCAAAAGAAAATAAAATCAGTAAATCAAAGAGATTGCACCCCCTGTGTATTTTGAAAGGTTATTCATAATAGTCAATAAATGGCAGCAAACTACATGTCTATCAATGATGTATGAAGAAAAAGTGGTGTATATACACGGTGAAGAACTTTGAAGCAACAACATGGATAGACAAGGAGACACTGTATTAAATGAAATAATCCAGGCCCAGAAAGAATGACACCAAATAATCTAAATCACATGTGGGATATAAAAAACTTGATCTTGTAGAAATATAAGGAAGAATCATGATTATCAGAGGCTGAAGATTGGGAAATAGTGGGCTGTCAGTCAGAGCATACAAAGGTGGAAGATGTTTGGAGCAGCAGTTAAGACTGGCTTGGGAAGCCTGCATCCCATACTGGAGTGCTGAGATCCAGCTCGGCTTCCTGCTAATGCACACCCTTAGAGGTAGCAGATAATGACACAAGGACTTGGGTCTCTGCCACCCACATTGGAGACCAGTATTGAATTTATGGCTCTTGATTTTGACCTGGCCTAGCCCAGACTCTTGTGGGCATTTGAGGTGTGGGACCACCAGATGCAGGATGCTTCTTTGTCGCTGTCTCTCTGTCTTTAAAATATACGTAAACAAACAAGGAAAAAAGTTACAGTTAGATATGAGGAACAAATTTAAGAAACCTTTTGTCCAGCATGGTGACTACAGCTAGTGATGATGTACACTATTCTTGAAAAACATGCTCTCATCACAAAAAAATGATAAATATATGAGGTACTGCATATGTTAATTAGCCAGTTAACTATTCCTTGAAGTATAAATATGGTCAAACATCATAAGGTATTTGATAAATTGGTACAATTTTATATTATTTAAAAATTAAATATATTTGAAAAGAAGTCAGTTCTAAGAGAGAAATGTATTTCCTTTGATCTGAAGCTTATCTCAAAATTATTTTTTTTACAGGCAGAGTGGACAGTGAGAGACAGAGAGAAAGGTCTTCCTTTCGCCATTGGTTCACCCTCCAATGGCCGCCACAGCCGGCACGCTGTGGCTAGCGCACCGTGCTGATCCAATGGCAGGAGCCAGGCACTTATCCTGGTATCCCATGGGGTGCAGGGCCCAAGCACTTGGGCCATCCTCCACTGCACTTCCTGGCCACAGCAGAGAGCTGACCTGGAAGAGGGGCAACCAGGACAGAATCCAGCACCCTGACCGGGACTAGAACCCGGTGTGCCAGCGCTGCTAGGTGGAGGATTAGCCTAGTGAGCCACAGCACCGGCCGTTATCTCAAAATTATTTGAACACTGAGAATTCTGTGGCATCACACATGGAAACCGGATTCCTGGCGTATATCCCAAGACTTACCTAAGCCTCAAATGTGTTTAATCGGTAAGTTGCAAATTAAAAAACAATGCTGTTCAATCAGCCTCCTAAACCTGCCTGATCAGTAGTGTTTAATGAGAGAGCAGCCACAGGAACACTGAAGTAATGACAAGGCCACTCTGCATGAACTACATGGGAGGATGGCATTGGTATCCACCCCCTACCCAACAAATAAGTTTAAAATTTTAAACTCCACAGCACTGTAGCAGCAATGTCCACCCCACTGAAAACAGCCAGGTTGTACACAGACTCCAACAGAATGAGCTCACATTATAGCTCATTGAAATATTTTTTAAGCCATGAAGTAGCATGTTCTTGAAAAATTCAAAGACTCAGCAACTCAAGGCTACTGTCTGGTTTGGATCAACTTGGAGGCCCTGAAACAAGACACATGTAAGCCAAGGAAGAGTCAACAGGGCAGGACAAACCTGGTGAGTGTCATGACATGAAGTTTGGCTTGATGGCCTGAAAAGTTCATGATGCTAGTCTGTATAAGGGTTATCCCACTGGGTAATGATGCAGAATGGAAATCAACACCAGACCACAACAGAACTTTTCGTGTTCTAAATGTCTGCTTGTGAAAAACAGTGCATGGTCTCACTACAAAGTATTAATGCAACTTCACTCACAATATGTAAGTGCATTATGTTCATAAAGTCCCGAGTCAAGAAACCCCTTTTAGAATTGGGAAATTCACATCCTGGTTGGAACAATCCTGACAGTATGGTACCCTGCCTGAAGAGTATCGATAATCCAGCAGCAGTGGCAGAGCTCTGTCTTCAGGAAGCAGGGCCATCCCCAGTAGAGTAACAGATGCTCTAAGTATGTTGCTTCACGCTGATGTATTTGTCCTCTTTCCACAACATCTGTGAGAGCTTCTTGTACAATTAGATGTCTGCAGATGCCTGGTGCCCAAAAGAGTTCAATGAGTACATTTTACAGAAAGTGAAGTTCTAAAAACATGTGATGCAAATGTTACAAACTGAGCTTACTGAATCGGTTAAGATAATTAATGTTTACATGCCTTTGAGCAGAAAATTTTAAAATATTCTTAAACCCTACAAAGTTCACTGGTATATTTGTGACATTTAAATTATTAGAAGTTTAAATAATTGAATAGATCTTTAAATATTAAGTTGCCTTTTTCAAATAAAATGACAAGATTATAGTAAGTACATCTATGTTTTCAAATATCTAAGTTGATGTAAATCATCTGATTTAAGGTAAATGACCTGGCCCCTACTTGTGCTGTATCATAAGACCTGTTTGCTAAAGTTTTTAAGAATTTTATAAGAGCTGCCTGTTAAAAATGGGTAGGGGAAACACTATGCCAGTTGTTAAACATTTACCATCCCAAATCTTAATATGTCTTTGTTTAAAGAAAATACACAATTACACTTATTATATCCAATAAAAGTTCGGTCGAAGGGAAAACTTTGAAGCAATCACCTGTGTTTGTACTTCTTCCCTGCCATGAGGTCAATCAGAGGCAAAACAAATACTCATAGGCTCAGCTGATCTTCACTTTATTTTTAAATACTCACAATACTTATAAAATGCCCTGGATTATTTTATCTGAATTACACCCCTTGCTGGGCCCTATGTCTTCTACTCGGAAACCTACAATATTCCAAAGTGGTTTTACTGCGACTCTTCCCTTCCTCTTCACTGTACTGCCTTGGTGAAGTTGGTGGTTCTCCACACAAACTCCCAGTCTTCCAACCACCTCTGGAAACGTGCATGCTCCAATGTCAATGCATGTGCTCCAATGTGTCCTTCTTTGTTTGCTTGCAACAAGTTAGTTGTATCCCACCACATGCCAAATGCCCAATAACTGTTGCATTACAGATATCCGCTCAGCGATTCTCAAAGCATCAGCATCACAGGGAACGCACACGTGGGGCACTGTGCCAGGTCTTCTGATTCAGGAACACTGGCCAGCGGACGCAGCAGCCTGCCCTGCCCTGAGCCAAGAGTCTGACACAGGTGTGTTTTGAGCCCTGGTGCTGTATTCTGTAAGGGTTTTGAAGACAGATTCTGTGTGTGTAGCTCACCACTCAATACCTACCACCCTCCAGAGTGCCTGCAATACAGTAAGCAGGACATTTCTCTGAACATTAAACGGCTGCACCAATTAATCCTTTAAAATATGATTCTAAAAGGCTTTGTTTTAAAACAACTGTAAGCTTCTGTGGTGTCCCAGGGACGACCCTCCCTGAAAAGACCTGCAGTTCGCAGCACACAGATGGTGTTGAATTTTTCAAGGTGTGTTTCCTCTGAAAAGATGCCGGGAACACCAGTCAGTGCTCAGCAAAGTGCTCCAGGATAATTGCAAGCAATATTATTTTCATACTGATTCTGTTACAGAAAAAAAGGGCATTTAAGCCATGCAGGTTGGTCTGCTCTTCAGAACCCTGCAGCAGGCTTTTTAAATAAAATTTAAAGAAAGAAGGAAGAGTAGTAGAAGGAATTGAGACTGGGATCCAGACTGTCAAAGTGGAGGGAAAAATCAAAAGGTTTCTATGAAAGAAGAAATATCTAACAGTAGCTTTAATCTTGGAAGTCTCCAAAACAGCTCTGGTGTGGAGTGCCAGCCTGCCACAGGTGCACTCCACATGAGCAGGTGAGCAAAATAAAGAGGCTGTCAGGCGGTGATGAATCCTGGGCCCTAGCGCATTCATCCCAAGGTGCCCTTCTGCATCTGGTATATGTCTTAGAGTGCGTCATTTTTTAGCTGTTACTTTTTTCCAGGACATAAAAGAACCAGAAGAGGCTGTGAGGCAGTCAACAAGCCTAATGAGGCTGCCTCAGCAACGGTTAGTTAGGACACATTTGAGAAGGCTTTTATGTTTACCAAGTAAAAAGATAAAGAGTTGGTTTCCATTATTCTTAAATGGAAGTTGCAGTTATTAGAATTCTTCAGACTACACTTTTTAAGACAAATATAAAAGCCAATGGGAATTAGGGAGTTTAGTGCATCCTTACACTGGAATATTTTTAATTGAAAGAATATAGATTGTGTTCACTTTAAATACAGTAAAACTGGAGTGACATATGGCATGAGACAAATGGTTATTTTTTTAAAGGCCAGAGCAAAACTAACTTTGTTTTTCTTCATTCTTTGCCTTCAGAAGGCTGGTTTAAATTTAAAAATCACAAGTATATCTTCATTATTTAAGATTTCAAAACAGAATTGTCTGTGACTAAAAAAATGAGTTGAAAATAAAAAAAATTTTTTCAAAGCTTTTCATCTAACTTAATATAAAGAAATTCTTTATTTAGCTGATGTTGAAAAAATATCTACCTTTAGTGCAGAGGAGCGATGTTGCTGGATGGTGAAAAATTATACACAAAAAGCTTGGGAGGTTCAATAGTTCCGTTAAAGGGTGTTTGGGATTTGAAATATTAAAAACTATGTCAGAATAAAAATATTTACCAAACTGGATCAGATTTTTATCACTGCCATAATCAATTAGCATAAAGCTATTGACTTAGCACAAATGTGTTATCTAATTATAGAGTCCAGACTCCAAGATGGGTCTCCCTGGGCTGAAATCCAGCGTCTGCTGGGCTTCTTTCCTTTCTGGAGGCTCCGGGGAGCATCCTTTCCCCTCCTTCCCGCCTGCTGGAGACCTTCCACACTCCTGGGCTTGGGACTCCACCTCCACCTGCAAGAGGCCAACTTCTGATGTCCCATTTCTCTGTGACTCTATACTCCTGTCACCTTCTTCCGATTTTGTGACTTACTATGTAATATCGTATCAAGCCAGACAATCTCCTTACTTTATGGCCTACTGAGGAGTAGCCTTAATTCCGTCTGCAACTTTATTTCCCCCTTGCCATGAGACAACATGCTCATGAGTTCTGGGGATCAGGAGGTAGATGTCTTGGAGGGAGTATTATTCTGCCCACTACATCAACCATGCAGGAATTGTTTTAAACTTTAAAATGGATATTTTATGTTCTCTTGAGACCTGTTTAATCTTGCCATTGTACCTGTGGAACAGTTTCTTACAATACTACAAGTCTTGACACAGGTCAACCCTGGGCTCAGGATCAAAGACGTCACAATGTAGATCATGTATGGCAGTGTTTGCAGTGTGATGGAGTTCATGAGTTAGGAGATTGTTCTCAAATTGCTTCCATCACATCACATAGTTTTTCTGTAGTATAGGCTGAAGTCGATCAAGCCTCACATTCTTAATTTCCATGTGAAAAGACTGCTTAGATTTTAACCTCTTTTAAATAATCTGGTGCAGCTTTTATAATGAAGTTAACCATAACTAGAAAATGTAGAAGTCAAGGTAATAGAAATGTTTTAAGTTTTGAAAGTTCATTCATTTGAAAGGGACAGTGAGGGGGAGGGAAGGAGAGAGGGAAAGAGGGAGAGATGGAGAGAGGGAGAGAGAGAGAGAGAAGGAGAAAGAGAAAGAAATCTCCTGTCTGCTGGCTCACTACTTTGAAATAATCAGTAGTTACCCATTTCCTATAAGATGATATTATGCTTCCAGACAGAATTTTTATAGGTTCTTCTGTGTAGAACCCCTCTTAGTGAACTCCAACCTTCCTGTTCAGCCATAGCTCTTCCAGTCAAGTGCCAACCAAGTCAAAGGGACACTCACTTACATCTCATACCCATGCCACCTGCCCTGCCATTCTGTTTTCAGAACCCAGCTCAAAACATTAACATCACCCCGCACTTCCTCCTAAACATCACTTCTGTTTATCAGAGCTTGAAATAATACTTTCAAGTTTGTGAAATAGATTATAAAACAATAATATTAAATACTCATTTATCCTATAACATTTTATATGGCTGGTATGTACTAATATTTTAAATGCATTGTTTTCATGTAGATTTTAATGCTGTTTAGTATTTTGATTATTCTAGACAGGAGTTACGTCTCCTACGTCTCTGTCTACATCATATCCCATAATATAGTGGCTATTCCAGTGAATTTGCTCCTATAATGTAGTGAGTAACAAGGAGTCATAGGAGACACCCCATCATTTCTTTAATTTTCCTTTTCTGAAAAGTTCCATCCAAATCAAATAATTGGCATTATAACCTCATTTGAAAACTTATTTTCATAAAATTGGGCATCCTCTCATTTGTTATCCTTATAATTTTATTTTCTTGATGTTCTTTTTCCAAGCAGATATAACTATATGAATATTTTTAAAAAATTATTATCTGCAATTTATCCTTAAGATGTATTATCATTAAGATGTATTACCCTTAAGATGGCACCAAGCTAATGAGATAAATCACTACCAAATGGAGACACTGTATAACATATATGATGTTATTTAAGTCTTAACTCAAAACATTTTTATAAGAAAACCTAGGAGACAAAAGAAATTTGCATAAAATCTGGATGGGCCCAAGGTCTATTATGGACAGGGTTATGTAAAGGGATTTTATTTACTACTGAAGAGCATGTTATAACTCTTTACATAAATCCTTGCTGTTTTCTTGATAGGTGTTGTAAACATTAAAACATATTTATGCAGTTTGTTCCCAAAGTAAATTTGATCAACGTCAGTTTGATTTTAAGGACATAATATGTCAATGTTAAACTACTTTCTTTCTTAAGGTAGATGTATACCTGCAAGTCAATACGAACCAATACTTCATGACCTACATTTAGCAATATAATAATTCAAATTAACATCATCAAAGAAATATTGCTTCAAAATTTTCATTTTTAAAAATATAATGTTTATATTTGAAAGAGTGACAGAGAGGGAAAGACAGAGAGAGGGAGAGACAACTTCCATCCACTGTTTCATCCCCACTTCAGGGTCTCTCATGTGCATGGCCTGGTCCTAAGTACTTGGGCCAATACCTGCTGTCCTCCCAGGTGCATTAGCAGGCAGGTGGGAATCAAACGAACCAACATATTGATGTGGGATGCTGGAGTCACAAGTAGAAGCTTAATCCACTGCTCCACAGTGCCAGCCTCCTTAGTTTTCTTTCATAAAGCTGTTTTGTTGTCAACACAGTGTTTACACATAGGCAAAATTATAATACTACTCAATTACTACTAAAAATCATATCACATAGTGTGCCATACATACAATATTATTTTATATAATGAGCAAAAGATCCTAGATTCACAATATTTATACTGAACAGGATGTAGAGAGGAGCATAATTTTAATCTTCAATTCACTTTAAGTTATCTTTTTCAGTAAAAGTAATGAACTATGCTATTCCTATCTATAATACCTATGTACAGTTGCAAATGAACTGATTTACTTAAAGTGAAAAATTAAAAAAATACACAAGTGCAAAGTATTGTATAAGACACACTCCTTTTTTACCATATGTAGTTGGTCTTATACCTGCACAGGTCACATAACGAAATAATAATTAAATGCCAATGCTCCTAAACCCAAGCTTACCGATTTTATTTTATCTGATTTCCCATAGCTAAAACTGACTAGAATGTCATTGTGTTAGATTCTGAGTTACTAGGAGTGTTTAACTATTCAATTAATTTTGAATCACATTTTTCTAACAGCCTCAGTGAGAGGGATTTTGAGCAACCCTATATCAAGTGAGTTAAGCAACAGCTTGCACATATAGCCCGGTTATACATGTTCACCCATAAACATGAATAATAACCTCCTTAGAATTAAATAACAATGGAAGCCCATGTCATGGTGTAGTGGATCCTGCTGCTGCCTGCAGTCCCAGCCTTCCATGTGGGTGCTGGTTCGTGTCCCACTGCTCCATCTCCAATCCAGCTCTCTGCTAATGGACTGGAAAACGGAGCGGAGGATGGCCCAGGTGCTTGGGACCCTGCCACCTATGTGGGAGACCAGGAAGAACTTCCTGGATCCTGGCTTTGGCCTGGCTCAGCCCTGGCTGTTGCAGCCATCTTGGGGAGTGAACCAGTAGATGGAAGATCTCTCTCTCTCTCCCCTCTGTAGCTCTAACTTTCAAATAAATAAATCTTTTAAAAAAGAATTAACTGACAATGAATAAACTGAATGCTTTAAATTTCATATTGTCATTTGAGTAGCAAAATCATCTCAAATGTAGAAAATTTTAATAATCCATAGGTTTAAAATATGCATAATTAAGCCGTACTTTGGAAATTTATATTCATTAAATAAAAGTTAAAAATAAATAAAACATGCATAATTTGAAGAAATTTTCCATGATCTTTTCATTCTTAGAAAATCACATGAATTGAACACACTGAGAAGAAATTATCAGAGCTCATAAATGAGTAAAGGATATGAACAGACATTTCTCAGAAGAAGAAATACTAATAGCCAACAAATACAGGAAGAAAAGTTCATCATCAATGGCCACCAGGGACATGAAACTAAAAACCACCATGAAGTATCCTCTCTCTCCAGCTGGAATGCTTTATCAAAATGGCAAAAGAAGAGACCAGAAAGTGCTGGTGAGGATGTGGAGAAAAGGGAACCCTTATACACTACCATTTAAAATTCAAAAACAATATAGAGGCTCCTCAAAAAACAAAAATAGATCTATTATCAGACACATCCATCCCACTTCTGGGTATGTGGCCAAAGGAAATTCATCGCTGCATTAATCACAATAGCTAAGAAATGAAATCAACCTGAATGCACAGCAATGGATAGATGGATAGATTGTGACATAAAACACATGGCAGAATATTATTGATTCATCTAAAAGAATGAAATTCTGACATCTGCATCAAAACAGATGGAACTGGAGATCACTATGCTAAGTGAAAAAGCTAAAAAAGAGAGCACCATATATTTTCTCTCAAATGTAGAAGTTAAAAAATAAACAAACAAAAAAAGTCAATGATCTGAACTTAGAATTTTGATTACTAGAATCTGGGAAGGGTGGGGGAAGGGAAGACAGAGGGAGTAAGAAGTTCTAGTGCTCCACAATACAATGGAGTGACTGGTTCATAATAGTGTATTTGCTTCTATACAAAAAGCTGACAGAAGCTAATGGGTTCAAAACACAAGGACAATAAAAGCAAAATGAAAGTACAGTTATCTGATCACTTCATTCTTTGTTTACTGTTGAAATACTGTATTGTATCCCATAAAATACAGAAGTGTTGCATGTTCATCATTTTTTAAATAGAAAAATTAAAAAGAACAGCAAGAAATGCTTAAACATGAATAATACATCAGCTGCAGACTGGTCCAGTCATCTACTGTGAGGTCAACAATCACAGGACTGAATTTATTGTTCTATGATAGGAATAAACAGACAACCATTAAAGCACCAGTGGTACCAGAATCCATTTGCGGTCCTGTTTTTTAAGATCTGCCATAATGTATCAGGATTATTGTCATCTTTGCCCAGCACTTTCCTTCCCAAATGACCACTAAAAATGTATTGTGGAAGCAGGTACCTGTTTGTAAATTCACTTTACAATTTTTGAAATGTGGTAAACCAAATTCATAGACAAAAAAATAAAAACAGGCAAAAAAAATTGTGTTTCCCATAATACAATCATGTCTACTGGGGAGAAAAGAAGCAATATATTAATTAATTCAGATTAACGTAATATATGAATTTTGAACAGGTTCTTGCTTTCATTTATTTGGCAAATAATTTCAGTGACTATAATAATCCAAATATGTGGAACAGTTACTGTGTGCCAGGCCCTGGTACTCTAAGGTCTTGAAATTAAACCTCATCACATTCTTACAGGAGAGTAAACATCATTTTAGAAAACAAAAAAGTCAAAACTTTGAGAGGTCTAATTAGTCATCACCAGTCATTGGAGGACCTGGAACCATAATCCAAATTTATATAATTACAAAAGTCTTTGTATCAATTTGCTAGGGCTGTGATACCAACCAACCACCTTCGGGGGTCTTCAACAACAAGCTCAAGGGTACTTCCCCTGTGGCCTCCCTTCTTGGCTGCAGGTGGTCACCTCGCCCTGTCCTCCCTCTTTCTTTCCTGTCTGGGCTCACTGAAAGATGTCTGGTGTCTCATCCTATTGTTACGTAACCCATGTGTGTAAGAGGAGCCAAAGACAAGGGGAAGAAAAATGGGAAATTTTTAAAACAAATTGACATTTTTAAATAAAATGGGAATTGTTTAAAAGATGGGAATTTTTGTGTGGTGGAATGAGGAGAAATGAGGAAACATGTCTTGAATGCAGAGCCACAATTACATACCTACGGAATTGCTCTCTTCACTAACCGTGTGAGGTGGGCTCCAGCCCTCTCCCTGGGGAATCTTCCCTGACCTCTCCAGGAAGGCTATGCAGTCAGTGATGCTGTACTGACAGCATCCTGGGAGTATTTTCAGAAATTCTACATGCAGGAAGCCCTTCACCCAACAATTTCCAAGAAGATGTAGGAGAGGAGGAGAGAAGGGGGCACCTTTATTCATTGCCATAAAAACTCCAGTCTGAATACGACTGGGCCCTCAGTTCTATTCTGAGGCGTACTACTGGTCTATTAGGTCTATTTCTCTTTATTAAGCTTTGCTACCTCTCTTACCATAACTCTCTGTCTCATGTCTGTAATCTTTCTTGCACAAAGAAGCTCTGAGAAGCCATCCCTAATAACACTAAGACCTCATGTAACTTTAATTAGTTCCCTAAGGGCTCTATCTCCAAGACCAGTAACACTGGGGATGGGGCTCAACATATAGAATTGAGAGGATCCGATAACCTCAGTGAACAGTGGTGTTCTTCCCACTAAGCTGTAGACTGGAAGTACCCAATGCTACATGGAGAGCTTGAGATATAAAATGTCCTAAACATGGCCTTTGTCACTCAAGGTTCAACACTGGAAGCAACTTGGCAGAATGCATGCTGACAATGACCTAACAAAATGCCCAGTGACTGCACTTTGAACAGACTCACAGATAATTGGGGGCTGGCGCTGTACTGATGTTCTGAAACAAACTGCCAATATGGTAGATGTTTTGGATGGACCTGGGAAGCATTTATTTATGGTGAAGACTGTTCACTTAGCCAACACACCGATTTAACATTACAGCTTCATATGACATCAACTGCCTGTTCCCTCTGATGTTGGGACTGTCACTGCTATGGGTTAGGGGAATACTGTGTAGACAGAAGTAAGGGAGGAGATGTCATGGTTGTGACAAATGATGGCTGACAAACTCTTGTCTTTTAGTGAATCTGTTCAATCTTCCATGCCACACTGCACATTGTAAAAGTCCCCTGCTGGTTTCCATTATTTGAGTCCACAAGGCTGATCAAGACAGACTTAATGTTCTGCTCAGACTGACTACACTTCAGACAGATTTCTTTCTCAAAAAGGCCCCTGACTTCCCTTTTCTTAGAGTGTTTACTTTAGAAAAGTAACTGCAATTTGTAATTGCAAATTTTTTTCTCTGCCCTTTTGAAATGTATATAAGTTTCCTTAAAAGACTCTTACTACTTTTAAGTCCCTCAAGGATCTGGGTGCTCTGGCTTTGAAATGTAAACCACAGCCTACAAGAAGTTTATTTCCCCTGCCTTCGGGTCTCTACCAGGGTGTGGGCAGGAGCCTAAATTAAACCCACACCTTGATCCAAGCTGTGAAACCACCTCCTCTCTTGAAGGTGTGAAAGCTTACTTTTCCTTTGGGTGTAGTGGATGAGAAAACAGTGGTGGCCTCAGAGGGTCCCCCAGTGACTTCCTTGAAAATTTCCCAGCTTGTGTTTCAGAGGGGAGGAGATCAATATCTCTCCCCAGCTGTGACAGTCACATTTGCTTCATTGCATATGGTGAAATCTTGATTCTATAACCAAGCCACAGGGTGATCAAGATCATAAGATAGGTGTGGCTGACCTTTCCCTCCCATCAACACCAAATGCCCAGAGGGAAACTCTACAGACCAGTGATGGGTAGTGGAAGGATTTCAGCCCCAGCATGAGACAAACACTCTGGCCACTTTGTATCACAGCTTAAGACATAGTCAGTGCTTACTCATATTTTGATTTATCATTATTGGTGACTGTCATGTTTTCTTTGTCATAAACCAGTGTTTTGGTAACTACCCACAGTTGCTAATGCATGTTAACAACAATAAATACCAACGGAGAAGCCCTGTGGAGGAGGACAGTGGAAGTCCCTGAGAATCAGTCTATCAATCTAATTGGGGAGCAATATAGGGAAAAGTAACATTATCCAGTAGAAGAGAATGTTCGAGCAAAGACTGATTGATAATTTAGAAGAATTGACCACCCCTGCTATCTTTATTAATCATTGGTGCACTCTCTTTTTGCCTATAGAAACCAAACTCTTAAAAATTTGTTGTGCAACATCATTAAAGTGACATGGCTGGAAAATACTAGAATCAAACCATTTCTGTGTTACTTTATACAAAGGGTCATCCATCGATTGTATTATTTACCTTCTCAAGAACACTTTGAAATTATCCTATTTATGTCAGTTTGCACCTGAACTGCAACTTGCAGCTTACATCCTAATTACGAGACAGATCTAGGAGGCAGTGAGCAAGTGCCATGTCCACTCCACCTCAGTCTTTCTGTGACTTGCACAACACCATGCACTCCACTGCCTACTCTCTCCTTTCCCCACTGTGAGTTTCTCAAATGAATTTCTTTATCTTTGTCTCTAACAGCAATTCAATATCAGCTCCAAATGCATATACAGACATAAAAGTCACAAATCCCAAAGTCAGAAATATAAGCACTAAAGATGTATTAATCAGTCTTAAACCCAGAGTTGAGACAAAAACCTAAAAGTTTAGCAGAGGGGGGTATGACAGCCAGTTACCTGAGTCATTGCAGCCTAATTTGGAGATGTGGTCCTCAGTGATACATGTCAAAACAGCAATGAATATTAGAACAAGTGTATATCAAATATGTATTATTTCCCTAGAATATGATTTATGTAATTATAATATCTAATCAGTACTTTCATATCAAGGAAAAAGAGAAAATCTAATCATATCATTGGCATAATTCCTGCCAATGTTTGTTCCACTTTTAATGATAAATATTTTAATGATAAATATTTCTCCTAAAATCATTGAATCTCCTGCAAAAGTTGAAAAGTATAAGTCAAATCAAGAAAATTGTTTAAAAATGTTCCTATATAACTGTAAAACATTTTAAATATTGAAATACCTTATATGAAAACCTATCTCTAATGCTATATTTCAAGAAAAACATAAACCATGAGAAATATAAATATGTGAGGTTTACTTGGTCATCATCTTGATTGTGATGTAAATGTTAAAAGTAAAATACATTCACCTCTTTCATCTCACACAGTCAAATCTACATTCAATAGAAATATGTTAAGAATTAAAATATCAGTTTTTTCCCTTTTTTGGGAATACAAAAACATTGTTGAGAATAATACAATTCTAATCCATTAATTTCATCAACTATAAAATCCTTACTATTGGAAACACATATACTTGGTATGAATTATTTTGGTGTTTCAGACCTATTTTGACTCTGGACAGTTATGATACAATGTATAGTGATTTAGCACATTGTACTCAAACAAGAGCAGGAAACAGGAAAAGAGGTGACAAAATCTCAAAGGGTCAACTCATTTCCACAAACTGTCAAATATTGTGTAACACTATTATATTTTAATTGTCACTTTCATCCTAAGTCCCACTCTAGCTCTCAAGCCACTTCAGAAGATTTTCCTAACTGTTGATAAAATGGTGCCATCTAACCTGTGGTGCCATCTATGTCCCAGCCACCATCTTAGGCTCTGGCCCCATCACTATTGCTACAAGCCAGGTGACCAACTGGCCCAACCACAGGTATCAGCTCCACCCCCAACCTAATGGCATTTGCTGCACCTATTTTCCTGCTCCCTGCAGAGGTATAATAGGACCTGCTTCCCACACACGTGTCCTCCTGATTCTTCTCTCTTACTCTCTTACCCTTTCCTCCCAGCCCCGCGAGCTTCCCACCTGACAATAAACTGTTCCTCTAATTCCACTGTTTGGAGTGTTCTGTGGTGGCCTTACACTAACCTCAAGTGCAAGCCGTGATATTTCCCTAAAGTGTAGTTCACATTCACCATCTTTGCTTTCTTACCTCACTTCCCTGCTTCCCGTCAGCCTCCTTAGATCTTTGCCCCTGCAGTTATACTGGGATAGTGTCTACCCAAATTGTGTGGTTAACTCTCTGCTGCTAGAGCATCAGGTGCTTTGCCATTGTGTGTGATTGGTGCCTCCTTAAAATTGTCTGTTTCCCTTACTGGATACCGTAATTTCTGATTCATCCTCATGGCTTTCCCACTGCTCCCCAGTCTCCTTTGCTACCTTGTCTTCCTGCCACTAAACTGATTTTCCATATCCTTTATCCTCGGCACTCATTCCTGAGGTGATATCTGAAAGTTCCAGTTTCACACACTACCCATGAACTGATGGTGCTTAACTTCTGTCTATGATTTCTCCCACAAGTGCTATGCTTGCAAATCACAACACCTACTAGTCAGTGGGCAGACAAGCAGATCATATATAACATCCTTAAAACACACTGTTCAGTCCTCTTGCCCCATTGTGGGTAGGCTTCCTCTATATCCATCACCATCTTTTGCCCTTGTGAATTGTGAAGGCTGAGAAGCTACAGCCAAGCTTACCATGACTGCTGTGCCCTCAGGTTGCCCTAAATAATTACACATCTGCCAATCAGATGTGTATGTTCAAGGCTGAGATGGGGAATGTAGGTATTTAGAGTGTATAAAGATATACAGCCGTGACTGATGACAAAGGCTGCACTTATGGTCAATGACTTCCCCACTGACAGCAAGGCTCTGTGGGTCTAAGAAATTCCAGCACAAAGCTGCTTCTCAATCCCTTCAAAAATCTACCTCATACCATAATTAAATCCATCTCTGCATAAACTAGACAGAAGGATTCTGTTGTCTGCAACTGAGTCCCAACAAGCAGAGACCTGAAACACGTTCCTCTACCAGGCTTCTGCTACCATCGCCATTGTTCTGTGCACAAATAACAAAGCTTTGGGAGTCACCGTATTTGTCACACAGTCCACAACAATCCACCAGATCTCCTTCTAAACACCCTCACTCTCTACAAGTCCCCAAGTACTTGCATCTTTGGTTGGCTAACCAAACTCTCTGCTTCCACTCCTGCTCCTGACATTATCTCACTTTAAAGTGACTTCCCACAGATGTCATTACATGACTGTCCTACCTATGTGCTCCTATTAGAAGAAGATAGATGAACTAGTAGGTAGCTAGGTTAGGTCCCTGTAGGAATGAGAAAAGGGGGAAGTCTCCTTAAGAGTATACAAAATGTTTGCTTCTGTCCAGCAGCTGCCTTTAGCAACACAAAAGTCCCAATCCCATACTTCAGAGTTTCTAGTTTTATCATTAGAATAGAAAAACTAAGTTACATATCCCACCCTTCTGATGGCGTTTTGCTTTATCTTGAGCAAGCTAGACAGGATTATAATTCTGCTGTCCATTGGGTTTGTCCCTACCCTCTCATTGTTTCCCCAAACTGTGATTAAAAGACACCACTTAACCAGTTTCTCCCGTCATCCTCTCCAGAAGTCCCCTCCTGACTGCTGCAGCAGGTTTCTAACTTGAATAAGTCTTGCTTTGCTCACTGGCTTTTCTGCATGGAAACTCTTCTACATAAGACCAGAACCAAGGTCATCTTATTTGACGTTGTTTTCCCTGTAACACCATTTCTTTACATCAGAATCTAAAAACAGTCTTCCCTCCTTACCCCAGACTCATGAGACAGGGTCCCCACCTCCCTATTCTGATCTTTCCATAACCACTGTGCCTGCTATATTTTTGTCTCTCCTGTAACCAACCATGCTTTGTCTCAAGAACTTCACAGGTGCTGCTCCTTCTGCCTGAGGGGTTAGAAATTTCGCATCATTTGGATATCTGCTCAGAAAGGCTTCTGGAACCACCTTGTTTAAATAGCAACTCCTTTCACTCCTGCACTATCTATCACCTTATTCTGCCTTAGTTTTCTTCAGCTGTCACTAAAGGATGCCATGCATTTATGCATTTGCCTATTGGTTTACATTCTGTCTCTCCTAGCAGGAATCTGAGCTCCCCCAGTTCCAGGTGGGACTTTGCCTCTCCAACTTGTGATTTACCCCCTGCAAACAGCACAATGTTCAGCTCACAGAAAGATTCCAGTGACTATTTCCTCACTAAATGGATGAGCTTGTGAATGAAAGAATGATGATTTTCAGTGGTTCCAGGAAAAAAAAAAGTATTTAATTTATTCCCAAAGCAAATGCACACATCAACCTTTCTCCTAGTGAATAAAATAGTCTCTAAAACTTACAGCAAACATTGCACAAGTTATGTTTGTTCCCACTTCTCACAATAGGAAAAGGAACAATATATTTTTGATGAATCATGAATTGTTGCAATGGCTCTTTTTGTGTATGGCAAAGGAAATGGAATAAGAATCAAGACAAGTCACATTTAGACACCAGGAACTTAAAATAACTTTTAAAACTCACTGCAACAAAGGAGGAACTAAAGAATGGATCAGAGAAGGAGCCCATGGCAAATGTTGGAAGAAAGATTAAGTGTATTTTATGTGCCTCCAATACTGGGGTTACAAGAAATCTTTTGGTAAAATGACCTGCAAAAACTGAAAGTTAAAAACGGATTTCCAACAGAAGAACAACTTCCAGATACCTTGAAGTTAGCAAATGCTCAATGTATCATTAGTCATAAAGTAAACTACAACACATTTTTCTTTGCGTGCATATTAGTTGCTCTCAGGAGTGATACCACCATGTCCAAAGGGTTTTCAAGAACAAGGTATACAAACAGATTTTTTTGAGAAATGTTCCTTGCAGAATTCCCACATGCAGCAGCATGGATTGTGTTACTTGTTCATCATCTTCCTGTTCTTCCTCTTTTTCGTCTGCTTTCTATGTTTTTCTGTGCTCAATTCTGTATTTTACTTGAGGTGCTTCAACAACTGGACAGAAACCATAGTTAATGACTTGGAACCTGAAGTAATATTTAAAGACTATCATCTCACCAATATTAATGATAACATATTCTATGTATATTATCATTTATAACTTTCAAAACATTTCAAACATAAATCATCTATTTTTAAATCTCACCATCCACCCATAGGATGAGAAAGATAGATACTACTATTTCTATAGTATTTAGTTATACTAAAAAAGGTTTATATCTTTTATATATATTTATATATTATATGTTATATTTATATTATTATATATAAAAGGTTTATGTTATTTCTATAGTATTTAGTATAGTATTTAGAAGCAAAAGTTGGTTTATTGGAAGACCCAACTATGGCAGATTGATCTGAAAACTGTCTTTTAGAACAGATGAACTTGTCAGTCATTTACCTGCTCATACATACATAGGTTTACAGTTTTCTTTCAACTTTTGATTTCAAAATATCAGATTAAGTTGTTATCTTTTTGATGGTTTTTATTTATTTTTATTCATATGAATGGAACAAACTTCATGTATTTCATACATAGAATTTCAAGAACATATTGACATTTGCCACCCCATCCTCCCTCCCTCTCTCACTCCCATCCTTCCTCCTACTTCTTTCTTATTTTTCTTTTAATGTTTGTAATAACATACTTTTTTCCCTTTGAGACAGTGCACTGTGGTAAGTAACAGGTGATGATTCAAGTCTTGAATCCATGCCATCCATGTGGGAGAAGGGGACTGAGTACCAGCCTCCTGGATTTGGCCTGGGTTAGCCTGGCTCTTACCAGCTTTTGGGGAATGACCCAGAGACTAGGATTTTCTTTTTGTCTCTATCTCTGTCTCTTTTACTCTGCCTTTAAATTTAAATAAATAAATAAAATGTTTTAAAAGTCTCAAAAAGTCTATAGAGGCCTATTTGACTATATTTAATTTATTTATTGTTATTGGTTTATATGAGTTCTTCAAACATTTTATATAGTAATGCCTTGTCAGAGACATAGTTCAAATATTATCTCCCATTCCACATCTACCTTCTCCCTTTGTTGATTATTTCATTTACTATTTCAAAGCTTTTTAGTTTGACATAGTCGCACCTACTTTTTAGTTCTATTGCCTGTTTTGGTGTCATAAATGAATCATAATTGGCAAGATCAATGTCAACAAGCTTTCCTCCTGTTTTATTCTGAGAGTTTTATGGTGAGAGAGGACATCATTGGCTGGTTCTGGATCTTAGTGGAAATGCTTCCAGCTTTTCTCCATTCAATAATGATGCTGACAGTGAGGTATGTTCCTTCTACATCGTATTTGCTTAACTTTTTTTTTAACCATGAAAGGATGTTGTATTCTATCAAATGCTTTCTTTGCATCTACTGAGATAAGCATATGGTTTTTATTATTCAAATTGTTAATGCGACATTTCACATTTATTGATTTGCATATGTTGGGATATCCCTGCATCCCTGCGATAAATCCCTCTTGGTCCAGGTAGATGATCTTTTTGATGTGTTGCTGGATTCTATTAAGCTAGTATTTTGTTGAGGATTTTTGCAAATAGACACAAAATTGGGGATGCTAGCATAAAGTTCTCTTTCTATGCTCTAATTTTTTTCTGGTTTTGGAATTAAGATGATGCTGCCCTCAGAAGCAGTTTGGGAAGATTACCAATCTTTTAACTATTTTGAGTAGTTTAAGAAGAATTTATATTATTTCTTCTTTAAAAGTTTGCTAGAGGGGCCAGCGCTGTGGTGTAGTGGGGTGAGCCTCTGCCTGCAGCGTTGGCATCCCATATCAGTGTCAGTTCTAGTCCTGGCTGCTCCTCTTCCAATCCAGCTTTCTGATAAGGCCTGGGAAAGCAGTGGAAGATGGTCCACATCCTTGGGCTCCTGTACCTATGTGAGAGGCCTGGAGGAAGCTCTTGTCTCCTGGCTTTTGATCAGCTCAGCTCCAGCCATTTGCAAACATTTGGGGAGGGAAGTAGTGGATGGAAGACCTTTCTCTCTGTTTCTCCCTCTCTCTGTCTGTAACTCTACCTCTCAAATAAATACAAAAAACTTCCTTTAAAAAATGGTAGAATTCAGCAATGAAGCTGAATTTTTCTTTGTTCGCAGTATCTTTATTACTGATTCCATCTTGGTTATTGGTCTATTTAGGTTTTCTGTGCCTTTGTGTTTCAATTTTGGTAAATATTATGTGTCCAGAAAGCTATCCATTTCTTCTAGATTTTCCAACTTGTTGTAATATAGCTGTTTGTTGTAATTCCTGATGATCCTTTTTTATCTCTGTGTATCTATTATAACATCTCCCTTTTCATCTCATATTTTATTGATTCACTTCCCCACCCCCACCTCCTTTTTTGGTTAGTTGGGCTGATAGTTGGGCAATTTTATGTGTTTTTTCAAAAACCAGCTCCTGATTTCATGGATCTTTCGTATTGTCTTTTTTATTCAATTTTGCTTATTTCTTCTCTAATTTTTAATTATTTCTTTTCTCCTACTAACTTAGGGTTTGCTTTGTTCTTGCTTGTCTAGATCCTTGAGATGCATCAATTAGATAAATTATTTGATGCCTTTTTTATTTATTTTCATTTTTCTTTTTTCCCCCAGGAGATGGTGAGTTTATTTTGTCTTGTCTGGATAGAGGTTTGATTTGCTCTGGAGTGTTCCAGGGTGCAAAGCTTGGGAGAAATCACAAGGTGTCAAGGATTATTTGGTGTTAACTTCTCCCTCATTTTCATCCTCACCATCAACAGAGAGAGCAGCATACTTGCTTGCAAACTGAACTTGAAGGCTGGACTTCCCTTTAGGTTCCTTTGGCTCAGGTGCAGACCTGGCAGGTAGTTTCATTTTGCCATCTTTTCCATCTGATTACCCCCAATGCTCTTTTTCCCACCACCTCCTGGATAATGGCTGGAGGTACCAGTTTGGCCTTTGGGTACACTCACCTCATCTATTTTTGTATTCATCTTTCCTTGCTGCTTCCTCTTTGGAAAGCTAAGCTGTAGCCACTCACCCCCAACTGCTGGTAGGGGACTGTGGCTCTGTGCCCAAGCTCTGAGATGGAGGAGGAGGGTTAGAACTTCATTCCATTCAAGCGTTCTCATTTGCTGAAGGTCTGGCATTAGCTATGGAGGCTGATCAGATTTGGGGGGCTTAGAAGCTGAAGAGTGGCAGTCTTCCTCTTTCCTAATGTTTTGTTGTCTAGAGACTTCCCACTCACCCTTCTCCTTGTGTTTCTGCTAGATGTGGCTGAAGCATCAGCCTGAGAGAACCGTGCTTGAAAGTTCTCGTGCACTTGGCCAACTTGGGTGGCTCCCTAGAGGCTGCCATTCAAGTCAGGGCTTATCCACCTGATGCTGCAGTTTCTCCTGTTCCTTCTACAGCCTTTTTGCTGCAGCTGTTTCTCCAGCAGCTGTGTCAACAGGCTTTGTCCCTCCAAAGATGAGAAACTCCCCATGGGATTGGAGGCCCTGGAAGTACTCTGAGATTTCAGCTTCAGTTTGGGTCTGTTGTGTGATCTTTGTCCTCCTGCCTGTAATCATCCCGGAAGAAATCATTTCTGAAGCCCCACAATGGTGCTCTCTTCTGTCCTAGTGGTCTCCATAGTGGCCCCTGCCTCCCTGCAGTCATCATCCTTATGGTACCCACTACCAAGTGCTCCACTGCAGATGCCTGTCCTGGAACTGTAGCATCATTGTATTACCTGCTGCCTTGGTCATCACAGTGATCCCGGACCTGTATAGATACATGTACACATAACAGTCTGAATCATCATGGATCCAGATACTTGCCTTCAAAACCACCATTACCTCTCCTAGGTTGGGAGTCTTCAAAGCTTTCTGTGGCAGGCCGAGCCTTTCAGTCTAGATCTCTTGTGTCAGAATCCCGACTTCCATCTTGGCCAATGGAATGATCATCCCTGTCCTGGTCCTGGGCTCAGACAGCAAAATCCTCTGGAATTCTCCTGTTATGGAAACACTCTTCACTGAGTTTCAGAGTGCCAAGCAGGGAATCCTCAAACTCTGTGTAACCAAAATCTTTCAGACTCTCTGGAAAATTGGGTCCACATTTGGGACTCACAGCACCAATGTTTAATCCTCTGAAGAATTCATTAATGGAGTTTTCTGTTTCATCATAGGGCAGCTCCCTAGAAAAGTTGTGCAGGTTAGTGATTTGGAAGATGGCTCCAGCAATCTAGAGTTCCTGAGCAGCCCCTGGAGCAGGGGGAAGAGTGGAATGGTTCATTGGAGGATCCTCACATGCATCACCATCCTTCCTGTGCCAAGAGGAGGAAACATCTAATTCTAGGTCATCTGTTCAACAGCCCAGGTAATTGTTTGAAGACCCAGGTGCTTCCTCCACCAGGCACCCCATCCTCAAGCAGGAAGTCTCTTAGGGAGATAGTCTTCCTCTTCTTATTCTTCTCTTTTGATGAGGTTGCCATATTGAGAGAGGGAGAGAGAAAGCATAATTCTAATTTCTTGTTGTAGGCACTAATTTGCTATGAACTTTCCTCTTAATATTAGTATTGCTTATCCCACAAGTTTTTTTTTTTTTTTTGATTTTTTGACAGGCAGATTGGACAGTGAGAAAGAGAGACAGAGAGAAAGGTCTTCCTTTCACCTTCACCCTCCAGTGGCCACCAAGGCCGGCATGCTGCAGCTGGCGCACCAAGCTGATCTGCAACCAGGAGCCAGGTGCTTCTCCTGGTCTCCCATGCAGGTGCAGGGCCCAAGCACTTGGGCCATCCTCCACTGCACTCCTGGGCCACAGCAGAGAGCTGGCCTGGAAGAGGGGCAACCGGGACAGAATCCAGTGCCCCGACCGGGACTAGAACCCGGTGTGCCGGCGCCGCTAGGCAGAAGATTAACCTATTGAGCTGCGGTGCCGGCCTTCATTCACAGTCTTGATTACAGAACCATTTTTCGAGTTATATCCTGTTGTAAATGAAGCTGATCCAATGGCAGGAGCCAGGTACTTATCCTGGTCTCCCATGTGGTGCAGGGCCCAAGTACTTGGGCCATCCTCCACTGCAATCCCTGGCCACAGCAGAGAGCTGGCCTGGAAGAGGGGCAACAGGGACAGAATACAGCACCCCGACTGGGACTAGAACCCGGTGTGCCGGCGCCGCTAGGTGGAGGATTAGCCTATTGAGCTGCAGTGCCAGCCCCCACAAGTTTTAATGTGTTGTGTTTCCACCTTCATTAGTTTCTAGGAATTTTTTTGGTTTCCTTTTTGATTGCCCTTTTGATTTCTTCTATGGCCCACTGCTGTTCATTCAGTAGCTTGTTGTTCAGTATCCAAATGTTTGTATATTTTCTAGTTTCTTATGTTGTTGATTTCCAGCTTCATTCCACTGTGGTCAGAAAGCATGCAAGATATGATTTCATTTTTTTAAATTTGTTGATATTATATTATGGCCTAGCATATGAATAGTTCAGAAGTTTTAGGCAGAGCCATTCAGCAAGAAAAAGACATGAAAGGGATTCAAATTGGAAAGGAAGAAGTCAAATTATCCTTGCATGCAAATGACATGAACCTATATATAAGGGAATCAAAAGTCTCCCTAAAGGTTACAGGATCTCATAAGAAAATTTGGCAAAGACTCAGGCATTAAATAAACACACACAAAAAATCAATAGCATTTATATACACACAAAAAATGTCATGGCTGAGAAAGTACTTGCAAGATCAGTTGCATTCACAATAACTACTAAAAATTTCTAATAACTTGGAAAAAAATTAAACAAGGACAAAGATCTCTAAAATAAAAATTATAAAACATTAATGAAAGAAATAAAATAAGCCACAAAAAATAGAAAAAAACCTTCAGGGTTCATGGTTAGGAAGAATTATGTTCATCAAAATGGTTACACTACCCAAAGCAATTTACAGATTCAGTGTAATCCCTATCAAAATAGCAAGAACGTTGTTCTCAAATATAGAAAAAAAAAAAAAGACCCTGAAATTCATATGGAAACATAAAAGATCTCTAAAAGACAAACAAATCTTAAATGTTAAAAACAAAGCTGGAGGCATCACAATAATATATTTCAAGATATATTACACATGGGATTCCAAGATGGCAGAGTAGGCAGGGAGCTTACTGCTCTAGTCTAGGAGAAGATAGTTTAAAAAAAAAGAGAGGTGCAGTTTCAGGGAAGAGTTTTGGATAAAATGGCAGAGGAAACTATGCAAATTAGCAAGACACAGTGGACCTACATGGAAGGCATGGATGCCCACAACTCAGAACCCCAGAAGCGGAAAGCTTCAACAACAGTGTTGGAGAGAGGTGAGACCAGAGTGCAGCAGCCCAAGCCACTGATGGTAAAGCTGAAGGAAGAGCCTAGAGAGAACCTGACTTGGAGCCTCACGGGGATACTGTACCTGCCAAACTAGAGGAGAAACACATTTTTCTCTCCCCAATCACCATGCAATGGCATACTGTAATAAGCCAATGAAGTGGGCGCCATTTTGGACATGCATAACAACTGCACGAGTTCATGTTCTCACCCAGCAACCAGCCAAGTAGGGACTTCAGCTCTGGTAGGGAGAACTAACTGGGGGCTGGGTGCTCATGACTGTGAGAGGCTTGTGTGCTGGGACTGAAAAAAAAAAAACTGAGGCTGTGTGGAAGGGCTCATGGTGTGGCTAGGACTTTGGGCAGATATTGTGGGAGATTCCACACTTTCAGGGATCCCTGGTTCCCTGGTTAGGGACATTGCTAGGAAATCTGAACTTACATTGAAGACTATACATATCCTCTATGTGGTCATTAAGGCAGAGCAAATGAATATTAAACCCACTGGGGTTTAGCACTCAGGCACTGGTCTCCTTTGAGGAAGAGAAACTCAGCTGAGTAGAATAAACTTCCCCTCTGATTTAAAAAAAAAATAGGCAATAAACCATGACAAACCTAGGTATGTTACCTTAGTTATGCCCTTAACCTGAAGAATTGAACAGAGATCCCTGGCTACACCTACCACATGCTTCAAGATAATCATGGAAAGCATACACTCCACTAATCTATAGAGGCATAGCATAAAGATAATAGCAACAACAGCAAAGAGGAAGAAGGAGAAGGAGAAGGAGAAGGAGAAGGAGAAGGAGAAGGAGAAGGAGGAGAAACAAATGAGTATCTCCACAAATGCCAAATAACAAATTCACCAATTCAAGAAACAAGAATAAGGAAAACAACATGACACCCCCAAAAGAACATAACACTTCAATACCAGGTTGAGAAGATGATAATATTGAAGAAATGCCAGTAATGGAATTTTAAAAATTGATCGTAGATTACATACAAATTAACCAGAAGTAAATGCATGAACTACTGAAATCCATGCATGAATGAAAGAAAATTTCTCCCACAAAATTGAGATCTTAAAGAGAAATAAAAATTAAATGAAGAATTCAATAGAGCAAATAAAAAATGCAGAGGAAATCCTTAAAAACAGAATCAATGAAGCAGGAAAAGAATATCTGATGCAGAAGAGAGCACAGGAAATTATACAGTCAGACAAAAACAAGAAAAGGAATGGAGAAAACTAAAATCACTGTTGGGAATCCACAGGATACTATCAAATGACCCAACATATAGGTTGTGGGAGTTCCTAAAGGCATGAAAAGAGAGAAAATATTAGAAGGCCTTTTTAGTGAAAGAATAACAGAAAACTTCCCTAATTTTGAGAAAGAAAAGGGCATCCAAGTACAGGAACCAAATAGAACCCCTAATAGACATGACCAGAAAAGATCTTCACAACCACACACTGTTATAAAACTCACCACAGTAAAACATAAAGAAAAGGTTCTAAAATGTGCATGAGAAAAATGCCAGATTACATTTAGAGGATCTCTGATTAGACTCACAGAGGACTTCTCATTAGAAACCCTATAGACTAGGGAAGACTGGTGAGATATATTCCAAGTCTTAAGAAAAAATAATGTCAACATAGAATATTAAACCCTGCAAAGTTCTCATTTATGAATGAAGGTGAAATAAAGACCTTCCATGACAAACAAAAACTGAAAGAATTTGTCACCACTTGTCCAGCCCTGCAAAAGACGCTTAAGGACATGCTGCCATAGAAACATAGAAACATGGTGATCACTGCAGAAGAAGGTAAAGGAAGAAAATCTCTCAGTAAAAATACAAAATAATACAAAGTAAAATAAAGGAATATTTATGGAAAAATGGCAGGGCAAAGCTCTTACTTATCAATATATACCCTGACTGTAAATGGCCTCAACTCTCCAGTTAAAAAACACCAACAGGCTGAATAGATTGAAAAAAATCTATTTGTTGGCAAAAGAAACACATCTTTCAAAAAAAGATGCCAGCAGACTGAAAGCAAAAGGATGGGAAAATATATTCCATGTTAACAGAAAACAAAAAGAGCTGGTGTAGCCATCCTAATATCAGACAAAATAGAGATTAACATAAAAACTGTTAAAAGAGACAAAGAAGGACACTATGTAATGATTAAGGGATTAATTCAAAAGGAAGAAGTAACTGTTATAAATCTATATGGCACCTTGCTATTTAAAAGAAATGTTAAGGGATATAAAGGGAGACATAGATTCAAATACAATAGTAATTGAAAACTTTAATACAACAATTTCAGCAATGGTCAGACCAACCAGACAACAAATCAGCAAGGAAACATTGGAGTTAATCAACACTATAGATCAAATGGACCTAACAGATGTCTACAGAACTTTTCATCCTACAGCTGCAGAATACACATTCTTCTCTCCAGTGCATGGAACTTCTTCTAAAATTGAATACATACTAGGCCATAAAGCAAGTTTC
Source organism: Oryctolagus cuniculus (assembly GCF_964237555.1). Taxonomy (NCBI): domain Eukaryota; kingdom Metazoa; phylum Chordata; class Mammalia; order Lagomorpha; family Leporidae; genus Oryctolagus; species Oryctolagus cuniculus. The sequence continues at coordinate 6,211,849 of NC_091441.1, read as the reverse complement.
AGCAAATTCAAAAAAATTGAATTCATACCTATCATCTTCTTGGACCACATTGTAATGAAGATGGAAATTAGCAACTCAGGAATCTCTAGAACATATGCAAACACATGGAGACTGAACAATATGCTCCTGAATGAACAGTGGGATAGAAGAAATCAAAAGAGAAATAAAAAATTTCTGGAAACAAATGAAGATAGCAATACAACATATCAAAACTTACAGGGTACAGAAAAAGCAGTGTTGGAAGAAAATTAATAGCAACTGGTACCTACATCAAGAAATTGGAGGCCGGTGCCACGGCTCATTAGGCTAATCCTCTGCCTTGTGGCGCCGGCACACTGGGTTCTAGTCCCGGTCGGGGCGCCGGATTCTGTCCCAGTTGCCCCATTCCCAGGCCAGCTTTCTGCTGTGGCCAGGGAGTGAAGTGGAGAATGGCCCAAGTGCTTGGGCCCTGCATCCCATGGGAGACCAGGATAAGTACCCGGCTCCTGCCATCGGATCAGCGCGGTGCGACGGCCGCAGCCCACCAGCCACAGCGGCCATTGGAGGGTGAACCAATGGCAAAAAGGAAGACCTTTCTCTCTGTCTCTCTCTCTCACTGTCCACTCTGCCTGTCAAAAAAAAAAAAAAAGAAATTGGAATGCACCATATAAATGAGCTATCAATGTTTGTCATGGATCTAGAAAAATAGCAGCAAACTAAACCCAAAACTAGTAGGATAAAGGAAATAATTAAAATTAGAAAAGCCATATCAAAATTGAAACAAAAAAATACAAAATATCGGCAAAGTGATAAGCTGGTTTTTTGAAAAAATAAACTTGGCAGACTATTGGCCAAAAAAGCTTTAAAAAGGAAAGGGGTCCGGCGCCATGGCTCACTAGGCTAATCCTCTGCCTTGCGGCACCAGCACACCGGGTTCTAGTCCCGATCAGGGCACCGGATTCTGTCCCGGTTGCCCCTCTTCCAGGCCAGCTCTCTGCTGTGGCCAGGGATTGCAGTGGAGGATGGCCCAAGTACTTGGGCCCTGCACCCCATGGGAGACCAGGAGAAGCACCTGGCTCCTGCCATCGGATCGGCGCGGTGCGCTGGCCACAGCACGCTGGCCATGGCGGCCATTGGAGGGTGAACCAATGGCAAAGGAAGACCTTTGTTTCTGTCTCTCTCTCACTGTCCACTCTGCCTGTCAAAAAAATAAAAGTAAAATAAAATAAAATAAAATAAAAATAAAAAAGGAAAGGGAAGATTCAAATCAATAAACTTAGGTTTGAAAAAAGAAATGTAATAACAGACTCGACAGAAATAAAAAGAATCATCAGAAATTACTACAAAGAACAGTATGCAAAAAAAAAAAAAAAAAAACAGAGAAACCTAGAAGAAATGAATAGGTTCCTGGACACTCCTGGACACATACAACCTACCTCAATTGAGCCATGAAGACACAGAAAACCTAAACAGACCCATTACCAAGACGGAAGATGAATCAGTAACGAAGACCCTTCCAAGAAAGAAAAGGCCAAGAATAGTTGGCTTCACTGCTGAATTTTACCAAATGTTTAAAGAAGAACTAATTCCAAATCTTCAAAATCTTCTCAAGTTATTCAAAACATTTGAAGGGAGGGACTCCTCCCAAATTCTTTCTATGAAGCCAGGATCACCTTAATTCCTAACCCTGTAAAAGATACAACAGAGAAAGAAAACTACAGATCGACTTCCATGATGAACATAGACACAGAAATCCTCAACAAAATTTTGGTCAATAAAATCCAACAAAACATCAGAAAGATCATTCACCCAGACCCAGTGAAATTTATCCCAGGTATGCAAGGGTGGTTCAACATTCACAAATCAATGTGATATATCACATTAACACACTGAAGAACATAAACCAAATGATTATCTCAATAGATGCAGAGAAATCATTTGATAAAATATGACATCCTTTCATGATGACACTCTAAGAAAACTGGATATAGAAGGAACATTCCTCAACACAATCAAGGCAATTTATGACAAACCCAAGGTCAGCATCGTATTGAATGGAGAGAATTTGGAATCATTCCCATTGAGATCCAGTACCAGACAAAGATGCCCACTGCTATTCAATATAGTCCTGGAAGTTTTAGCCAGAGCCATTAAACAAGAAAAAGAAATCAATGGGACACAGATGGGTAAGGAGGAAGTCAAACTATCCTTTTTTGCAGAAGACATAATTCTATATATAGGGGATCCAAAAGATTCCACCAAGGACTCATGTAAGAATTTGGTAAAGTAGCAGTATACTCAAAAATCAACAGTCTTTGTATATACAGACAATTTCAAGGCTGAGAATGAATTTCTAAGGTCAGTCCCATCTACAATAGCTAACAGATTTCTTGGAATAAATAAAAGCTGCTCACTGGGCTAATCCTCTACCTGCGGCACCAGCACCCCTGGTTCTAGTCCCGGATGGGGCGCCGGAATCTGTCCCAGTTGCTCTGCTTCCAGTACAGCTCTCTTCTGTGGCCTGGGAAGGCAGTGGAAGGTGGCCCAAGTGTTTGGGCCCTGCACCTATATGGGAGGCCAGGAGGAAGCACCTGGCTCCTGGCTTCGGATCAGTGTGGGACTGTCCATGGTGGACATTTGGGGGGGTGAACCAATGGAAGGAAGACCTTTCTCTCTCTCTCTCTCTCTCACTGTTTAACTCTGCCTATCAAAAAAAAAATAAATATCTTGGAATAAATTTCACCAAGGGTATCAAAGATCTCTACAATAAGAATTATAAAACATTAAAGAAAGAAATAGAAGAATATACAAAAAGTGGAAAAAACTTTCATGTTCATGTATTGGAAGAATCAACATCATAAAAATGTCCATTCTTCCAAAACAATTTATAGATCAATGTGATACCCATCAAAATATCAAAGACTTTCTTCTCAGATCTAGAAAAAACAATGCTGAAATTCATATTAGAAGCACAGGAGACCTTGAAAATCTAAATCAATCATAAACAAACACATAGTTGGAGGCATCACAATACCAGATTTCAAGACATACTATAAGGCAGTTATAATCAAAACAGCCTGATACTGGTATAAAAACAGATGCATAGACCAATGGAATATTCAACAGAAATGAAATCAGTAAATAAAAGAGTTAGCTGCACCCCCATGTTTATTACAGCTCAATTCACAATAGCTAAGACATGGAATCAACCTAAATGTCCATCAACCAAAACCTGGATAAAAAAAAATTATGGGATATGTACACTATGGAATACTATACAGTGATTAAAAAAATAAAATCCGGTCATTTGCAACAAGATGGATGAAACTGAAAATCATACTTAGTGAAATAAGCCAGTACCAAAGGGACATATAACCATATGTTCTCCTCTGATCTGTGGTAAAAAAATAGAGCACCTAAAACGAAATCTATAGAAGTGATATTGACACTTCAAGAAGGGATTACTTGAGCAGCCCTTGTCTTGACTGTTGAGGAACAGTTTTTTTTGTTTGTTTTGTTTTCTTTTCTTCATAATATTTGTTGAACTCTTAATATAGAGTCAATCATATGTGTACAAATTCAATTTAGAATGGATCTCAGTAATAAATAAGAGTGGGAATAAGAGAGGGAGGAGGAAGTTTGTAACTATACTGCTGTATAGTTCTGCATACATTCCTACAAGATTGACTGCCAAGGGTACAATTTAAAAACTTGCCAAGGGACGACAAATCTTATTAAGCTGGGTTGTAAAAATGCCACCTAAAGAGTTAAAGAGATCATATTAAGTGTTAACGTGAACATATGGATAGGATTAAGTGTTAAAATGACCATATAAATAGGATCAAGTGTCTGGTAATAATAGTAGATAGAATTAAAAAGGAAGAATGTTCAACAAGGGAAGCAGTCCACACAGCAGACTCATAGAATGACAATTGCTTTAAGTAGCACTCTGACCTCAGAATAAGCCCTTAAGGCATCCTGGTACTGCTGAAAAGCTTATGAGAGCATTTCAGGCATGGAAAGCGAAGACACTGTGGCAAAAAAAAAATTCCATATGAAGGATTTCTGTGAGTGAAATCCCAGTGGAAAGAACAGGCCATCAAAGGATGTACTTTTTTTTCTGATGGGAGGAGAGAACTTTCACTTTGCTTATGGCCTTGTCTACATACTGATAGAGTTTGCGGTTTCAAAGGCTTCCATAGCCTAGGCAGTTAATGTCAAGTGCCTTGGGTGGTCACTGATGTCATACATAAGAGTATTAATTATTAAATTAACAACAGGAATCACTGTACACTAATTTCCCATGCAAGGTCTCTGTTCTTAATGAGTTGTATTATGAAATGTAACTGTAAAATTGTTCTCAAAAAGTTTGTGTGTGTGTGTGTGTGTGTATAGTTGGTCTTTTCTGTACAAAGTTAATTGAAAATGAATCTTATTCAATGGTACTGTGAAGGGGAGAGGGATGAGGCAGAAGTGGGGTGGGAGTGTGGGTGGGAGGACGGGCATGCTGGGAATAACTATATTCCTAAAGTTGTACTTACAAAATTTGTATTCATTAAATAAAAGGTTTCTTTGGGAAAAAATAAACAAATAAAAAAGATATATTACAACATAGTTATAAACAAAACAGCTTGATACGGCACAAATATATGTATGAGAACCAATAGAACAGATTAGAAACCCCAGAAATTAAATCACACATCTACAAACAACTAATCTTTGACAAATGAGGTAAAGTCACTCCCTAGAGAAAGGACAGTCTCTTCAACAAATGGTGCTGGGAAAATTGGGTCTCTACTATCAGAAGTATGAAAAAAGACCATTACTTTAAACCTTATATAAAAATCAACTCACAATGGATCAGTGATCTAAGCCTAAGATCAAAAAATATCAAATTACAAGAGAAAAATGTATGGGAAATACCAAAAGATATTGGCCTACTCAATATTTCTTGGATAAGACCTCAGAAGCACAGGCAATAAAAGAAAATCATAAAGCTAAGAAGCTTCTGCACAGCAAGGGAAACACTCAACATAGAGAAGAGACCTCTGATAGAATGGGAGAAAATATTTTCAAACTATTCATCTGATAAAGAATTGACATTTAAAATATGTAAGGATACCAAAAAACTTAACAAAAACAAAATAAAAATCAAGTTAAGAAATGGGAAAAAGGGGCGGTTGATGTGGCACACTGGGTTAAAGCCATGGCCTGCAATGCTTGGATCCCATATGGGTACCAGTTCGGGTCCTGGCTGCTCCACTTCTGATCCAGCTCTCTTCTATGGCCAGGGAAAGCAGTGGAAGATGGCCCAAGTGCAGGGGCCCCAGCACCCATGTGGGAGACCTGGAAGAAGTTCCTGGCTTGGATCAGCATAGCTCTGGCCATCATGGTCATTTGAGAAATGAACTAGTGGGTGAAAGACTTTTTTCTCTCTCTGGCTCTCCCCCTCTTTGTAACTCTTTCAAATAAATAAAATAAATCTTTTAAAAAAGAAATGGGCAAAATATATGAACAGGCATTATCCATAGGATAAAATACCAATGGCCAACAGACACATGAAAAAATGGTCAGTATCACTAGTCATCAAGGAAATGCACATAAGGCACACAATGAGACTCGCCTCACCCCAGTCACAGTGACTGTCACCCAGCAGTTTAGTCAAAGCCACACAATGAGAATCCCCTCACCCCAGTCATAGTGACTGTCACCCAGCAGTTCAGTCAAAGCCACACCATGAGGTCGCCTCACCCCAGTCACAGTGACTGTCACCCAGCAGTTCAGTCAAAGCTACACCATGGGAATCTCCTCACCCCAGTCACAGTGACTGTCCCCCAGCAGTTCAGTCAAAGCCACACAATGAGAATCTCCTCACCCCAGTCACAGTGACTGTCACCCAGCAGTTCAAAGCCACACAATGAGAATCCCCTCACCCCAGTCACAATGACTGTCACCCAGCAGTTCAGTCAAAGCCACATAATGAGAATCTCCTCACCCCAGTCACAGTGACTGTCACCCAGCAGTTCAGTCAAAGCCACACAATGAGAATCCCCTCACCCCAGTCACAGTGACTGTCACCCAGCAGTTCAAAGCCACTCAATGAGAATCCCCTCACCCCAGTCACAATGACTGTCACCCAGCAGTTCAGTCAAAGCCTCATAATGAGAATCTCCTCACCCCAGTCACAGTGACTGTCACCCAGCAGTTCAGTCAAAGCCACACCATGAGAATCCCCTCACCCCAGTCACAGTGACTGTCACCCAGCAGTTCAGTCAAAGCCACACCATGAGAATCCCCTCACCCCAGTCACAGTGACTGTCACCCAGCAGTTCAGTCAAAGCCATACAATAAGACTCGCCTCACCCCAGTCACAGTGACTGTCACCCAGCAGTTCAGTCAAAGCCACACAATGAGGTCACCTCACCCCAGTCACAGTGACTGTCCCCCAGCAGTTCAGTCAGAGCCACACAATGAGACTCGCCTCACCCCAGTCACAGTGACTGTCACCCAGCAGTTCAGTCAAAGCCACACAATGAGAATCTCCTCACCCCAGTCACAGTGACTGTCACCCAGCAGTTCAGTCAAAGCCACACCATGAGAATCCCCTCACCCCAGTCACAGTGACTGTCACCCAGCAGTTCAGTCAAAGCCAATGTTCCTGAGGATATGTAGCAGACATTCTAACACACGGTTAGTGGGAACTTAAATCAGTACAACTGTTTTAGAGGGAAGTATAGGGATTCCTCAAAAATCTGAACACTTATCTATCACATGACCCAGCCATCCCACTTCTGAGAATTTACCCAAAGGAAATGCAATCAGCATATGAAAGAGTTGTTTGTATCCCTATGTTTATAGCAGCCAAAATCACAATAACTAAGATATACAATCAACCCAGATACCCATGAACTGCCTACTGGACAAAGAAATTATATATATATATATATATATATATATATATATATAAAATTACGTATTTATATATTATATATAATACAGACACAATGAAATACTACTCAGCCATAAAAGAGGATGAAATCCTGTGTTTTGCAACAAAATGGATGCTACTAGAAACCATTATGCTTAGTAAAATAAGCCAGATTCAAAAAGACAAATATTGTATGTTTTCTTTGATTTGTTATAGGTAATATAAAGAATACAAAAAATGTAAAGCATATGAATGAAATTGGAATCTTAAGATTTGATTATTGTTAATAGCTCTTATCTGTACTCCTGAGAACAGTGATCTTTCTACTTTCTACTTGTTGAATTATTTATTTTGTATACGCTTAAGCTTGTGATTATGAAGTAAATTGAAAATATGTTATTGCAGGGCTGGCGCTGTGGCACAGCATGTTAACACCCTGGCCTGAAGCGCTTAAATCTCTTATGGGCGCCAGTTTGAAACCCGGCTGCTCCACTTCCAATCCAGCTCTCTGTTATGGCCTGGGAAAGCAGTAGAGGATGGCCCAAGTCCTTGAACACCTGTAGCTGCATGGGAGACCTGGAAAAAGCTCCTGGCTCCTGGCTTCAGATTGGCACAGCTCTGACCATTGTGGCCAATTGGGGAGTGAACCATCGGATGGAAGTCCTCGCTGTTTCTCTCTCTGCCACTCCTCTCTCTGTGCAACTCTGACTTTCAAATAAATAAATATATCATTTAAAGAAAGAAAGTATGTTATTGCAAATATTAAGAGAAAAAAAGAAAGGAGAGAGGGTGGGAAGTATCATTATGTGTTTTAAATGAAATACATGAAATCTGTTATCTTTGTATACATTAAAATAAGTAAATAAAATGGAGTTTTATAGTTTCAAGTTGTTCAGTTTTAAGTCTCTAACCCAGATGGAATTGGTTTATCTCCTAAAATGGCTATTCTGACAAAAGTAACAGAAACTGGTGAGAATGCACAGAAAGGAAATTGGTGTACTCTGCTGATGGGGGTATAAAATGACCCAGCCATCACAGACAGCTGCATGGAGTTCCTTAAATATTAAAAATAGAACTTCCATTGTCATAGCCCATTTTCTGATACTATGACAGAATACCAAGCAGATTTGGTAGTTTACAAAGAAAATGAATTGTCTTTTCATAGATTTGCAGACTGAGGAGTCCAATATCAGAGTACTGCTGACATCTGATGAGGGCCTTTGTGCAGTGTTATAGCATGAGGAAGGGCAAAACATGCAGACACAGAGCAAGTGTGCTAGCTCAGGTCTCTCTTCCTACCCTTAGAATCTAGTTATGCTATGGGAACTCTATCCTTATTACCTCATTTATGCCTAATTATCTCCCAAAGCCCCCACCTCCAAATGGCACTTATACATCAATTTAGAGTTGGGCATTTGGCACAGCACTTGAAACACTGTTTGGGACATCTGCATCCCATATTGGAGTGCCTTGTTTCAAGTCTTGGCTCCACTTCTGATTCCAGTTTTCTGCTAATACACAACCTGTGAGGCAATGCGTGATGGCTCAGGTGATTGGGTCCTACATGGGAGACACAGACTGAGTTCTAGGATCATGGCTTCAGCCTCATTCAGGCTGTTGCAGGCATTTGAGAGTGAATCTACAGATGGAAGACTTCTGTCTCTGTCCGCCTTTCAAACAAACAAATAAAAAAAATTTAAAATATTAATTTGGAGATTAAATTTTCAACACAGGAATTTTTAGGGTACATAATCAAAAAATATGACCCAATATTCCCACTTCTGGGTATTTATCCAAAGGAATTCACATCAGACCCTCTAAGAGGTATCTGTAGTTTGATGTTTACAGCAACATTATTCAGAATAGCCAAGATATGGAAACAATGTTGAGTGGATAAAGAAAGTGTGGTGTATACACACAATGGAATGTTACACACATTTACAAGGAAATCTGGCATCTGTAGCAGGGATGAACATGAGAGACATTATGCTAAATGGCAGAATCCATAGACAGAAAGACAAACACTGTAGGATCTCACTTGCTGTGAGATCTCCAACCATTAAACTCAGAAGTAGACAGAAGAATGCTGGGCTTTGAAGGTGGAAGAGAAATATGTAGACACTGCTCAAAGTGTACCAAGTTTCAGTTCTGCAAGGCAAATAAGCCCTGGAGATCTGATGAGCAGCATGGTGATTATATTTAATAATTCAGTGAACTATACTTGACATTTGCTAAGAGCATAGACCTTGTGTTCTCACTGTCAACAAATTAAAAAAAGGCAAGGATGTGAGGCAATGGATGTGTTAATTAGATAGAATGTGGTGACTTTTTCATAATTTATATATCTATCACCCACCAACTTGTATACTTTCTTACATGTATACAATAAAAATAAAATAAAAACTTTAAGAGCCAGTGTTATAGTACAGCTGGTTAAACTAATGCCTACGACACCAGCATCTCATACCATGGTTCTGGCTCCTGTACCAGCTGCTCTGCTTCTGGTCCAGATTGCTGCTAACGGGAAATCAGAAGATGATGGCCCAAGTACTTGACCTCTTGCCACCCACATGGGGGACCCATGTGGAGTTTCTGGCTCCTGGCTTCCAACTGGCCCTGTCCTGGCTGTTGCAGACATTTGGGGAGTGAATCAGCAGATAGAAGATCAATTCTCCCCCACCCTCTCTCTCTGAATTTCAAATAAATGTATTTTAACATCAAAAATTTTAAAAAGAAATGCACTTGTCCAATGTTTAATGGAAATATGTTTTCAAAATTATATCAAGATCTCCATTAGCATAGTACAAATCTTAACAAGGCATTATGGAAAGAACCATGAGTGAGTAAAAACCCATCACCTGAAAAACCAGGTTGTCTTCTAATCCACGGCTGTGTGATCATATCTCCTCCCCCGCCATCCCTAATCTAATGTCTACCTTAAACTCAACACACTTTCCAGTTCACACTGCACTTGGTGCTCAAGTGTTCCACCTTTGTTTTGTTGCTATTGTTTTAAAGATTTTATTTTAGGGGCTGGTGCTGTGGCACAGTAGGTTAATCCTCTGCCTGCGGAGATGGCATCTCATGTGGGTGCCAGTTCTAGTCCCGGTTGTTCCTCTTCTGACCCAGCTCTCTGCTATGGCCTGAGAGAGCAGTGGGAGATGGTCCAAGCACTAGGGTCCCTATACCTGTGTGGGAGACCCAGGGGAAGCTCCTGGCTTCAGATAGGCTCAGCTCTGGCTATTGGGACCATTTGGAGAGTGATGCAGCAGTTGGAAGACCTTTTTCTCTTTCTTTCCCTCTCTCTGTCTATATCTATAATTCTACATCTCAAATAAATAAATAAAAGATTTTATTTTATATGTTTGAAAGGCTGAGTGATTGGGAAGGTAGGGGAGAGATCTTCCATCTGCTGGGTCACTCTCCAAATGGCTATAATACCTCGTACAAAGCCAGGAGCCAGAAACATCATCCCGGTCTCCCACATGTGTGACAGGATCCCAAACACTTGATGCTTCTACAGCTTTTCCAGGCACATTAGCAGGGAGCTGGATTGGATGCAGAGCAGCTAGGACTCAAACTGGTACTCATATATGAGATGTTGGTGTCACAGGTAGTGGTTTAATCTACTGTGCTACAACACGTGACCCAAATGCTCTACCTTTGATGGCTAGGTTGTTAGCAATGACAGAATAATGCCCTAAAGAGCCACATTCACTCCTGGGTTTTGATAAATCCCTGGGAAGCTGTGTCATACGGATTTTACAGAAATTTTGCAGCCCCTCTTCCTGAGGATTCTTGGAGTAAATGATCCTACAGCAGTTAGCAGGCTCTCATGGACCTGACCTATATGAAGATTACGGTCCACAAATGTTCCGAATCACTCAAAGGCTGGCAGGTCAGATTGGCAATGGGGTCTCAGTCCAGAATATTTTACTGACACTCCCTCGTTGAAATGCTGCATCCGGAAGCAGACTACTATCCTTTGCCCCCTATATGATCAATTTCCATATTCCAATTATGAGAACTAGGAAAGTTTCCACAAATTTCCAGGGAGAGTTAAACTTTTCATATTTTCTTTCCTGGTCCAACAGTGAGCCAACCTAGTGGCCTTCAGGGCACTGTTTTTAATCAGGTTTTTACCCTAGTGCTGTGGGGCACATTAAATAGGATGGCCATTAATTAGGATTGCAGCTATGCACATTCACTTAGATGTCATCATCAGTATCTGAGCCTCCATGACAGTGCTGCAGCTAAGGAATGAAATTCTGCCTTAAAAAAAAAAAAGTCTTCGTTTTCTGTATAATTATGATGAGATGTCCTCTCACAGCCTTCGGTGGCTAGACTGGAATGGAATATTTTAGGCTTCCTTGCAGCTGTAGTTAAGAAATCCCTCTGGGTACCCACTCTAACCTCCCTCCTCTGTCTCAACACTGCTGTGTGTCAAAACTCAGAAGGGTTTTATATTATTTCTGAAAAAGTTATTTGACACTGCACAGACTGCCGGAGAGTTTGGTGCATAGGAGTTGCATTAGCTAAATGCCCAGTGCGCCACTCTCCTGATTAACACTTTGCAGAACTAACCAGATGGCTGGACCACTCGGATTTCTTTCTCAAGCCTCCTCCTGCATCAAAATTTTCTTACTAAGATGCGTGTTTACTATAGCAGATGAGATGTAGGTTAAGACATCCACATTCCATATTGGAGTTCCTTGGTATAACTTATAACTAAATCAATGAGTTCTGACAAGATATAGAAACTCAGCAATAGCCATAATAACTAATTATAGTGTAACAGGTTGAATGAAATTTAGTGTGTGTTTTTTTTTTTTGTTGTTGTTGTTGTTGTTTGCTTTTTTGACAGGCAGAGTGGACAGTGAGAGAGAGAGACAGAAAGAAAGGTCTTCCTTTTGCCATTGGTTCACCCTCCAATGGCCGCCACCGCCCGGTGGTGATTCGAAGCCAGGAGCCAGGTGCTTCTCCTGGTCTCCCATGGGGTGCAGGGCCCAAGCACTTGGGCCATCCTCCACTGCCTTCCCGGGCCACAGCAGAGAGCTGGCCTGGAAGAGGGGCAACCGGGACAGAATCCGGTTCCCCGACCAGGACTAGAACCCGGTGTGCTGGCGCCACAGGCGGAGGATTAGCCTAGAGAGCCATGGCACCGGCCTTTAGTGTGTTTTTGATAACTGTATATAAAGAAAGCGAATGCGGAAGACCATGAGGTGAAGCAGCAGTGTGTGCAGGCGAGTGTGTGTGGAGACCAGTGGTTCTGCATAAACCTGTCAGACCTGTGATCTACAACTTGAAATCAAGGCCTGATACTGCAACCTGTGCCTTAACATCTGAGCAAGCGTGGGAAGACCTCAAGTGGCTGAACTGCAAGATTTATTCTCCTCTCTTCTTAATGCTCTAACCCAAAAATTTTTCCCTGCCATGTGGACCACAGGGACATCAGCCACCTGCCAGCCCACAGTTATTCATACAGTTTAATCCCATCCTAAACAGGTACCGGCAGTCACTTCACCCCTCTGTTGTCCCCACAGTCCCTGATGGCTCACTCTGTCCCTGACTGCAACCTTTATGGTCCTGCCCAGCACCCAGTCTTCTCTTCTCCTTGCTGTGGGACCTCACTGTAGCCCAATGTGGTCCTTCTTGTCATGCAGGCTTCTTTCCTTGCTCTGAGTCCTCCAGACTAAGAAAGAGCTAACAATCTCACCATCCAGGGGTGAGTGATGAGGGTTCAACCATCCCCATAACTGTAGGGTGGACTCCATTCCTCATCACTGAGTGAAAAGGAACACATCGAAGCATTCACATCTTCAGATATGTTTGTAAACTTTTATTTCATAGATTATCTTTATTGCATATTTCTCCTCTAACCAAAGATGAATTTTTGAATGTGCTATTCATTTAAGAAGGTCCTTTGTTCTTAATTTGCATTTGCACTGGGTAAAAACTTTCACCCATGGAAAGACCTCAATCATCCAGTGGAGGTGAACATTGTCAGACATGTGCTGTAGCCAGATGACCATAGTCAGGCACCTATGCTCCAGCCAGAACGACAACGTAATCTTTTTTGTTGCTTCATGATGGATTCAATGGTAAGGGATAGAGTGGAAATATCCTGTTATCCATTAAAGGGTCCATTAAAGTGACGAAGTAAGGAGCAGTTCTGTGAGGTCTTTATCTAAGATATTGTTCAGAATAAATTTGTTTTGTCCTTCCAAATATGAAGTGAGCTCCAGTACTGTGGAAAGCCCATGGTTAAACTGAAGGCAGTCTTGGAGGCAAGATTAAGTGAGAATGATTTGCATTGTACCAGAGAATCCTTCACATACAAGCACTTCTTCCTATACTGATAAAATGCCTGAAATTCCCACAACTATGTCAATTTATGCTTGAATGACCCATTCAGATAAACTCTGATAAAAGAAATATATCATCTAGTGTAAGTAGTAACTTCTTAACTTTCAGAGTTAGCTTCAGCATTGCCAGGGAAAGTGATTGAGAGGAGAAGCAGTTAATGTCAGCTACGCAGATTCGCAAGGGGACAATGTTTGCTTGCCTTGCACAATGAGGTCGGAATCACAAATCTGGTCAAGTCAGGAGAAGAATACCCTAGAAACAAATGTCATTTATTTAGTGAGTAAATAGTTCACATCATCATAATTGCTCTTGAACATTTAAAAAATTATTTTAGATCAATCATGCTTTAATTCATAATCTCATTGAATTATTGTGCAGAGCAAGTGAAATATTGTATACAAGATCTCTAATACAAAGCACCCTCACATTCTGTTCACATAAATGACACCCACGCTGTCTTATTAAATGTTTACTTTCACAACTTTTGGTTGTGTGATAACAATAAATTTTATTTTTTATTTCTTCAATTTATCATTTTAATTATTTTTCTATCTCCCTAGGATGAGGTTAAACCTTTTTGCTATCTTTCTACAGTTACATTTCTCTATTTATATTTAGTCTAATCCTTAATCTTACTCCAAACTAGTAATTTTAAGTATTTAAATGAGTATATAATTTTCCTTAGGCATTCAATTTCTTTTGCATAAATGCCACCTCCAATGCCTTGTGCTCCCTTCCTTTGAAAGGGATGGCAAAAACTCTTGTGTTTTCACCTGGAAAGATCTTAAGTTCCACCTCTTGCCAGCCTGCAATGAATGGCTTCCATTCCCTGTGCTTGTCATGCTAAATTTCCAATAATAACAGCTCCTATCTTCACATCCTGTGACCTAAACCTCTAGATCTACCACTTAAGAGAAAGCTTCATTGTTGAGAAATTCAATTCTACACAGGATCTGTCTTTCAAAATAGCTAGTTAGCATTGAAACTCAGGTCCATAAAAGCATCTCTGGTCAAAATAGAATGATTCTCTTCTTCTGCCAATTAGCCTTTAGTTTGGGGGTTTAGCTTTGGTGGACATTTGAAAGAAAACATGATATGGAAGAGGAAAACTAGAAGCAATCAGAATAGTGTTTGTATAATTTTCAGTGCTGAAATATTAATGCTCATTAAAATTGTGATATTCAAATATACTCCCACAGAAAAATTCTAGTTGCTGCATATAAAAGTGTGATGATTCAATTTGAAAAGCCTCGAGTTACTGTCCTTCAAACACAGCAGTCAAGTGTGTTCTCTAACCAAAAGCAACATGAAACTTTTAGAAAGTCTGGTTGTGTGAATGGATCATAAATTTCTCAGGCCAGATGGTATTAAGTGGTAGCCTGCCAAGTATCTACATCATTTACAATACTACAGTAAATGAAATTAGCACTACTTGGCACTTTGAATTGTCAAGTGTAAATTTGCTAGACATTCACAATCTTCCTTATGTCGCTTGCATTGTCATAGCTTCTTTACAGGTAGTTTTAAGAATGTGTTAATATAGTTTTTCCGAGGCCACAATAATTTTTCACAAGTATCTGAGTACCTGTTCAGAGTTATACACAAGACAAAAAGGACAGTGGGAAACTTTGGAACCAGAAGCCTGCCAATCTGCATTCTAATGATGGCTTTGCTACATGCTTGTTTTATCCCTTAGATCAGTAGCTTTAATTTTCTGAACTTCAGTCCACTATTGTACATTAAAGACATGAGAAAGTCTCAGTGGTCCTTTTAACTATAATATTCTGTGATTCTAGAATTTTATTCTAAGGTTAATTTTGACTCTAGGCCAGATTTGTCTTTAAATGTTCCCCCATACCTATTTCAAAAATGTCCTTCTACGTGCTACATGACAGGATATAGGCCAGGGTTCTCTGTAGTTGAACAAGCATGTGAAAGATACAACTGAGGATGTGATAAAAGGCTCAAGATCCTTTCCCAGAAATTTAATGAACAAATAAATGTTGTGTACCATTTCAAGATGACCTCAACCTCTCTAAACTCCATATATGCAGCCTTACAAGATCTAAAAAAGTTCTATAAAGTATCTAGTATTCTTGTATGATGGTCCAGTTTTTAGAGGACTCCAGACTATCAAGTTCCGAAGACTCATATATGCAAAGCTGTATATACGGTCAGTTCCCATCTTGGGATGGTGGTTTGTTCAACTTACGATTTTTCTTTTCTTTTTTTTTTTTTTTAGTTCTTACTTATTAGATTTATTTTTTTCTTTTTATTTAATAAATACAAATTTTATATGCACAGCTTTTAGGAATATAGTGTTTCTTCCCTCCCATTCCCGTCCTCCCACCTCCACACTCCTCCCACCTCCTGCTCCCTCTTCCATTCCATTTTTCATTAAGATTCATTTTAATTGACTTTATATGCAGAAGACCAACTCTATGCTAAGTAGAGACTTCAACTGTTTGCACCCACAAAAACACACAAAGTAAAAGCACTGTTTAAAGACAAGTTTTACCATTAATTCTCATAGTACACCTCATTAAGGACAGAGGTCCAACATGGGGAGTAAGTGCACAGTGACTCCTGTTGTTGATTTAACAATAACACTCTCATTTTTTACATCAGTGACCACTCGAGGCTCTTGACATGAGCTACCAAGGCTATGGAAGCCTTTTGAGTCCACAAACTCCGTCATTATTTAGACAAGGCCATATGCAAAGTGGATGTTC